>NC_056736.1:501469171-501609880 GCF_019279795.1 Protopterus annectens
TTGCAATATTGCTGTTACACACCGTGGAAATTGCTGATGTTACAAGATTTGTTGCAACATACCCTTATGCAGGAATAAGACATCAGAAACACAAATGGATGTAGCCATGTACTGATACCATGCAACAGACAGACTGCCAGTGATATATCTAGGACAAGACCTGTGTGGTGCCCAGACAAAACCAGACAATCCACTGGCCATCATGTGGATAGGCCCACAGTTGAGAGCTATGCAGACAGACTGCATTCCATCCTAAACTACTATGTACACACAAACAGTGCAAGACCAGCAATATACAATGCACATAACAACACTACTCACTCTGTCTGTAGGTCTGGAACCTCATACAAACGTGTAGATGGCCCGTGTCTGTAAGTCCTGCTGTAAGAGGTATTGCAACCTACTGTCTGTAACACTGCTGCCCACATACAGGAAGAAAGTCCTCCATACTGGAAAGGTTAAGGGACAACGCCCACATGAGTCAGTATTTTATAGTACTGGGTCACCATGACAGTAGTTATCTGAAGTACTACACAGCAGGCTGCATGCAGTTTGCGAGAGAGAGAGAAACAATCAAAAAAGAAAACCTTAAACAACAGAAAACTGTCACAGCTGTCAGAAAAAAAATGTACAGGTATGTAAAACATATATGTATTTAATTGAATGTAGTATGTGGTATAGAATAATAGGATATATGATGTGGAATGATTTATATGTGCCATCTGTAGTTGTCCCTGTAATGATGTTCTGCTGAACAACTGCTCTGGACAATACTGACTGTCCCTGTAGATAGTGGGACATACCTGCCAGCTGTGCAGATCAGCAATGAATGACAAATATGTAAGCCATAATATCTGTGTTTGGTATGTTAGTGTGGGCAATAGCTGGTGGTAAAAGTACTGCCGTCATGATAGACACATGGGTGTCAGAGCACACCACTTGCAGTACAGTCATGTTAATGTGTAATGTAGCATGCACAAATGCCAACGGTGTATAATAGGCTTACCAGTAATCTCTCACCATATATACCACCCTAATGTTAGTCTTTGTTCACATGTGACACATGTCTGTGTTGCAGAAAGGCAGAACAGTGCAGCTGTGAATGAAAGAGAGTTACAGAATGTGGACCAGATGTCTGTATGCACCCCACATATAGATAAATAAATGTGTGATATATAATTAGATGTCTACAGATATACAGACACTCATATAGATATAGGTATATAAACAACCCACAAGATATATCTACACACACACACACACACACACGTATATATATATATATATATATATATATATGGTTCTACCTGACTTCGTCGACAGCGCAGAAGACCGACATCGGAATCCGGAGCTCCAGAAGATCGAAATCGAAGAAGACCGACGCGAATCGCGAGTGGCAGAACATCGACAATGCAGAAGACCGACACGACGGATGACAACACCAACGCCGAGGATGCCGACATGGGGAAAGGCTGTGTGAGTATGCGGTAGTGACGGACGTTAGCGTGCCAGGCAGGTATGTGTGGAGATTGACGGTCTGTGGGGATAGGGGTGGGTTAAGTGAGTTAGGGTTAGGAGCGATAGGGTGGGTTAAGTGAGTTAGGGTTAGGAGCGATAGGGTGGGTTAAGTGAGTTAGGGTTAGGGAGCGATAGGGGTGGGTTAAGTGAGTTAGGGTTAGGAGCGATAGGGGCGGGTTAAGTGAGTTAGGGTTAGGAGCGGGTAGGTAAGTGCGATAGTGACGGACCTTAGGGTTAGGTAAGGTTTAGTGTGGGCTTGTAAGGATTTTGGTGTGCTTGTGTTGTGTGTGGTTTGTGGAATGGGGATGTGTTTTGTTTTAATTGTTATTGTGGTGTGTGCAGTGTATGGGTTTGTTTGTGTACCGTCGGTTATTTCGTTGTCGGTTATGTGTGGTTTCGTGTTTATGGACTGTCGAATATGTGGTGTCGGTGATGTGGTTGTCGGTGTTGTGTGGTTTCGATTATGTCAGGTAGAACCATATATATATATATATATATATATATATATATATATATATAAATATATGTATATATATATATATATATAGTGGCACTGACAATGGCATGCAGGTGAAATAGTCTGTAACAGGCCAGCAAAGATAGTGTCCCCACAGAGAACATGGCTACAAACACATAGCACAAAGTGTAGTACAGACACATAGCACAAAGCATGGTGCAATATAACATATGTCCCAATGGTAGGTAAGCCGCTGACATACCAATTGCATTGTGTGAGTGGTTTGTTGTAGCTGATATAGTGGGGGGATACAGAGATATGTATTAAGAACTATGGTAACCCTGCTCTATGACTTGCTCAGACCTGCTTCCGTCTTTATCTCTTCCAGGGAAGATGGTTCACACCCGATTGCCACCATTTAGTGCTGCAGAAACTGATGTAATTGTTGAAGACACGATACAGCATTACCAACTACTGTTTAGCTGGACAGCCTGTGATCAGCAGTAGAGTATCGCCCTGTGGAATGATCTAATCCACAGGGTCTATGATGACGGCCTGCAGAACCGCAGCTATGAGCAGGTCCAGCATCATTGCTCTGACCTGCTTCGCCATGTATGTTGGCATGCAGCTGCCATACGGGGGGGACCATCTCACAACAGGAGGGGGCAAGCCATCCATCTACCCCTCATCCATGTGGATGAGCTTCTCAGCAGCCTTGTGGCACTTGCCCACCTGCAGAACCAACAACTGGCAGGGAGCATTGTGGAGGTACTTGCCATTGACTCACCGGCTAAGGAGCATGCAGGTAAGGCCCCAGGGCACATTAGTACACCACTCGTGTATACATTTGCATCTGTACAGCTACATCATGTATATCTGAAATGTCTTATACATAGTCTGTTGCTGTGTAGTAATAATAAACAGCTGTGCGTAAGCTGTAGTATTGTGGACCTCTACTGTTGATGTATTATAGTGCTGCACTCACCCTTTATAAATGCCACAGCTGTGGCCACTGACATCAACTTTCTCACACTCTTATGTAGGTCCCTCCAGGATACCACCAAGACAGAAGCCTGTAGCCGGTGAGTATGGTTCATGTTCATGCTTGACAATACTCCGGGCATGTAATAGCTATGGGATATTCCATGCACACATCTAACACACCTACCCATACTGCATGCTGTACATGTTCACATTTTGTTGCTGTGAAATGCACTGCATCACAGTAGAGACCATGATGGAGTATCTGAAGGGTACATCAGACACATGCAAGATAACTAACATCCTGTCATTGTGAAATGTTTCCACAGGGATGAGAAGTATGGTAGGACACACGGCCTACAGTAGGGACATGTGTGAAACAACACCCTCATGGCTGTATCTGCACACAGTTAGGTTAAGTAACTGTGGCAGATGTAACCCTGACCCTACAGCAATAGTGACAGCAGTGGGTGCACTCCAAGGGATGTGCACATGAGTAAACCTTGCAACCATGCAGAGTTGCAGGACATGTGGAGGGGACGCCCATAGCCATGGTAAGGCTGGTGGTTGTCAGTGTAGTAGTCTTGTATTGGTCATACATGCACCACTGATGCTGTGATCTGTAAAGCAGACATCAGGCATTCACAAATTACATCTGTTTACATATCATCACAGATATGAGTTGCTCTAACACATAGGAGCTGTGAGCATTGGAGCTGACATAACTGACACAGTACTACATATGCAGCAATGGTTTGTACACTTGTGAGGTATGGTGCACAGTACAAGGCAGGGTGCAGAACAGGTCCACAGTAACACTTTGTACATGGGTGCAATGTTATCAAGGGGAAGGGCAATCACTTACCAACACAGCCCTTGCATCACACACATGTATACTGGAGCTAGCATGAAGTCACTATAGTTGCACTGCATGCTGTTATGTACCATATGTAATGCATGCTGACAGAAGGATAATGGAAGGACTGTGTGTACAAAAGTTGTGCAACCTCACATGTAGGTGTGTGTGTGGGGGTGGGTGTGTGTTGATTGTATCTGTAAGTGCAAGCTGGTGGAGTGTAGTGTAGTCGATGTATGTCATATCTGTGTGTACATGTGTGTCTGTTTGTGTGGGTGTCCATGTATGCACAGGTGATAGTGGGGTTGATCACATGGCAGTACACCTCTTTGGGATTGTGCTGTACATGTACATGGAGTGACACATGAGATACCAGGACAATCTGTCTGATATGTGAACACAGGACAGCTGATAGCATAACAAGGTCTGTAGCATGTAACATGCAATGGGAGGGGCAAGTACATACCAGGTATACACATCATATTGACAGCAGCAGACAGACAACCGGCTACCCACCTGTGCAGCACTACTAATGCAATGGGGAATTACCAGAACACACCAGTAAGTGTATCCAGATATTACTTTTGTCCACATGATGGGTTGATTGAGCAGCAGATGTGGCATGGACTGAGCAAGACTGTAGTATGAGACTTCGGTGTGTGACATATGTAGTGAATGTAGCAGCCCCAACCATATAGGGGCCATGTACACCATGACTGGACATACACAGGGTAATACTGGATGACAGCAGTGAGGCCATGTACAACATACTCCACTCAAGTCAGGGAGGTGATGGAGTAACAGGTCATGTGTTGTGATCACACATGTAGGCATGGAGAGGAGTGATATGTTAATGGGTAGTATTAATGAGTGTATGTTAGCAAGTGCCATGCAGGATGGGGAACATATGTAACTGAATGCGGGACTGTCTGTAAACCCAGGGACAGGGAGGTAGTAAGGTGGACTGTCAGAGTGTGTGTGGGTGTATGTGTGTGAGAGTGTGAGTGTGTGTGTGTGTGTGTGTGTGTGTGTGTGTGTGTGTGTGTGTGTGTGTGTGTGTGTGCACGCATGTATGTAAATGTGTGTACTGGATATATACGGTGACACAGACCACACACCAGTAACACGACAGTGAGCCCTCAGAGTGCAGCTATGCCTGCAGGTGTGCTTGTTGTCAGTAGTAATGTTAGCACTCTACCTTTCCATGGGACAGCACTGTCAACAGTAGTAATGCCATGTTACACTATATGCCATTGTGACAGCATGTACCCTGGGTTGCTACCCCTGCATGTCACACATTCCCACAGATAACAGTGCTGTGCAGGTCTCATATACTTGTGTGTCCCAGACATGACACTCAATACCCTTTGCTACTGTAATGACAGCACATAGATGCGTGTACTGTACATGGCAGTACATACATATATTACAGATGTAATTTCCCAGGGTTTTACATAGCCTTGTATGTTATGCAGAGATAGCCTCTGTGTAGATGATATGCCACAGAGTATAGCTGGAGGGTTTCTAGATGGTCAGCATAGGCCATCTGTTTTAGGCCTGTGATTCTTATACTGAGGTATTTCCACTGCCTTCTCAGCTGTCACAGCTGTCTTGCGAGGTACATCCCAAATGGGGCATTGTACTCTATACTAGGTGTAATGAGGGATGAGTACAGTGGGACAAGTACCCTCTTTTTTCTGGATGTAAAGCCCTCAGTGATGAGGTGTGCCACATAGAATGATTTCCTTACTGTTGTGGCAATGAGGTTAATGAAGGTGAGACCACTGTCCACCTGTGTCCCTATGTCTGTCAGCACACTTTCGGTGTTTAGTGTACTGCCACCTATGTGGTAATTCATGGATACATGATATTTCCAAATGGGATAACTATACATTACTTGGCATTAAGCTTGAGCCCATGGCTCTGGCACCAAGCATCTGTTTTTGTAAAGCCATGTTGTAGAATATCCACATCAATTGGGGATGCAATAATAGCTCCCGGTTTGCAATCATCTGTGAACTTTGTTAGCCAGAGTTCCGTAGTGTTGGCCTTTAATTCAGGGAAGAAGATGCCAAACAAGAGCTGTCCAAGGACCGACCCTGAGGTACTCCAATTGTCACTTGTCTGGAGCAGGGATTGGACATGGCTACTTTTACAGTCTGGGTTGTGTCAGTAAGTCAGTTGGCAACCCATCGAGTGATGCAGGTGTTTATGGCCAGCTTCATAAGTTTAACTATGTCTCTAGAGTGGGGGATGTTGTTGAAGGCCTTGGCCAAGTCCAGATAGGCCGTGTGGACCACCTTACCCTCTTCCTCAGCTCTGGAGACTGAATCAAAGTAGTCAATCAGGTTCAGGAGACAAGATCGTCTCTTCACAAGCCCAACCTAGGTGGGGTCCAGTGTTTGCTGGTTGCCAATGTCTTTCTTTATAAGTTGCATAATAATGCATTCCATGCCCTTGCAGATCAGGCTTGTCAGACTGAAGGGACAGTAGTGCCTGGGATCCAAGGTGGATTCCCTGTTGTGGTGTGTGATAACTGTAGCTGTGCACCATTTAGTGGGATAGAAGTCTGAGGTGAGGCTATGATTAAACATGGCACTTAGGTGAGATGCAGGGTTATTTTGTAGTTCATGTAGTACACAGCCTGGGATCTGGTCCCATGGATGCTGTATTCATAGAAGTGGATATGGTGGTTTCCTCCTGTGTGGCCATGATTACTGGAATTTGTCAACCTTTTGTTACTGAGATGGGCCCTTTAGGGGGTGAGAGAAGGCTGAATGTGGAACTAAATCAGTCTGCCCGGATATTGGCAAACTCCTTTGAATCAGTATATTTAATGCCATTCTGTTGTAGCTCAGAGTAGTTATGAGCATTGCCATTTAGATCCTGAACATAACTATGGAATGCCTTGTGGTTGTCTTTGGAATCTAAGGCAATTATATTTACGTAACAAGCTGTGGAGGATTGAGAGGGATATCAGCTTCTTACTGAGGCTGGTAAGGGATCAGTTTGCATTTTGGGATTATCCTTTTTTTTCTGCAATAGTCTCTTCCTTCCGTTGTTTAGTTTGTTCATGGTAGTGGAGCACAAGATTGACTTTCTTTTTTGGAAGGCTGTGTTTTGGTTCAATTTGGGATGGCACAATTCATGCATGAGTCGATGTGCCCATACTGTGCCTTAGTGTAGGATTCACCAGTTGCAATTTCAGCTCCCATCTCTATGGGTGTCATGAGGTTTGTCACTTCTGACTTGAGTAGCATGGCATTGGCATTTGAGAGGGTTTTTAAGGAGGTTTCCTTACGAATGACCAAAAGTCCAAAACCCAAACAGCAGGGAAAACTTATGCGAAAGTGCTTTTCACAGAAGAAGCACTTTCACGTAAGTATGCCTGTTGCCGAGGCCGTACTAAGGTGAGGATAAGGGAAAATTCCCTTTTCCCCACTGTAGTGTGGTCTCAGAGGGAGGATATTAAAGCGGGGGGTGTGGGGGTGCAGGGGTGCAATGCCCCTCTGCAAAAACAGTAATGTAGTGTTTTTTTTTTTTTTTTTTTTTTTAGTAATACACTTTAACAAAAGCGTTTTTTCGATAAAAGCACTTTTGTTAAAGTGTGTTCAGTGGTTATGGATTCGGACTTTTGATCACTCGATCAAACGTCCTAGATCCATATATATATATATATATATATATATATATATATATATATATATATATACACACACATATACATATATAAACACACACACACGTACATCTAGATGTTAAAGTACATTTTCTGTACTGTTGAATGATTGTGCTGGATGAAATGTTTCAGAAATCATCAGCTTTATGTATATCTTTCTTGGCTTAGTGGTAATTCACTTTGTCTATGGTTTGCAGGGTCCTGGGCTTGAGCCTTGCAGAGGCTGTTTATTTTGTTGCTGGGCTGAACACCAGCAGTTGGATACAGAGTGATTAAGGCACTTTAAAGCAGTTGTAAGCGGGTTTGCATGGAGCTAAGCACTGCCAACTTCCGGTTACAGTCTCTTACACTCAGTTAGCTTCTATATTGCTTAACCTGTGTAGGCAGTGCTAACCCATGTGCAAACCTGCTTACAACTGCTTAAAAGTGCATTAATCACTCTGTATCCAACAGGCCATGTTCTGCCCAATAACAAAATGAACCACTCCTGCAAGGCTCGAATCCAAGACCTTGCACACCATAGACAAAGTAATTTACCACTAAGCCATGCCAGATACAAGTAAATCCGATGTTTTCAGAAACATATCATCCAGTCCAGCCATGCAACAGTACAGAGAATGTATACCAACATCTAGATGTATGTGTGTGTAAATATATTAATATCTAAACAGATATAGCATATCTATATATGTAAAAAACACACAGCCAGTACTTGGATTTGAAGAAAAATGCCACAACCTTATTAGCGCTTTCATCCAATTTAATATATTTGAACTTCTTCAGAAAATAACATCCATACATTTTCAGCATTTAAATAAATAACTGCTATGTCACATGTGATAAAATGATCCAATGAAATGCATAAAATACTTAATGTGTTGTTCAAACATTTAAAAGCACATCACTTTTTCTACAAAAATAAACATAAATAATCAACTTTAAATATATAAAATTATTGATAATAATAATAATTATTATAATCTTTGTGCTTGTAGAAAGCACTTTATAATAATCATATCATTTAACACAGGAAGCTGATCTGCATTTAATAAAATCTGCCATAGAGTCTCTTTACACTCTAAAAGAACGTTAAAGTTCCCACTAAATTTATCATCATTAACTTTCTCTAAAATGAAAAAAGAGAACTTTTTGAAGCTGGAACAAGACATGGCGTGTTTAGCTATAGCATTTGACATGTCTTTTTTATGTATGGCTAATGTATGTTCATATATACATTTGTTTAATGCTCTTTTTGTCTTTCCTATATAAAAATGTTCACATGAACTACACATAGCAACATATACCACATTTCTAGTCTTACAAGTGTAGTGTCCCTTACACTGAATTGTCCTACTAATGTGTTTGAACAATACTGAACTAGTCCCTGCAATGTATCTACATTGTTTGCATGCTCCACAGGGAAAGGTACCCAAATAATTAAAACTAGTGTTGACACTATTGCGGTCAAAGGTACCTCTCTCTAAAGTAGTCTTTATGTTCACTATCCTTTTGTAAGTAAACAAAGGAAAATTACCAACTATTTTACTCAAATCAGTATTACCCAGCACTACTTTCCAATTGTTCAAAATGGTATTTCTAATAAATACTATCTCTTTAGTAATAGGAAGAGGAAAAGCCAAAGTGTAATCACTAGATGTTGCATTCACTGCTGAATTAACTACAACCAAGTTGTTGATTTGTTTCAAAATAGGACACGCCTTATTAAATCTAAGACCTAAAACTTCTTTTAATATATTGTCCAACCAGGCTTTATCATAACCTCTTTGTGTAAAAAATCCCATCAGTTTCTGTGTTTCTGTGTGAAAAAGCTCATCTCTACTAGTTAATCGACTAAGTCTGATGCACTGTCCCTTGACAACTCCACGTTTCATAAAAACTGGATGTAAACTGTCATAGTGTAAGTATTGGTTGACAAAGGTAGACTTTCTGAAGATACAACTTTCAAAATGTGAACCATCATAACCGATGGTTAATTGTAAATCCAAAAAATCAATGTTGTTACCAATATTGCCCACTGTGAATTGCAGAAAATTGGTTGAATTGTTTAAAAATTGAACAAATGTGTAAAAAGAATCAACATCCCCTTTCCACAAAAAGATCAAATCATCTATATAACATTTGTAGAATACAATGTTTTCTGATAGGGGATGTGAAATAAGAAACTTGTTCTCCACACATTGCCATCACCAAATTTGCAAAACAAGTGGCTACCCTAGAACCCATCGCTATACCTGAATTTGTTGAAAAAAAGTATTTTCAAATGTAAAAAAGTTGTTTTCTAGTACAAGCTCCATCAAAATACACACTGTATTAACAACATAATTGTCAAAATCAGTATATTGACTCAAATATTCTCTCAGATATTCTACACCAGTTGTTTGGTCTATACTTGTATATAGAGAAACCACATCTAATGACAAAAATTTAACAGGCATCGCTAACTTATGTAATTGACTCAAACATTCAAGTAAATGCCGTGAGTCTCTCAAATAAAATTTTGATTTTTGCACAACAGGGTTTAGGAGTTTGTCAAGCCATACAGAGATTGGTTCCGTCTTAGAAAAACTGGCTGACACTATAGGCCTAAAAGGAGGATCCATTCTATTTTTATGTAACTTAGGAATGCCAAATAGTGTCACCAGTTTAGGATATTCAACTAATAAAAAGTTGTAGACAGAATAATCTAAGTTTCCTTGGCGAAATAAGTCAAACAGGTGTCCAATCTCATAAAACTTTGGGTGATGTACTATTCTGTAACTAGTTTATAACAATTATTGTCCCTTAACAATGAATTAATTGCCAAACTGTAATCAGTGGACTTCATAACTATAATAGTACCACCCTTGTCTGCTTTCATAATACGCCAATTCTTATTTTTGGCCAAATCTTCCAGTGCAGACATTTCTGAAGGAAGTAAATTGAGTTTACCTTTACTATGACACCCAATCTTTCTAAATTCCTGCTCACATAATTTCTCAAAAACTATCAAGGTGGAATTTAATAATGGGTTGTACGTACTTTTCTTTTTGAACTCAAATTCCTTAGGTTCAGATCTAGCAATACCTTCAAAAATATACTTAAAATTAAGTTTCCTTAGGTACAATGTGAAGTCTACTATTAACCTAGAAACATTTACATGATTTGATGGAATAAAAGAAAAACCTTTTTTTAAGCACAGAAATCATGTCACTTGTCAGGACATCATCAGTTAAATTCCAAACATTAATAGTGTAATCTAATTCTTTTTGCGCCCCTTGTCCTTCCCCTTGCTCCTGGTTTGGACCTTTCTGGACCATCTCAGAGTCATTTTGTTGCCTGTTTTGTCCATCAAAAAAGGACCAGATTTGTTCACTACAGAAACTGCTTGTGAAAAGGAGGTGGAAGCTTGCATATTGTCTAATTGAATGTGTCCACCATTTCTATTGTCGTTGGCATTTCCTGAGGACACTTTTGAACCAGCGTCTGTGTTAATTGAGTTGACAATGTTCATAGGTTCATAGGTTCATAGGTTTATACTAGGCTATCTGCCCTAAGGCATTTATAAGCCTAGCCCAAAGTTTTGTGGCTTACGCCACCCCTTATATGAAAAAATACTGTGCCCATTAGTTTGTTGTGCCTCTGTCCAGCAGTGACACAGAGATTATTCCCGGGGTAAACCTACGATCTCCCATCCACAGGTCAAGATTTCTCTTGAACAGAGCCAGCGAGGTGCTCTGCCTCACATGGACCGGGATTTTATTCCACAGCATAGGGAGTCTCTGAGTGATAAATCTATCCCTCCAGCACGTCCTATTTATATCCGTGCTAAGGTTTAAGTCGCTTGCTCTAGTGGTTTTGGTGGATTTGGATTTTTGAGGTGGAGCATGTCCATTAATTCGGGTTGGACATGGCCTTGTATGTCAGGCACATGTCACCTCTGAGCAGACGGTATGCGACTGAATAGAGCTGGAGTTTCTTCAATCTGGCAGCATATGACAGATTTTGGAGTCCCTTTATCCTTTTGGTGAGGAACTTTTGGGGTCTCTCCAATTGCTGCAGATGTCGGGTGAGATACATCCCGAATGGGGCATTGTACTCAATCATTGGTCTGATAAGTGAAGAGTTCAGGGGAACAATGACCTCACTAGATCTGGATGTGAATCCCTTCATGATCAGGTGGGCAATGTAGAAGGTCTTTCTAACCACTTTAGCAACGTGAGTGTCAAAAGAAAGGCCACTGTCAACCTGGGTCCCCAGGTCCCTGATAACCTCTTCTGTGCTTAGTGGATTGCCACCTATATGGTAGCTTGGGGTTACCTTGTTTTTCCCGAAGGGTATGACTATACATTTTTTGGCGTTTAACTTCAGGCCATGGCTCTGGCACCAGCTATCTGTTTCCGTGAGTCCCTTCTGAAGGATATCCGTGTCCGATGCACTTTCCACTATGGCGCCCAGTTTGCAGTCATCTGCAAACTTTGTCAGCCAAAGTCCTCCCATGTTGGCCTGTACTTTTGAGAAGTAGATGCCGAATAGGGGGCCAAGGACCGAGCCCTGTGGGACACCACTTGTGACCGGCTTGGAGTCTGACATAGCGCCAGCAACTCTAACCCTGTGGGTTCTGTCCTTAAGCCAGTTTGCAACCCATCTTGTGACATATGGGTTTACATTTAAGCTGGTAAGTTTTTCTACAATACCCGAGTGGGGTATTGTGTCGAAAGCCTTTGCAAGGTCAAGGTAGGCTGTATGGACTGCCTTTCCCTCATCAATGGCCTTGGTGACTGTTTTGAAGAAGTCGACCAAGTTCAAAAGGCATGATCTGCCCTTGACGAAGCCAAACTGGGTCTGCAAGTCCCCTATATCTTTGTTTATGAGCTCCATTATGATCCTCTCCATAGCTTTGCAGACTAGACTTGTTAAGCTTATGGGGCGGTAATTACCAGGGTCCGTAGAGGCACCTCCTTTGTGGAGTGGGACCACAGTTGCCGTACGCCACTCCTTGGGCACGTATCCTGTGGTAAGGCTGAGATTAAACAGCTGCCTTATGTGCAGGTTTAATTCCTCATTTAGCTCATGTAGCACACAGACGGGGACACCATCCGGTCCCATTGATGCTGTATTTTTAGCTTTAGAGAGAGCAGCTTTCACCTGCGCCTTTGAGATGTCTGGGAGGCTACACTCCGCTGGGATAGTTATCTCTCCTTTAGGGGGGGAGAGGGGGGTGAAGTTTGCACTGAACCTGTCTGCCAGTATGTTGGCAATGTCTGTGGGTTCAGTGATTTTTGTATCATTTTGGACTAATTCTGAGCATATCTGGGAGTTTCCACCCAGGTTCCTAACATAGCTGAAAAAGGCCTTATGATTGTCTTTTGAATCCATGGCAATTTTTCTCTCAAAAATGGCCTTAGTTGATTTTATGAGTGCTCGTATTTTTTTACTAATAATGATCAGGGGTGACTTCCCTTTTATGGATTTTGTTCTACCATGTAATAGCTTTCTCCTCTTATTGTAAAGTTTGTTAATGGCTGGGGTCCACCAGACTGGACGTTTGCCCTTTGTGGAAAGAGTCTTGGTTTTATTTGGGATTGCCTGATCCATGCAGTCCTGGAGGTGTTCATAGAAGGCATCTGTAAGGGCTTCCGCAGCTTGGGTTGTGGTTTCCACTGGCTCAGGGGCCTTGAAGGATACCACACCAGTCTTGAGTAGTGTGAAGTTTGCTTTAGAGAAGTTCTTCACTGTGGTCTTTTTTTGTTTGGGGTGGGGGCGGGATGCGGATTTCCAGTGAAATTAGTTTATGATCAGATCTCACCAATGAGGGATATACTTCCGGTGTGGAGCATTTTGTCCCCATGTTTGTGATAATGACATCTAGTATATTTTCTCCTATCGTGGGAACAGTGACTAGCTGTTCCATGGCATTTGAATTTATGAACTCCAGGAACCGTTGGGCTAGAAAGTTAGGGCTTGAGTAATGTTCCCAGTCTATATTCGGGTAGTTGAAGTCACCCAATATGATGGTGTTTGGAGATACATTTATACCCTCCAGTGTCTTCAGGAAGGCTCTGTGGGGTTCCTGAGTTTGAGAGGGTGGCCTGTAGCATGCTACAATTTGTAGAGCAGTTTTGCCTATGGTTAGCTGCACCTGGATGGTTTCCGAAGCTTCATGCGTTGCCACCAACCTGGAGGTGTGGGTATCCTTTATGAATATGGATACACCCTCCTTTTGTGGTGTGGTCTGGGTTTTGGGGCCGGAACGCATGATATGAGGTAAAACCTAATAGTGCCGGGGTGCTCTCAGGAGCCTTGAACCAGGTTTCAGTTACAGCACAGACATTGATGTTCTCCATACTGAGAAGGGCCTCGAGTGCGTGCATTTTGAGATTTAGACTTCTGGCATTGAGCAGCATTACCCTCAGTTTCTTCCCATTTTTGTTTTCTAGGGTGGTAGGTTTAGAATTTGAGCCTTGCCTAAAAGGCACTATGGGGGTGGCAAGAGCCTTAGCCAATATCCGAATCCCAGGGTGACAGGTGCAAGCCGTCCCTTGAAGCAGCGTGGCTTGTCAAGCATGTCATCCCAGGCAGACAGACACTGGATCCCCTTTGAATGACACCAGACATTAAGCCAATTGTTAAAGCTGATCATCTTGTCTCTATATTGTGGCATCATTCTTGGTGAAGGAAGGATACTGCTCAGGGTCAGGGTCATACCTGCCTGGGCTACATAATCAGAGAGCTCCTCTATGTCTCTTTTCATGTAGTCCAGGGAGGTGCGTCTCTCAGGTCGTTCACACCAGCATGGACAATGACTGTGTCATATTTGTACTTGCCGTGGAGTGACCCGAGTGCTTGTGTTATGTGGCAGATTCTAGTGCCCGATAGGCAGCTTACTGTGACCCTCTCCTTGTTCAGCCTGGTGAGTGGGACGTCAGTGTGTCTGACTATGGAGTCACCTATGACAAGTATGTTTGGTGTTGTATTTGGCCTTAAGGGCTGTGACTGCTTTGCACACTGATTTTGTGGTTTATGTGTTGCTTGTGGGGTGTCTTGAGGTAGCAGTTGTTTGGGTGTCTGCTTTGGAGGCCTCTGTTGTTTAGGTAAATTTTTACTCAGAGCCTCTGAGTATGTCTTTGTGTGTTTATGTGTTTGATTCAGTGGTGTGGTAGCATTATGTGAGGCTGGTTTTGTGGTGTGTGTAGTTGCCTTCTCCTCCTGTCTGGTCTTGCCAGTCCTGAGTTGAGAGAGCTCAGCCTCCAGTTTGGCTAAATAGCTGCATCTCTACAAGTATTTGTGTTATGTGGGAGGAGGAGAGGGTTGTCTGTGTACATGAGGCAGTTATAACATTTCCTCAAGATTCCCAGATTCACCAGCTGGACCGGAGAGGAGATTGACAACTGACCTTTGGACATGCTAGAATAATATTGGGAATTCCTTAATAATTGAAAACAAGGGCCAGTGGGGAGTGAGGGTGTAGTGCTTTTAATTTTTAGTGCTGACATATATAATTGCTTTAGTGAGCAAGTGCCAGGTAACTTGAGTGCAATGTGTTACAAGTAACTAAATGCAAAAACGACAAACAGTAACTTTCTTTCAAGTGAAACAAGGAAATAAGTACAGTAAGCAATGCAGATATCACTAGTGATCCACAGAAGTGCTCAGAAGCCGCGTATTAGGTGGAATTACAGTTCCAGGGAAATAACAAGCAAACAAACAACAAGCATATAAACAAAGCTAGATTCAGCAGGCCTGGATCTAGTCTATGCTACAGCAAACAAGGTGTACCAATTTCAGTAAGATACAGTTCAAATATTCAGGCACTATAAACCTTTAACCAGAAATTCCCAGCTCAGAAGGGCAGAGTCCAGCCTCTTCTCCCACAAGAGTGCAGACCACGAACCTTCTTAATGTAAAATAACTGGCCTGAAGCCCAAGTGCTTAAACCAGAACTAATACACTTGGACACTGGGCTCTCAATCAGCAGTTCCCAACTTAGAAGGATGAAAGCTACCTGTCCTGCCACCACAGTGCTTGACACAAACCTTCGTAATGTAAAACAACTGGTCTGAAGCCCAAGTGCTTAATCCAAAAGACTTAGAATGATAGCTACACTTTAATCAAGTTACAACCAAGCAGTAATAAATACAATTGAATACTTTAGAGAATGTCTGGATTAGTGTTCAAGTTACACAAACAAAGCTAGATCCAGCAGGCCCGAATCCAGTCTATGCCACAGCAAACAAGGCACCAACTTCAGTAAGAAGCAGTTTAGATATGCATGCACTATAAGCCTTTAACCAGAAATTCCCAGCTCAGAAGGGCAGAGTCCAGCCTCTCCTCCCACAAGAGTGCAGACCACGAACCCTCTTAATGTAAAATAACTGGCCTGAAAGCCCAAGTGCTTAAACCAGAATTAATACACTTTTAGAATAACAGACACTGAGCCCTCAATCAGCAGTTCCCAACTTAGAAAGATGTAAGCTACCTGTTCTGCCACTACAGTGCAGACCACAAACCCTCTCAGTGCAAAACAACTGGTCCGAAGCCCAAGTGTTTAAACCAAAAGGCTTAGAATGAGTTACACCAAGCAGTAATAAATACAATTGAGTATTTTTAAGATGATGCAAAAGTAAAATGAAGTAGGTAGAACACAAGTACAGTAAAAGCAGATGAAATTTTTTTTTTTTAATCTGAACAAGTGCTGAGATCAAAGAAACAGATTTGAGTGCTGAAACTAGAAAACTGGCTAGTTATAAGAAAAAAACAAGCTAGAAGGCTTCCCACAAACACAAAAGGGCTTGGGGGCTCAGAAGCCTACAAATAGTCTATGCCACTTAACAGGAAAGGCAGGAAATAAGCTTAATTTTTTTTGTTTGTTTCCCAGATGCTCTCTTTGTACAAAGCAGGACTGCCTGAAATCAGAATATGATCTCACTGCACTCAGTTGAGTGAGCAAATGAGATGGGCCCAGAGGCAGGCTGAGGGGCGGGCAGTTTCAAGGCCACTAAGATTAACACCAAAACAAAAACAGGGAGGGTGGGTGGGTGGGAATAACTGAAGAGCAGAGTTTAAAACTGCCAGTTCAGTTACATTTTCTACAACACAGTTTAAATCAAATTAAATGCTGTATTTTTAAAAAAAAGTGCAGCTAAAGGTACTTAAATTCTCTTATACGTCCAGTTGAATATAACCAAGTTCTTAGCTGGCCAAAGCTGAGGTTTTTAAGCAGAAAGTATTTCACACTGTACCACTTAAATAGGCAAGGACAGGAAATCAAAGAATGTGGCTACCCCCACACCTGTAATTACTAGCAAATAACAAAATTCAGCAAACACTAGCTTCAGTTCAAGTTACTGAAGAGCAGAGTTTAAAACTGCCAGTTCAGTTACATTTTCTACAACACAGTTTAAATCAAATTAAATGCTGTATTTTTTAAAAAAAAGTGCAGCTAAAGGTACTTAAATTCTCTTATACGTCCAGTTGAATATAACCAAGCTGGCCAAAGCTGAGGTTTTCAAGCAGAAAGTATTTCACACTGTACCACTTAAATAGGCAAGGACAGGAAATCAAAGAATGTGGCTACCCCCACACCTGTAATTACTAGCAAATAACAAAATTCATCAGACACTAGCTTCAGTTCAAGTTACTGAAGAGCAGAGTTTAAAACTGCCAGTTCAGTTAAATTTTCTACAACACAGTTTAAATCAAATTAAATGCTGTATTTTTAAAAAAAAGTGCAGATAAAGGTACTTAAATTCTCTTATACGTCCAGTTGAATATAACCAAGTTCTTAGCTGGCCAAAGCTGAGGTTTTTAAGCAGAAAGTATTTCACACTGTACCACTTAAATAGGCAAGGACAGGAAATCAAAGAATGTGGCTACCCCCACACCTGTAATTACTAGCAAATAACAAAATTCAGCAAACACTAGCTTCAATTCAAGTTACTGAAGAGCAGAGTTTAAAACTGCCAGTTCAGTTAAATTTTCTACAACACAGTTTAAATCAAATTAAATGCTGTATTTTTTTAAAAAAAAGTGCAGATAAAGGTACTTAAATTCTCTTATACGTCCAGTTGGATATAACCAAGTTCTTAGCTGGCCAAAGCTGAGGTTTTTAAGCAGAAAGTATTTCAGACTGTACCACTTAAATAGGCAAGGACAGGAAATCAAAGAATGTGGCTACACCCACACCTGTAATTACTAGCAAATAACAAAATTCAGCAAACACTAGCTTCAGTTCAAGTTACCGAAGAGCAGAGTTTAAAACTGCCAGTTCAGTTAAATTTTCTACAACACAGTTTAAATCAAATTAAATGCTGTATTTCTAAAAAAAAGTGCAGATAAAGGTACTTAAATTCTCTTATACGTCCAGCTGAATATAACCAAGTTCTTAGCTGGCCAAAGCTGAGCTTTTTAAGCAGAAAATATTTCACACTGTACCACTTAAATAGGCAAGGACAGGAAATCAAAGAATGTGGCTACCCCCACACCTGTAATTACTAGCAAATAACAAAATTCAGCAAACACTAGCTTCAGTTCAAGTTACTGAAGAGCAGAGTTTAAAACTGCCAGTTCAGTTAAATTTTCTACAACACAGTTTAAATCAAATTAAATGCTGTATTTTTTAAAAAAAAGTGCAGATAAAGGTACTTAAATTCTCTTATACGTCCAGTTGAATATAACCAAGTTCTTAGCTGGCCAAAGCTGAGGTTTTTAAGCAGAAAGTATTTCACACTGTACCACTTAAATAGGCAAGGACAGGAAATCAAAGAATGTGGCTACCCCCACACCTGTAATTACTAGCAAATAACAAAATTCAGCAAACACTAGTTTCATTTCAAGTTACTGAAGAGCACAGTTTAAAACTGCCAGTTCAGTTAAATTTTCTACAACACAGTTTAAATCAAATTAAATGCTGTATTTTTTTAAAAAAAGTGCAGATAAAGGTACTTAAATTCTCTTATACGTCCAGTTGAATATAATCAAGTTCTTAGCTGGCCAAAGCTGAGGTATATATGGCCATACATCTGTAGGTAGCAAAGGCAGGTTAACAAACACACACATATGTCCACATGCACCATTAATGGGGTTGATAGGCCCCACACACTACACATATTGTACGAATAGACATCCCACCCGCAGCCAAACACGTCCACCCTGCAATACACAACCAAGTGTAGCAGATCCCATAACCAGGACCTGACTCAACCTGGGCACAAGATGTTACCAGTACTACATCCCACATGTATGATGTCAGGCTGGTATTGGTAACATATCATGCAGTACAGTCTGCCTTCCATAGGAAATGTAATATGTGGAAGCCATCAACATCCCCAGGATACAGATACACAGACACAGATATGCAGATGCAGATACACACACACACACACACACACACACACACACACACACACACACACACACATATATATATATATATATATATATATATATGTATATAGATATAGATATACATGTGACTACACATACGCAGATATATGTACAGTAAGATACATATGTAGAATGTGCACACAATATGGAACAGCCACTATGCCTACAGTTAACACCTGAACAACTGGACACTGTATGGGCCACCCATACAAATGACAATCATTGCCTGCAACATATGCCCACAGAGAGGTCATAGGAAAAACACCACACATAGTTTTGCAGAAATGGAACACCTTTAATTGTGTACTATTACAGTTCTATATGCCATGTCATATAGCTGTTCAGACACTGACAACCATATAAACAGAGTAATGCAACTGTGAAACAGTTGCACTAATACAGTAGTCTGGAAAGGTTCACAACTGTTGCTGTCCAGGCCAAGCCCTTCAAATTGTACAATAGTGAAGACAGACTGGGCCACAGGATACCAAACAATCAACAGTATGTAATGCAGGTGTATAGTTCAGCAACCTCTATCTACACTCTGTACAAACTCAGTAGGTGGTAAAGACGTCATGTGACCACATGGCTGTAACTGTTACATAACAAGGCATAACTGACACCATCATGAGCACACCGACAAACAGAACAGTCTATATGGCAAGAGGCAGTAGGCTTGCATTAACCCAACTCATGTAAGTAATGTAAATATAGGTGAAGTATACGGTACTGTATATCCAGATACATTAAGGCAGCTCAGCCCCTGATACCCCCACATTTTGTAACAGCCTAGGTCCTTTATGGTGCCCACCCTAGACTCAATAATACAGGGCCATATACCACTGTTACATACATTGACCTCTGGAGTGCATAAGGGCACACGTGTTGTGTAGGTGACGTCCACACATACATGGCCCCAGCCCCACCATATGTGTAGAGGATACAACAGCAGTGGACTGATGGCAGCAATGGCAGTGTGATATACTCACAGCCCACTACAGAACAACCCCTGACAGCATGACGTATGTGAAAAGCTTGGTATGTAGGTGGAGGACAGAGGCCGGAACACAGGCACATTTGTGCACAACTGTTGCCATACACTAAGCAAGTTGCTTGTGTTACAGAATAGTCTGCAACATACCTTAGTCAGGGAATTGAGGTTAGAAATAGAAATAGATGTAACCATGTACAGATAGCACTCAACACACAGACTGACAGTGTAATATCTGACACAGGACCTGTCTGATAGACAGAAAAAACATGATTGGCATACCTATGGCTAGCAAGAGGATAGGCCCACAGTTGTGAGCTATGCAGAAAGACTGCATTCCAAGGTAAACTAGTATATACTCACACACCCTGTAACACCACTACTATACAAAGCATAACTCTACTCACAGTCTGTCTGTAGTTCCTGATCCTCCTACAGATATGTGGCTGTCCTGAGTGTGCCAGTTCTCCTGTAAGAGGTATTGCTACCTGCTGTCTGTAACACTGATGCCCACGCACAGAAAGGATGTACATCACACAGGAAATGTAAAGGGACCACACCCACATGATGTAGGGTTTTATAGTGGGTGGTTGCCATGACAGTGGTAATTGGAAGTACTACACATGTGTAATTATATATATATATATATATATATATATATATATATATATATATATATATATATATATATAGCTATCTGGATAAGTATATGTATATATATTTCCATCATATGTCATGGACATGGAGTGTAGCCCTACCCCAACCCCTATAGTCCCAAAGTCGTAGTGCAAGGGGATGTCAGGTATGTATAGCAGATATATTAGTATACTATTGATATTGTCATTGGGATTGTCTGCACAGACATAGTGTGTGTGGGAGGTCACATCTGCTTATAACATGTGTTTCATTGGCTACATCCTAAGGACATCATTGTAAAGTGCCACTGCTAGCACGTAATGCCCCTGTGGATTGCAGCAGAGATATTGGCCAATATATGTGGAAATTCTGACACACTCTGTACAGTGCAGAGGTATAACATAAGCCCTTAGTTCAAAACATGTGTACCATGCCTGACAATATGGATGTAGACAGCCATGTAGATGGGTATAACACATAATGACTGGTATACATTTGCCACCATAGGTTATGCATTCCCACACCCCTGTCTGGCCTAACACATAATGTCCATTGGTACAGGGGTGCCATGGCCACATACTACCCACTAGATATTGACATACATCTGTACAGCATCCCACTGCTCTGTCTGACGTACATGACTGTTAAGGGAGGCCTGGCAGCAGTACATCTGGCAAGTATCTGCACATGACATCTCACTGGATAAGTACACTAAGCTGGTAGGCATGTAACAATGCACTGTGCAGGATACAGGCAGACCGGCTCAACACTGGCCTACATCTCCTATGGGGAATGCACATGTACCTGTATATATAGCAGGCTCAACAGGCATGTCACAGCACAGGGTAAGATACACCTGTGTGAAAGTGCATAACCACAACAAATGTGAACACAGCCACAGCCACATATGGTAAGCTAGCAGAATATTACAGTATATGGGCTATCTGTTCTACACCATCCTCATATGTGCCACTCACAGACTGACCCTACATATACTGGGCTGCTACACAGTTTGGTCTGATGGCTGTCTGTGGTATGGGACATGTGTGTGTGTGTGTGTGTGTGTGTGTGTGTGTGTGTGTGTGTGTGTGTGTGTGTGTGTGTGTGTGTGTATGGCCCTACAAACATGTACACCAATATAGTACCATACAGTGGAGCAGCATGTAACATCAGATAGGAGGAGAACTAGAACAATGACATCTACCACAGTCTGTGCACAGGCTAAAGTACATATTAACGATACACACATTGTTGACATTCACCATAAGTATACAGACCTCAGTACTGTACAAACATCCCAGAATGTCCAGGTTATGTCATGAAACATAACCCCTACTGTACATAACATGTGTAGCAGTCTGATATATCACTGGCTTGTTATCAGATATGATGATAGACACTAATTATCGTGTACAGCACATATGCACCACTTCATGCATGACATATGTACAAAGGTTGAAAGAGGTGTGGCTGGAAGCACATACACAGGGCCAATATTGACATGTTGCTGTGATAACCTCATACATTTACTGTTGTAATGGGGTTTGTTGCAACATATGTCCTATGAGGGATATGACGTCAGTACCTATCACAGCTTTCATCATCTACAAACTGCAATCCTCACACTACCTTCTGCAGTCCACGGATAGATGCTCACTGGGTAATACATGAAACCAAAGGCACAACACTGCCCAATCTGCAGATGACCCTGCAGATGGGGATTCCTCATAAACATGGAACTGACATGGCAGGTATTGAGACATGCATGACAGCCATATCTACACAAACACTGTTAAACCAACATTATTCCAAATGCAGTATATCAGCACTTACAGTCTGTAGTCAGGTTAGGCACATCCCCCTCCTGTTTGTTGCCCTCTTTACACAGTGTATGCTGTTAGAGGTAAATCCCCAATCCATCTGCGATGCTGTTTGCCAAATAACAGATCTAGTTCCTGCTCACAGTGAATGAAAGGGACCAACACCACCATGATTCCCCTAGATACTGGAGTGTGTTTCCATGCAATTGGCTATGGGAATGTTACCACAGCTGTACCACATACAATCAGCTATGGGAGGGCTGTACTTCATGCAGACGCCATCAGCTGATCATGAGCATCACTTAAAATACACGCTGCTGCCTAAGCAAAACAGGTGTAGGTCTACACATCCACCAGAGAGGGAGTGGGAGAGGCAGACAGAGGCAAGGACATGTCAGGGAGGGGTGGGAGAGTAAAACTGAAGCGTGTTTGTGTTACACACCTACCAGCACAGGGTATCAAACCCCTGACAACTATGTAATGTTATCACAGTTCGATGCAGTTATTGGATGTGCTACATGGGTTACCTGTTGTGGAGCACTCATAACATATATGTGATGGTGAGTGACATCTGCAACAGGGATATGGTAGCTATACGGTAGGTAATGTACACATACCTGTCCACATGAACAGGTGCCAGCATCAACACAGCCACAATCTCACAGGGACACACACACATTGACACACTTGGCAGGGCCAGGATGACAACTCATCAGTAGTGGGATTGCCACAACACATCACTGTGTAGGTATCACATGCACCACACCGGTCATAGGGAGGTTGTATGGGCAAAGGGTATGAGGAGGTGTCTGACATACCCTGTGGATTGCAGCAGAGATATTGGCCAATATATGTGGAAATTCTGACACACTCTGTACAGTGCAGAGGTATAACATAAGCCCTTAGTTCAAAACATGTGTACCATGCCTGACAATATGGATGCCCATGGGGGATGTAGTGAGTGTGGATTTGAACATGTGCACCATACAACACACACACAAACACACAGGGTGCCAGCACTGACATGCATGGGTGCATGTCTGCATGGGTGCATGGTGGTCGACTGTGCCAGCAGGCTATACAAGGCTAGGCAATGGGTATACCTTGGCATCAGGCCACATGACAATGGTATGCATTGTGGCTCAGGGCTGTAGTTTCTGCATTTGCCCACACAGGTGGGTATTGTATCCCCCATCCAATCACCTGGGTGAATTTTGTGTGTGGCCATTGCTGTGCATCGCTTGCAATGAATATGATCCTTAGTCCATGACATGGACAGTGTCTGGGATATGCACATCTCCCACATGCATATAGATTGACATGTGGAACTGTACCTGGGGTGTCTGGTCCATGTTGTGAACACAGATTATCACCAGATGTGCCAGTCTTGCCCACCTATGGTGGGAACTGGTAATGGGCATTAGGTTTACCCTGCACCTACATTGATAGCATGCTAACAGCATTCCCTAGTGTCATAGAAAAAATAAACTTTAAAAATGATCAATACACGGTAAGTTCATGTTAAGGCACTTTAATCTTGCAGCAAGGAGACAAAAACGTGCTAATACAGAGTTTGTCTAACTAGAATCAGGAAATACCAGCATTTTTATGCATTTTCTAATAAGACATTGCCTGCCAAGCTGACGTAGCAGATCACAAGTTTTAACACAATCATTACATAGCAGTTGTTTTCATACTTTTCTGCTTGTACTATAATTTTTTTGTGAGGAACTTCCTAAGAAAAACAACGTGGCCTTGGCTACCACCGGTTAGATATATGCAATGTTACCATTCAAGGTACTACGGCTAATTTGAGCACAAAGCAAGTATAGATTGCAGTTCATTTCTTCAACAGTTCTTTGTCTGTCTTTATCTCTTCCTTCTGCAGCTGTGCATGTTCTCATACCACGAACAGAGCTAATTGTTCAAAATCATAACATTATAGAATATAGCATTGTTTCATTCATTGCTTCCTGACCTAGTAGATAATCACTTGTTTATCAAGTACATTTCCAAAAAGCATAAACATGAATTTTGCTGTGCTAGCAGTTACTAGGTCAGAGGGCATCTTGCAAGTTTCAGAAAGCACACTATAGTTTCAAAAACATCTTTTAGTCTCATATAAAACTAGGCTGTATATAAAATAGAATGAAAAACGTGTTAACTCTTTTAGCTTCTAATTAGCATTAAGCACACATTAATACATATTTTCTAACATTTCCCCCCTGTTAATATTTTTTAATTCTATTTTCAAAAGCATAAACAGTTTGCTTCTTCTTTTAACCTCTTCCATTCAGGATTTGCAGCTAAGAGAGTCATTCAGTTTAGACTTATGAAAGTGTTTCACTTTTTAACAGCTCTTCAATTTCAGTACTCTGATACAAAGTCTCAGAAACTGACATGTCTATAAAATCTTTGATTAACTTTTTCATGCAGGGAATACCACAACAAATGCATGCTCCTAATAGGAGTAATCCCACACAAATGGCAATCAGGATGTTCATTAGGATGGAACCCCACCCCCCAAACAAATTCTGGAAAATGTCCATCAGAGGGTTTGGGCCTGGTTTAGTCATGGTCGACACTTGCTGGATCACCTCAAGATGGTCGTTTATCTCGTGCTGGTTGTCAGGAATATAAGAACAGCATTCTTCTTTGATTAAAGTGCATGTACCACCTCTCGCCGCTAGGGTGAAGTCAAGAGCCATGCGGTTTTGAAGTACCACAGTTCTCATAGCATTTAGTTCATCAGTCACTAATTCGAGAGCAGAAAAAGTTGCATTGCTCATAACTTCTATAAGCTTAGACAGTTTTCTCAGCTCCCAAATCAATTTCACTGCACCATATGCAGGGGCTATGCCTGCCCGTGATATAATGGTGTCACTCAAGTCCATATGTGTCAATTTATCTTTGTTTTTCACGGAGTTATGGTTTCTCCACCCTGCTTCAATTCGTCCCACTGGATTCTCAGGTCTCTTGATTGGACTTCTAGGTTTAGTGCTGACCTCTCTGATATTTCAAATTTTCCCCTGAGGCAAAGCTGCAGTGTGTTGTATGACTGGAACCAGGTAACCCAAAAAACAACTGCCGGACCAATTCTCAGGTAGCCATTTGTATGCCTTTTTCCCACAAACAAAATAACAATTCTCTACTTTAGTATTGATATAAGCTTGCTCTGCATGAAACATTTTCTTATCAATAATAGAAAGCTGCTTTAAAAGAACAGGATTATGTTGTATTTCACTAACACTTCTATGCATCTTTTCAAAATATGCATCATAGTTTGTATCACAAATATTTTTTTTCCTTACTGGCCTTAATATAACATTTATAAGAAACAGTCACATTACAATTGCTCCAACCTACCTGAATAGTGTCATTTTTATACAAACATACAATCCCTTTTTGTGTGACAGGTAGGTACAATGCTATTTTGTCTTGTGATTTCACAGGTGTAGTATCAAAAATCAAGTTTTCCCAGGTCTCATTGACCGCTAGGGGGACAGCAGTCATCAATAATCCCCTGTATACTGTTGGTATAGCTGTGCAAATCCAGCAGTTCGAAACATTAAAAGTCTCAGCATACACATATTTAATTGCTTGGTAAGTGTTAAAGTTTGGATGCCAGTCTATGAGTAATGCATCACGTTTGTTCAGTTCAACTCATGTGGCTGGGAAAAGGAAAGGCCACAGCAAACAAATCATTGTTATCAGTATAGCTATGAGGATAATCATGCAAATTTTCTGAGGTTGTTCTGCATCCCTGTTTACTCTATACCTGGTCATTCTGTTCTCGTTGTACAACAGTAATAAGGTTTTTGTCCAGTTCAAAGTTTTTAACCAATTTACAGTGTGTCAGATGAATCCAGGACGCTCGCTCTGCGATCTTGACTGCAGTGGGTGTTGGCAGTAGCACCTGGTACGGTCCTTCCCACTTCGGAGAACTCCAATTCTTTTTCTTCATGACCTTCACCCAGACCCACGTGCCTGGGACTATTGCTGCTTCCGACGGTCTGGTTTGTTCTTTATCTGAAACAGAATTTAACTGCAAAAGTTTGTTATTCAAAAATTGCCTCATATACTCTGCAAGTGAACTGTCAGCCTCATGGTCTGCAGGCATGAGAGGTTTCCACTGAGGTGTGTAATATGCCCTCCCAAACAGAATTTCAAAAGGAGTTAACCCTATTACATTTGGAACAGTTCTCATAATCAACAGTGCCAGAGGTAGACAGTGCACCCAGTTCTTTTGTGTCTCACTAATCAATTTCTTAAGCTTATTTTTCAAAACTCCATTGTGCCTCTCTACTAATCCTGCAGATTGGAGGTGGTATGCACAATGGTTTTTCAGAGAAATCCCAAAGTAACGGCTCAATTGTTGTATAGTTTGATTTACAAAGTGTGTGCCATTGTCACTATAAATCTTTTCCGGTATGCCGAATCTAGGAATAATTTCTTTAATGAGGATTTTTGCAACAGTAGCTACATCTGGATTTTTAGTTGGAAAAGCTTCTACCCATTTAGAAAACATATCTATAATGACAAGACAGTACTTTTTATTTTCACATTTGTTTAGCTCTATAAAATCCATACAGATAGTATGGAACAGATAGGGTGGTGTAGGGAAACTTCCTTGCTTAGGCTTCAGTGCCCCCTGTGCATGATGCCTGTTACAAATATGGCATGCTGCACAAAATTTTTTTGTGTAGTTTGTAAATCCATACATTGTAAACACTCGATTCACTAACTGTACCATCCCCCCTGCTGAGACATAGCACTGCCCATGGCTCAACAAAACTGCATATCTAAACAAGTTAGATGGTAAAATTGGTTTTCTTTCTTTGGAGATGTACAACCCTTTCTCAAGAATTGCTCCTCGTTTTATCCATTTTTGTTTTTCTACATTTGTAGTAAGTGTCTGCATTGTTTTTAAAATTTCTAAGTCTAAAATCTCAGATGGTTGTAATTCCTCACTCAAAAGAAATACTTCTGAAGCTGAAGCTGCTTGCTTTGCAGCTGTATCAGCCCTCGCATTACCTTTCAAAATCCTATCCTGTTGTTTGGTATGAGCTACGCATTTGCAAATAGCTTCTTTCTGAGGTAACTGGATAGAGTCTAACAAATCTAAAATAAATTGCACATCATTAATTGGTTTACCAGTAGATGTTATCATTCCTCTATTTTTCCACTGCTGCACAAAAACATGTACAGTAGAAAAAGCGTACTGACTGTCAGTAAAAATGTTCACTCGTTTATCTTTTGCCAAGGTACATGCCCTTGTTAAAGCAATCAATTCTGCTGCTTGTGCAGATAAGTTGTGTGGTAAAGACTTTGCTTCTAAAATCTCAGTATCAGAAACTACTGCATACCCCACTAGTTCTGTCCTCTAGGACCCCTCCTACATGAGCCGTCCACATAGTATGTCACCTCGGCATCATTCAAGGGAACATCCATGAGATCTTTTCTAGGTAGTGTCTTTTGCTCAATCTCCTGCAGGCAGCAGTGTGGTTTGCCATCTGCAGGGGTTGGGAGCAAGGTTGACGGATTCAGAGTTGTGCATCGTTCAATTGTCATATGAGGTTGGCTCAACAGTATAGTCATACAGGAAAGATGTCTAGCAGGAGAAAGATATGCTACTTTTTCTTGCAGTAAAATAATCGCAACTGCATGAGGCACTCTCAATGTGAGAGGGTGGAATAACACTACTGAGGCCGAAGCCTGCACTGCCATTGCAGCTGTGACTACTGCTTGTACACAGTGGGGCAGGGATTGTGCCACTGGGTCTAGCTGTGATGAATAGTACGCTATGGGGCGTTGTTTGTCCCCATGCTGTTGTGTTACCACTGATGTCATATAACCCTGCTTACAATCTACAGTTTGGAAAAATCGTTTATGATAGTTTGGTAATCCTAAAACTAATGAGGATGCTAGCCGTTGTTTTAATTTGCAGAAAGCTGATTCTGCTTCTGGTGTCCACTGTAATAAATCTTGTGCTGTCATAGGCTTCTTGAATATCAAGTTAGTCAGTGGAGCAGATTCCAAGGCATAGTTTAGAATCCAACTCCGACAAAAATTAGTAGTACCTAGGAAGGACATCATTTCCTTCTTGGTAGTTGGTTTGGTGCTTGTAATATTGCTGTTTTTCTGTCTTCATCTAATATTCTGCCTTCTTTGGATATTACATATCCCAGGTATTTGACTTGTTTTTTCCAAAGCTGCAGTTTGTTTTTGTTTACCTTGTGTCCTTGAGTAGCTAAAAATTGTAGCAATGCTATGGTATCTTCTCTGCATTCTTGCTGGGTGGGGGCTGCCAGCAGAATGTCGTCTACATAAAGTAAAATCTGGCTGCCTTTCGGTGGGATAAATCCCGCCAGGTTACTTGCCATTTCCTGTGCGAATATTGTTGGACTCTCACAATATCCCTGTGGTAATCGTGTGTATGTATACCTTTTTCCCTGAAATGTAAATGCAAACCAATTTTGGCTGTCAGGGTGTATCGGTATTGAGAAAAACGCATTGCTAATATCTACCACAGAAAAATACTTTTGTTGAGGTTTTAAATCATTTAATAAAGTATGTGGATCTGGCACCGTAGGTGCTCTAGGTATAACTGCATCATTTACAGCTTGTAAATCCTGGACCATACGCCATTCTCCATTTGCTTTCCTAACAGGAAATAAGGGTGTATTACATGGTGATTCGGGAGATTCTATCAATACTCCTTCCTTAAGTAAGGCTGCTATTATAGGTTTGATTCCTACTTCTGCATCCCTTCTTAAGGGATACTATCTCTTTTGAGGTCTAAGGTGTGATAGTGACTGGTTCTGCTGTACGAATAAGTCCTACATCTGATTTTCCTGTTGACCAGAGAGTCTCTGGTATATCTCGTAAGGCTTTTTCCTCTTCTTCTAGTAAGAGTGCTACTCAGCTGTCCTCACTTGCCTGCAAGTGTACTGCTGGGTGTGTCTGCGTTATCCAATTTAACTTCTGCTTTTGTACTCCCTGTTCGGAAAGTTCTATCTCTGTCTGTTTTTCTCACCTTGTGACTTTTTCTCCTAGGTCTGCCCACTTCACATTTTTATCTTTAGTCAAACTCACATGTGGTAATCGATTAGATTTGTAAAGTGCTAGGAATTCCTGGGGCAATGAACAGCTCACTACACTGTTTCCTTCTGTGTCCCAGTACAGATTTCATAATACTAATCTGTTAGCATGGCTTCTAAACAGTTCTTGCTCATATTCTTTATCAGGTCCTGGTTTGCTACAGTAATATAGAGTGCAATGCAACAAATGCTGTTTGTCAGTGTCAAGGGAGGGGGATGTACTGATGGCTACATTCATCAGTTCTTCCATTACTGCCCCTGGACCAGTCGTAACCAAGTCATGGCTGTACCAATAAAATGTTTCACCCTCCGGTCGCACTACAAAAGTATCCATTTGTTGCTGTGCTTCCATACCCTGCATAGTTGGAACTACTGCTATGCCAAATATCTGCATTAGGTCTCTGCCCAAAAGATTTACTGGGCATTTTGCAGAAACAACAATTTTGCTTTTCTGGGTCATCCCTGAAACAGGGTCAGTTATTGCTATGTTGTGGGAGAGTGGCTCCCGATACAGCTGTCCATTGGCTGCTTTCACTAATATGTAATCAAGTGATTCTGAATTTTCTGGTAGTTTGGAAGGATGTATAAGGCTCCGTGAATCCCCTGAGTCGCACAGGAATTTAACTTCCCTCCCCTCTACCAGAAGTGTAACTTCCGGTTTTGTGTCTGCTAAGTAGAGCTGTAGGCTCAATAATGCCAAGTCTAAAATTTCATTTTCTTCATTATCTGTGATTTCATGTACATCCTCTATTTCTTCTATCACATCCTCTACTCCTTCTATCACATTTGCACTTGCCTTTTCTTGATTATTCCTTTCCAATGATAGTCAGTCCTCACCCTCCTTGTCTTCTGTGGTTACCTTTTTATTTTGCCTGCAATCCCTTGCTAAATGTCCCTTTTTGCCCGCATTTAAAACATTCAACCTTTTCTTTCTCTCTTCAAAGTCCTCTGATCATTTATCAGATTGTTTGTTTCCCTGGGCACTTTTCTTACCCTTCTTCCCAGTTTGTACTACAAAGACTTCTGATCCATCTTCCACTGCAAATACTTGAGTTTTCTTTTTCTTTTTGCTATTAAAATGCCTTTCAGCATGTCTTGTATATTCAAGTAATGACTCTAATCTACTTGTACGATGATCTACCATGTGCTTTGTAATAAAGCTGCTAATGGGTGCAATACTGCCTTTCAAAAATGCATTCTTTAGCTGCTGCTCATATGGGGAATCATGTGTTTGGTCTTCAGGTACCTGCATTCCACAATGGTTATTAAAACACTCTAATAATCTGGCATAACATCTATCAACAGTTTCACCTTCTTGTTGCATGCATTGATTAATACAAGTCCAGTCAACCCTAGGCTCCCATTTCTTGGAGATTCGGTCTGTCAGACCTTTCACTCTGTTATCCAGTTCTGCGTTACTATGTGGGAGTGGCCTATGTTCTGCGTCACGGGGATTCCAGTTGCCACTGATCATGTGCCAATCTGGACCCACGATTTGTCTGACTACTTTCTCTACTTCTTCTCCATTTAAATGGTAACTTAACCTCATGCCCTGTAAGACTTCTAAGAATTTTGTAAAATTTACTTTCAGATGGGGAATTCCCTATGTGGCTTTCTGGATGTCTTCTGGTCTCCACGGTCTATATATTAGGAGAGTTGGGTGCTGTCCTGCCTGTCCTGCCTGTGGATTTGATACTTCTATGAGCGGACATATCTCTTCTTCACTCATAGCTCGTGAATTTCTATTTATTTCATACAATTTAATATCCCCTCTTAAATTACGTGTGCAAGACCTAGTCTCGACAGGATCTCTGACAAACGGTTTTGATTTCGCAGGGACAGTTGGGTATAGCGGAGGTGAATCTGCTTGTCCACTTGCTTCATATTCTGCTAAGGGGAGTGGAGGGGGCAGAGGGGCCGATGCTATTACCAATTTATTGTCTTCTTTATCTAGAAACATTGCTTTTGAGTTTTTATTCTTTTGTTCCCTGTGGTTTGCTTCCTCAAGCCACCTGTGTGCCTGGGGAACTCCTAATTGACATTGCTTTTTTATCTGACCTTTTGCGTCTGTTTTAAGTTGTTTGACAAGTTTGATAAGTGAAGGTTTGTCTAATTTGCCATCAAATTTGTATTTATTAACCCATTTTGTATAATACCTAACATTGTCGGCACGTTGCAATTGCATATATTTCGCTTCTTCGGTTAAAGGCGGATCTCGGGAACCTTTTGTGCACTTATTTCCCATGTTGTCTTAGCTAAGTTTAGAAATTGTTACATAACTCTTTTTATCACGTGGTACCACGACTTCCACTTATTCACAGTTTATCTAGAATAACTGCCTACCTATCCTGTTTCCCTGATCTATGACAAGACAGCAATCATTTTTGTCCCTGATTTACATAAAATCTTCCTTGACAAAAACAAATACTGTAACAAGTCCCTGATCTGAAACAAAGAAAAGGTAAAATCCTTCTTACCTGAGCCTCCGTGATTGATCTCACCGGAACTGTTGACTCGTCCTCCAATCGCAGATCAGAAACAGTGGCTGGCCTCTTTTGAACGACAATTCAGTCGGAGGTCTTTCAGAGCAGAAGCACCGATATGGTCTCTTCCGCATACGGTTTCATGCCACCGGGCCCATCTGACCTGAGCTAGAGCGAGAGATATTTCCAGTCCGAAGGACCAAACTGTCATAGGAAAAATAAACTTTAAAAATGATCAATACATGGTAGGTTCAGGTTAAGGGACTTCAATCTTGCAGCAAGGAGACAAAAACGTGCTAATACAGAGTTTGTCTAACTAGAATCAGGAAATACCAGCATTTTTATACATTTTCTAATAAGACATTGCCTACCAAGCTGACATAGCAGAGCACAAGTTTTGACATCATAATTACATAGCAGTTGTTTTCATACTTTTCTGCTTGTACTATAAATTTTTTGTGAGAAATTTCCTAAGAAAAACAACGTGGCCTTGGCTACCACTGGTTAGATATATGCAATGTTACCATTCAAGGTACTACGGCTAATTTGAGCACAAAGCAAGTACAGATTGCAGTTCATTTCTTCAACAGTTCTTTGTCTGTCTTTATCTCTTCCTTCTGCAGCTGTGCATGTTCTCATACTATGAACAGAGCTAATTGTTCAAAATCATAACATTATAGAATATAGCATTGTTTCATTCATTGCTTCTTGACCTAGTAGATAATCACCTGTTTTTCAAGTACATTTCCAAAAGGCATAAACATTAATTTTGCTGTGCTAGCAGTTACTAGGTCAGAGGACATCTTGCAAGTTTCAGAAAGCACACTGCCATTTCAAAAACATCTTTTAGTCTCATATAAAACTAGGCTGTATATAAAATAGAATGAAAAATGTGTTAACTCTTTTAGCTTCTAATTAGCATTAAGCACACATTAATACATAATTTTCTAACACCTAGTGTCAGTGGCATCTGTCCATAAAGGGCATGTTGTCAGGCATGGTATGTCCATCGTGGGTCACACGTGATGGCACCACAGGTGGTGCAGGTATCTATTGGAGAACATGAGGGAGGTGCACTGTCTGCATGTATGTGCATATTGGACAGATGAACAGGGTGACATACTCTCTGTAGCCCACTGCTATCACTCCATAGTTACTATCAGTGGCCAATATGCAGTGTACTACCCACATATTGGCTGTTGCCTAGGCATGTGTGTGTGTGTGTGTGTGTGTGTGTGTGTGTGTGTGTGTGTGTGTGTGTGTGTGTGTGTGTGTGTGTGTGTGTATGAGACACGGTTTGAGAGTGTGCTCTGGGTAATACTGGGGTTGATAACTGTGATTGCCTGGCCTTGATGTCACATGTATGGGTATATCTTTGCACCCCAGCATCTCAGCTATTTTCCATCTGTTATCCCTGTACAGTGGACATTGTGATATATAGTAGGACCACCATATAAGAAATATGCAGAACACTCTCCACATTGGCCACAGGTATCACACAATCACAACCACCACTACACAGGATACGAGTTACAAACACACACACACACCTGTCATGTCTAGGAGTAGAACCCCTACCTAATTAATTTATTACACTACAGCACTACGCAGTTATAGTATGCACCATGAACATTACTGAAGTATTCCTTTCCCAAAGGTGTATTTCACAATGAATGACATCAGCAGGATTGCAAAAGTAGGGCATTTGAAATGTACTGTGTGTGACTAGCCTAAAATGCATTGCTCCCTACACAGACAGTGACAAACACACAAAACATCCTCCACTGACATGTGTGAGTACAGAACCACTAACAGAGGTCTATATCACATTACAGCATGGAGCTGTTATAGAACACACCATGGGGATTACTAGAGATTCCTTCCCCAAAGGTGTATTTCACAATGAATGACACCAGCAGGATTGCCAAAGGAGGGCATTTGAAATGTACTGTGTGTGACTAGCCTAAAATGCATTGCTCCCTACACAGACAGGGACACACACACAAAACATCCACAACTGACATGTGTGGGTATAGAACCCTTAACAGAGGTCTATATCATACTACAGCATGGAGCTGTTCTAGGACACACCACAGGCATTGCTAGAGAGCTGTTGTCCCAAAGGTGTATTTCACAATGAAGGACATCAGCAGGATTGCCTAAGTAGGGCATTTGAAATGTACTGTGTGTGACTAGCCTAAAATGCATTGTTCTCTACACAGACAATGACACACACACAAAACATCATGAACTGCCATGGGTGTGGATGGAACCATACTACAGCTCTAAAGCACACTACAGCAGTACGCTGTTACAGGACGTGCTACAGAAATTACTAGACTACATCCTTCCCAGAGATGTATTTATAGGTGGGTGATATCAGCAGCCTTGCCAAAGTTGAGTATATGAATTGTAAAGAGTGTGAGTACCCTAAAAAGCATTGATCTCTACAAAGACAGGGTTTGACAGACACACTTGCCATGTCTGAGATTAGAACACCTACATAATTACTTTATCACACTACAGCAGTATGCAGTTACAGGACATGCTACAGAGACCACTGCGCTACAACTTTCCCAGAGGTGTATTTCAAGGTGGGTGACATCAACAGCCTTGCCAAAGTTGAGTATATGAATTGTAAGGAGTGTGAGTACCCTAAAAAGCATTGCTCTCTACACAGTCAGACATGCACACACTTGCTAAGTCTGGGGTTAGAACTCCTACCTAGCTACTTTATCACACTACAGCAGTACGCAGTTACAAGATGCACTACGAAGATTACTGGGATACAATCTTCCCAGAGGTGTATTTTTAGTTGGGTGACATCAGCAGCCTTGCCAAAGTTGGCTATATGAATTGTAAGAAGTGTGAGTACCATAATAAGCATTGCTTTCTACACAGTCAGACATGCACACAAACACATACACAGACAGTTAGCAAGTGTGGGGTTAAAACTCCTACCTAACTACTTTATCACATAACAGCAGTATGCAGTTACAGGACGTGCTATGGAGATTACTGGGCTACAACCTTCCCAGAGGTGTATTTCTAGGTGGGTGACATCAGCAGCATTGCCAAAGTTGAGTATATGAATTGTAAGGAATGTGAGTAGCCTAAAAAGGCATTGCTCTCTACATAGTCAGAGAAAGACACACACCCAAACACACACAGACTTGCCAAGTCTGGGATTAGAATTCCTATATAATGAGTTTATTGCACTACAGCAGTGCACAGTTATGGGAAGCGCCACAGAGATTACTGGGCTGTAACTCTCCCAAAGGTATATTTCACATTGGATGACCTCAGCAGGCTTGTCATAGTAGGGCTATGGGTGTGTGTGTGTGCATGAGCCATAACCCATTCATCTAGGGGTTGACATACACATGCGGCCACACATGGGGGTCATATGTCACAGGTACATGTATACAGCTACTAGATGACTACTTCCTTGTACAGTCATGTTGCACAGCTGGCTCGTGCACCACATAGTCTGTAATGCTGACAGGTACTGGTGGCTAGTGTCTGCAGTGAGTGACATCTTCACCTCATGTGTTTGGGGCCCTTTGGCTATGTGCTGGATGGGACAGGTCTGGATGGCTCCTTGTCATGGTCACCCTCTTCCACACATATATATGTCCATCTACCTTTGGCTTATTATAGTGTGTTGTCCTTACATATATGTCTGTATTCCTATTCACTGTGTGTGCAAGGCATGAGTGGTGCATACTGACAAGTGTCTGCACTAACAACTGCAACTGCCAGATATGTCTGGTCCACTGGTGTTTGCAGACATGACCTTCATGTGTTTAAGTGTGTGAGCATGCCCAGTATGACCTTTCAGTATGTTGTTGACTGACATTGCCTTCATTTCTCTAAGTGTGTGAGCATGCCCATTATGGCCATCTATATTGCATGTGTGGATCAAGTCCAGGTAGTTTATATTGTAGTGCTGATCTTTGTGTTGTACACCAACAGGTAGCATGCTGTGCCTGTAGGGTATCAATCAATCATTTGGCATTGACTGTTGCTACATTTCTGCATAGTTGGGGAGAAACACTTGACTATTTCTACATTTCTACACAGGATTGGGGGACACACCTGACTGTTCCTATATGTCTACATAGGATGGGGGGGCACACCTGATACTTGTATACATTTTCTAGGACTGTACTGGGATGTCGGGTACTCCATTTCAGTTTGTAGTCTTACCTATCGTGCTGGCTAGAGGCATACCAGTGTACTACAGTTCTTAGCTTTTAATTACCTACATATTAGTTTCTGACTTCCTAGCTTTCACAACTGACATCCCACAGCCTGGCCTGTTGCAGTCTGTCTGTGTAGGCCTGGGGGGGTTACCCATAGGCCTCATTCAGAGGCCATAGTACAGCATTTGATTTGTGTTTGTCTACACATGTCCTGCTAGCTGTGACTGTTGTTGGGTATGTGACCCCCCCCCCCCGACTGGCATGTGTAACTCACTTACTTTGTGGATGTCCCAGTACTGAGGGTGGTGCTGCAGGGCTGCCTATGTCAGATGCACATAGTACACTCCCTACACATGGATAGACACAAGTAGTGTAATCTTTGGCATCCCTTTTACTGTATGTGAGAGTCAGAGACAGGTGTTATTCCCTGGGTCTCTCCTGTGTCAGTGTATGTGCTATGCATTGCCTCTTTGCCAAGGCCAGGGCATACTTGGCACACCTCCTTCTGCCTACTGGGGCAGGCTCAGGTTTTTCCTCCTCTGAGTCACTCTATGCCTGTGCAGGCCTTGGCAATGATGGGGGGCTGTGTGGCCCTGCCCCATGTTGTTCCTGCTGCAGTTGTTTCCGCAGGATCATATCGTGTGGCATGGCACATACAAGGACAATTTGGGTACATGTAGTTGGTGAGTACTGCAAGGCTCCACCAGATGTGTCCAGGCACCAGAACTATGACTTGAGCATCCCAAACACATGCTCTATTATGATTCTTGTTTGTGCATGTGCCTCATTATGGAGTTCTTGTTTGGGTGTGTGTGCATTTCTGATGGGTGTAATCAGCCATGGCTCCAGTGCGTATCCAGCATCCCCCACTAGGTGACCATGTGGGATGTCCCCACTGGCAAAGCAGGGTAGGGTGTACATCAACTGCAAGGACTTCCCCTCCATCAACTACCAGGTTATATGCAATGCCCAGGGCATAATACTGAATGTGTGTGCTGCCTGCCCTGGAAGTTATCACGATTCCCACATCTGGCATCTGACGCAGCTGTACCAGAAATTTGCCACTGGGGACATCCCACACAATCACCTAGTGGGGGTGTTGGATGTGCACTGGAGCCATGGCTGATGACATGCATCAGAAACACACACACACCCAAACAAGAACTCGATAATGAGGCACACGCACAAACAAGAATCATAATAGAACGTGTGTTTGGGATGCTTAAGTCATGGTTCCGGTGGCTGGACACATCTGGTGGAGCCTTGCAGAACTCATCAACTACATGTACCCAAATCGTCCTTGCATGTGCCATGCTACACAATATGATCTTGTGGAAACAGCTGCAGCAGGAGCAGCAAGAGGCAGGGCCATATATCCCCCCATCAATGCCAAGGCCTGCACAGGCACAGAGTGACTCAGAGGAGGAACAACCCGAGCCAGCCCTAGTAGACAGAAGGAGGCATGCCCAGTATGCCCTTGCCTTGGCAAAGAGGCAATGCATACCACATACACTGACATGGGAGGGACACAGGGAATAGCACCTCTCTCTGACTCTCATATACAGTAAAAGGGATGCCAAATATTTCACTACCTGTGTCTAACCATGCGTAGGCAGTGTACTATGTGCATCCGACATAGACAGCCCTGCAGCACCACCTGCAATACTGGGACACTCACAAGATAAGTGACTCACACATGCCAGTAAGGGGGAAGGGTCACATATCCAACAATAGTCACAGCCAGCAGGACAGGTGTAGACAAACACAAACAAATGCCGTACTATGACCTCTGAATGAGGGGTATGGGTCCCCCATCCAGGCCTACATGGACAAACTACAGCAGGCCAGGTAGTGCAATGTCAGTTGTGATGGCTATGAAGTCAGAAATTAATGTGTATGGAATCAAAAGATAAGAATGGAAGTACACCAGTATGGCGTAGGCAGCATGATGGGTAAGACTATTGACTGAATCAGACAACATGACATGCAAGTACAGTCCTAGAAAATGTGTACAGCTCTCTGGTGTGCCCCCCACCTCACATAGAAATACAGTAACAGTCAGGTGTGCCCCTCCCAATCCTGTGTAGAAACATAGAAATAGTCAGGTGTACTCCCTGCTATGCAGACATGTTGCAACAGTCAATGCCAAATGATCGGTGGATACCCTGCAGACACAGCATGCTACCTGTTGGTGTACAGCACAAAGGTCAGCCATGCAGTACAAACCACCGGACATGCTCCACACATGCATAACAGACGGCCTTACTGGGCATGCTCACACACTTAGTGAAATGAAGGCAATGTCATTCATCAGCATACTGAAAGGTCATACTGGACATGCTCACACACTTAAACACATAAAGGCCATTTATGCAACCACCAGTAGACCATACATATCCAGTGGTTGCAATATTTAGTGCAGACACATGTCAGTATGCACCACTCATGCCTTGCACACATAGTGGATAGGAATACAGACATATATGTAAGGACAACACACCACAATACGCCAAAGGTAGATGGATATAGATGTGTGGAAGAGTGTGACAGTGACAAGGAGCCATCCATGCCTGTCCCACTGAGCACACAGCCAAAGTACCCCAAACACATTTGTTGCAGATGTCACACACTGCAGTTACTAGTGACCAGTACCTGTCAGAACCACAGACTATGTGGTCCACGTGCCAGCTGTGCAACATGGCTGTACAAGGACATAGTCATCTAGTTGCCCTAGACACACATCTGTGACATATAACCTTGTGTGTGGCCGCCTGTGGCATATCACCCCTACATGAATGGTGTATGGGCCAAGCACACACTGGCCACCCCATAGTGGTACCCTGACAAACCTGCTGAGGTTATCCAGTGTGAAATACACCTTTGGGAGAGTTGTAGGCCAGTAATCTCTGTTGGCATCCCATAACTGCATACTGCTGTAGTGTGATAGACAAGTTCTAACCCCAGACATGGCAACTATGTGTGAGTGTGTGTTACTGTTCGTGTGTGTGTCTGTCTCATACTGACTGTGTAGAGAGCAATGCTTTTAGGTTACTCACACCCCTTACATTTCACATACCGAACTTTGGCAAGGCTGCTGATGTCACCCACCTAGAAATACTTCCATGGGAAAACTGTAGCCCAGTAATCTCCATAGCACATGCTGTAACTGTGAACTTCTGTTGTGTAATAATGTAGTTAGGTAGGAGGTCAAATCACAGATGTGCATGTGTGAGTATGTGTGTGTGTCTGTCTGTCACTGACTGTGTAGAGAGCAATGCTTTTTAGGCTACTCACACCCCTTAAACATTGAATATCCTTATTTTGCAAGGCTGCTGATGTCACGCAACTTGAAATACACCTCTGGGACAACCATCGCCGAGTAATCTCTGTAGCACATCCCATAACATCATATGGCCACAGTGTGATTAAGGAGTTAGTTGGGAGTTCTAGCCCCTGACTTGCCAACTGTATGTGCATGCATGCATGTTTGACTGTGTAGAGAGCCATTTTTTTAGGTTAGTCACACCCCTTACATTTCAAAGCTGTAGCCCAGTAAATCTCTGTAGTGCAAGCTGTAATTGTATACTGCTGTAGTGTGAATTAGATGCGTGGGTGGGTTCCATCCCCACACATGGCAGTTCCGGATGTGTTGTGTGTGTCACTGTCTGCGTAGGGAGCAATGCATTTTAGGCTAGTCTCTCGCAGTCATTTCAAAGCCCTATTTTGGCAATCCTGCTGATGTCGGTCAGTGTGAAATATACTTTTGGGTAAGGACTACTCCAGTAATATCCGTGGTGCATACTATAAATGTGTAGTGCTGTAGTGTTATACACTAGTTAGGTAGGGGTTCTACTCCCAAACATGACAGGTGTGTGTGAGTGCATGTGTGTTTGTAACCCGTATCTTCTGTAGAGGTGAGTGTGACACCTGTGGCCAATGTGGAGTAGGTTTTGCATATTTCTTATATGGTGACCATACTATATATCACAATGTCCACTGTACAGGGATAAAACATGTGATATGGCTGAGAGGCCGAGGTGCAGAGCCATACACAGACATGTGACATCAAGGCCAGGCAATTACAGTTAGCAACCCCAGTATTACCCAGAGCACACTCTCACCCCATGTGTTATACACACACATGCCTAGGTAACAGCCAATATGTGAGTAGTACACTGCATATTGGCCACCGATAGTAACTATGTAGTGACAGGGGTGGGCCACAGAGGGCATGACACCCATTCCACCTGTCCAATATGCCCATACATGCAGACAGTGCACCTCCCCCATGTTCTCCAATGGACAACTGCACCACCTGTGGTGCCATCACATGTGACCCACAACAGACACACCATGCCTGACAACATGCCCGTATGGACAGATGCCACTGGCACCAAGGAATGCTGATAGCATGAACACCATATAGGTGCGGGGTAAAGCTGCTGGCCATTACCTGCTCCCACCACAGGTGGGCAGGACTGGCACATCTGATGATAATCTGTGTTAACAACATGGGCTGGTCACCCCAGGTACAGTTCCACATGTCACTGTACATGCATGTTGGGAGATGTGCACATCTTAGATGCAGTCCATGTCATGGACGTAGGAACACAGACATGGCAGGTGATGCACAGCATTGCCCAAACACAGTAGTCACCCAGCTGACCAGATGGGGGATACAATACCCACCTGTGTGGGCAAATGCAGACACTACATCCCTGAGCCACAATGCAGACTATTGTCATGTGGCCTGATGCCAAGGTACACCTATCACTCAACCGTGGACAGCCATCTGGTGCAGTCGAACACCACACACCTGTGCAGACATGCACACATGCATGTCAGTAGTGGCACCCTGTGTGTTTGTGTGTGTGTTGAATGCTGCAGATGTTCACATCCACACTCCCTACAACCCCCATGGGCATACTGCAGCATGCTGTCTGATGTCAGACACCTTTCCATACCCTTCGCCAGTACAGCCCACCCATGTAGTGCATGGGATACCTGCACACTGATGTGATGTGGCAATCTCACAACCAATGAGTTGTACACCTGGTTCTGCCAGGTGTGTCATAGTGTGTGTGTCCTTATGAGAGTGTGGCTGTGTTGACGTTGGCACCTGTTCATGCCGACAGGCATGTGTATGTCACCTACCGTACATCTATTGTATCCCTGTTGCAGATGTCATTCACCATCACATACATGTTCTGAGTGTTCCACAACAGGTAACCCATGTGGCGCATCCAATAATTGCAGTGAACTGTGCTAGCACTACATAGTTGTCAGGGGTTTGATATCCTGTGCTGCTAGGTGCTTGACACAACCATGCCACAGTTTTACCCTCCCACTCCTCCCTGACACATATTAGCCTCTGTCTGCATCCCCCACCCTCTCTCAGGTGGATGTGGAGATTTACACCTGCTTTGCTTAGGCAGCAGCATGTGTAATGTAAGTAATGCTCATCATCAGCTAATGGCCTCTGCATGAATCGCAGCCCTCCCATAGCAGATTTCATATGAAACAGCTGTGGTAACATCCCCATCACCAATTGTATGGAAACACATTGCAATACCCAGGAACATCAGGCTGGTATTTGCCCTTGTCACCCACTGTGAGCAGGAACTAGATCTGTTGTGTGCCAAACAGCATCCCAGATGGATTGCAGCATACCTCTAACAACATACACTGTGGAAACAGTGCATCACATGGGAGGTGGATGTGCCTGACCTGACTACAGCCTGTATATGCCACTATACTGCATTTGGAGTGATGTTCTTTTCACAGTGTTTGTGTGGATATGGCTGATGTACATGTCGCAATACCAGCCATGTCAGTTCCATGTTGATGAGGAGTCTCCATCTGAAGGGTCATCTGTAGCCTGGGCAGTGTTGTGTCTGTGGTTGCATGTGTCACCCACGGAGCATCTAGCTGTTGACTGCTGAAGGTAGTGTGAGGATTGCAGTCAGTAGATGGAGAAAGCTGTGGTAGTCACAGACATCATATTCCTCAAAGGACATATGTTGCAACAACCCTGTAACAACAGTAAATGTATGTGGTCATCACAGCAACATGTCACTATTGGCCCTGTGTATGTGCTCCCAGCCACACCTCTGTCAACATCTGTACATATGTCGTGCATGAAGTGCATATGTGCTGTAAACCGTACTTTGTGGCATCATATCTGAGAACAAGCCACTGATATATCTGACTGCTACACGTTATGTACAGTAGGTGTTACATTACATTACATTACCTGCACATTCTGAGGATGTTTATACAGTACTGAGGTCTGTGTACCTATGGTGAATGTCGACAGTGTGTGTAGTTTTGATATGTACCTTAGCCTGTGTACAGACTGTGGTAGATGACATTGTTCTAGTTCCCCTACTATCAGATGTTACATGCTGCCTCACTGTATGGTACTGTAGTGGTGTACATGTTTGTAGGGCCATAAACACACATGTCCCATACCACAGACAGCCACCAGATCAAACTGTGTAGCAGGCCAGTATATGTAGGGCAGTCTGTGAGTGGCACATATGAGGATGGTGTCGAACACATACTCCATATACTGTAATGCCATGCTAGCTAACCACATGTGGCTGTGGCTGTGTTCACACTGGTTGTGGATATGCACTGTCACACAGATGTATCCTACCCTGTGCTGTGACATGCCTGTGGAGCCTGCTGTATATGCAGGTACATGTGCATTACCCCTTGGGAGGTGTAGGCCAGTGTTGAGCCAGTCTGCCTGCAGCCTGCACAGTGCATTATGACATGCCTAGCAGCTAAGTCTACCTACCCAGTGGGATGTCATGTGCAGATACTAGCCAGATTTCCTGCTGCCGAACTTCCCCTAACAGTCATGTATGTCAGATAGGACAGTGGGATGCAGTGCAGATGTATGTCAATACCTGTTGTAGAGTATGTGGCCATGGCACCCCTGTACCAGCAGTCATACAATTACAGGCCAGGCAGGGGTGTGTGAATGCATGACCAATGCTGGACATTATATACCTGTTATGTGTTATACCCATCTACATGGCCATCCACATCCATATTTTCAGGCATGGTACACATGTGTAGCACTAAGGGCGTATGTGTATACCTCTGGAATGTACAAACTGTGTCAGACCCCCACATATATTGGCCAATATCTCTGCTGCAGTCCACAGTGGCATTACATGCTAGCAGCAGTACTGTACACTGATGTCCTTTGGATGTAGTTCAGTAACCAATGGCACACATGTTATGAGCAGATGTGACCTGCCACACACACCATGTCTGTGCAGACAATTCCAATGACAGTAGCAATAGTCTACTAGTATACCTGCTAGAGATACCTGACATCCCTTGCAACTATGACATTGGGAAAATACGGGCTGGGGTTGGCCTACACTTTATGTCCATAAACTATGGCGTGAATATATGTACATATACATATCCAGGTAGCCAGATATATGATTACACATGTGTACTACACTCATTTAACATTGTCATGGCAACCACCCACTATTGATCCCCACATCATGTGTGCACGGTCCCATTACATCTCCTGTGTGATGGGCATCCATCCTGTGTGTGGGCAGCAGTGCTACTGACAATATGTAGCAATACCCCATACAGGAGAACCGGCACACTCAGGGCAGCCACATATTTGTAGGAGGATCAGGAAGTACAGACAGACTGCGAGTGGAGTTGTGTTATGCTTTGTACAGTACTGGTGTTACAGGGTGTGGGTGTACATACTAGTTTGCCATGGAATGCAGTCCATCTGCATAGCACACAACTGTGGGCCTACCCTCATGCTGGCCAGAGCTGTGCCTATCATGTCTTGTCTGTCCACCACACCGGTCTTGTGTCAGATAATACACTGGCAGTTTGTGTGTTGCATGTTACTGATACATGGCTACATCCATGGCTATCCATGCCAGCAATTCTCTGACTAAGGGTATGTTACAGATTATCCTGTAACATCTGCACCTTGCATAGTGTATGGCAATAGTTGTCCACATATGTGCCTGTATTCCAGCCTCTGTCCATCACCTACATACCAAGCTGTGCACATATGTCATATTGTTGGCGGTTGAGCCATAGTGGGCTGGGAGTATAACACACTGCCATGTCTGCCATCAGTTCACTGCCATTGTAACCCCCACACATATGGTGGGGCTGGGGCCATATATGTCTGGGCACCACCTACACAATACATGTGTGTCCTCATGCACTGCAGTGCCCAGTGTATGTAACAGTGGTATATGGCCCTGTATTATTGAGTCTGGGGGGAGCATGAGAAATGGCCTAGGCTGCTACAAAATGTGGGGGCATCAGGGCTGAGCTGCCTTAAGGTATCTGGATGTACAGTACCATATACTTCACCTATATACACATTACTGTCATGGATCTGGGTACTGCAGGACTACTAACCCCTGCCATACAAACTGTTCTGTGTGTTGGTTTGCACTTGATGGTGTCAGTTATGCCAAGTTATGTAGCAGTTACAACCCATGTGGTCATAAGATGTCTATACCACCTACTGTGTTTGTACAGTGTGTAGACAGAGGCTGCTGAGCTACACATCTGGAGTGCATACTGTCAGTTTTGCGGTATCCTGTGGCCCAGTGTGTCTTTCCTATTGTACAATGTGAATGGCTTGGCCTGGACTGCAACAGCTGTGAACCTTTCTAGCCTACTGTATGAGTGTAACTGGTCCACTGTAGCATCACGCCATTGATATAGTTATCAGTGTTTGAACAGCTATATGGCATGGCATGTAGAACTGTAATAGTACACGATGACAAGATACCATGTCTGCAAGCCTGTGGGTGTTGTTTCACCTATGACCTCTGTGTGTGTGTGTGTGTATATTACAGGCAACGATTGTCATTTGTATGGGTGGCACATACAGTGTCCGGTTGTTCAGGGGTCAAGTATAGGCATAGTGGCTGTTCCATATTGTGTGCACCTATCACTTATGTTTTGTACTGTACATATAACTGCGTGTGTATGTGTAGTCACATGTATATGTACACACACACACACATATATATGTATATATGTATGGTTCCCTATCAGAAGCCTGAAACACTATAAGCTTGAAAATCAAAATCCTGAAACCAAAAGCCTGAAAACTCAAAATCCTAAAAACTCAAAATCCTGAAAACACAAATAATGCTAATATGCCAATACAAAGACACTAATATCTATTGACTGACCTTGACCCTAACCCTAACCCTAAGGTCCGTCACTATCGCACACTCACCTGACCCGCGCCCTAACCCTAACTCACTCAAACTGCCCCTAACCCTAATTTTTGTCACTATTGCATACATGCCTAACCTGCGTCCTAACCCTAACTCACTTAAACATCCCCTAACCCTAACATAAAACCAACCGCACACTTACCTGAACCCAACGCATGACCTAACACCACAGGGCTAACAATAGCAAAGCCACAATGACGTCAATATGTCTATTTTGTGTTTTCAGGATTTTGAGTTTCAGGATTTTGGGTTTTTAGGATTTTGAGTTTTCAGGCTTTTGGTTTCAGGATTTTGATTTTCAAGCTTATAGTGTTTCAGGATTCTGATAGGGAAATATATATATATATATATATATATATATATATATATATATATATATATATATTTATATATATATATATATATATATATATATATGTATATATATATATATATATATATATAAATATATATATATATATATATATATATATATATATATATATATATATATATATATTTATTTATATCTAATTATGTATATGTATACCTGTATCTGCATATCTGTGTCTGTGTATCTGAAGCCTGGTAGTGTTGATGGCTTTCACATAATACATTCCTCATGGGAGCCAGAACATACTGCATGATATGTTATCAATAACAGTCTGACATCATACAGGTGGGATGTATTACAGGTAACATCATGTGCCCATGTTGCCACTGGCCCTGGTTATGGGATCACCAACACTTGGTACGTATTGCAGGGTGGACGTGGTTGGTTGGGGGGATGCCTATTCATATGACTCGTATAGTGTGTGGTTCCTCTCAGCCGCACTAACATAACATGTAGCCTGTTACACTCCACTCCCTAACAGCTACATATGCCTTGCAGTATCAGCACAACAGTGTTGTACCAATGGGTTAGTAGGCATGGGAATCCCATTGAGGGCTGCCACGTGTGTGTATATGTGCATATCTGTAGGGTACACCGGTCCAAGTCTACATACTCCTATTACAATACACATTGCCACACAGTAGTACAGATATTGTTGTTGTCACCCATAAGTGTGGAAATGCAATGCAACACCCTACTATGCCTGTGGTGTGTGCATCACATGCATATCCCTGTGGCACCACTGTTGTGATATGCAATGGGTTGTTTTTGCGCCATGGCCACTGTGTGATAATGGGTATGTCAGAGTATCGAGATGGGTTCTAGTGTGTACAATATCCAGTGGGGGATGTGGGTGCTGTGTACACTGTCCTTACACCATGGCACACCTGGTATATGGCCCATGTACCACTCTCAGTTGGCCAATGTCACCATCACCCATACAGGTAACAGATAATGGATTCACTATAAAATCTCGAAATAATGAAATGTCGAATTTCAGTATTTCAAGACTGAATAGTCGAAAACCCACTTACACGAAAACCCCTAACAATGAATACCACAATGGCGACCATTCACACATTCACACATACACACAGACACACACACACACACACACACACACACACACACACACACACACACACACACAAACCAGGACAGAATCACACACACATACACCTACCTAACTAAACAAGCATAACAACACACACAAACACACATGACCTACCTATAAGCAGGGGGCAAGCTCCCCTGTACCCCTCACAGCCCCCTACTTATATCTTCTAACTCCGCAGTCACACTAAACAGACAAATACACAATAAACACCACTGCACACACTCACACACACTAAAATCTCTATCCAATATCCTCAAACACATATCACTTACCTGAAACCACAGATAAATCCACAAACCGCACCACACATCACAAATGCGACACCACGATAGTGGCGGATTCTACATTTGTGGATTCAGCATACTGTAGTTTCGGGTAACTGCACTTTCCACTATTCGGTCTCAATGTACTGAATTTTGATATTTCAGTATGTCGAGATTGTCTAGTGTATCCACAGATAACAGGATACGGCCCAGTTACACATGTGCTGTGTGCAGCCTACCTGTAACACATTGGACACTTGGACTAGTTAGTTAGCAACTATACAACCAGGTCTCTAAGATGAGTGTCTACCTGTTATGTGTCCGTCAATGTGTTTGTGATGATATGACACACTATGTATTCACCATATACAGACATTACATCCCCCATTTCCATATTGTACATGTCTGTGGATGGTCTGCATGTAGCACGTGACCTGGTACACACCTCAACCTACAGATGCTGTTGTGTGTGCAATGACAGCCACACAGTTCAGTAGTAATACATACCCAGGTTGAGGTCTAGACACAGTGTCGCCAAGTCAGGATGTGTGTGTATGTGGATGGGTTGACATAAGGGTGCAGATTATACCTGTACCAGCAGACCACCAGTCATGTTTGCATGGCCAATAACTGTTATGCATGCTTGTGGCATGTGTGCAACTGTACACCACATATGTCATGGCCATGGTGTCACCACACTGCCATACCCCTGTGGAATATGATTGCTGACCATCCTCTTGCTGACTCATGTATGCCTAAAGCACAAATGGATGACAGTATGGGGATATCAATTGGTGTTACCAACAGCTGAGATGCATCATAGCTGCATGGCTACACTACCTGACATTTATGCAGTACACATTACCCCTCACTACATTCTACACTGCAGTACATTGCGGCACTCCATCACAGTCACCGTGTGCATCAGAACCATGTTAGTCTGTACCTGCATTGAAGTTATGGATGGCAGGGATGTGGCATTAGTATCATCATATGCACATGGTGTGTGATTGTCATCTTAGCTGCATGGCTACACTACCTGACATGTATGCATTACACATTACCCCTGAGTACATTCTACATTGCAGTACATTGCTGCACCTCATTACAGTCACCGTGTGCATCAGAACCATGTTAGCCTGTCCCTGCATTGACGTTATGGATGGCAGGGATGTGGCACAGGTATCATCATAAGCACAGGGTGTGTGAATGTCATTCTAGCTGCATGGCTACAGTATCTGTCATGTGTACAGTACACATTACCCCTAACTACATTCTACACTGTGGTACATTGTGGCACCCTATTACAGTCGCCATGTGCATCAGAACCATGTGATCCTGTCCCTGCATCGATGTTAGGGATGGCAGGGATGTGGCACAGGTATCATCATATGCAGAGGATGTGTGAATATCATCTTAGCTGCATGGCTACACTACCTGACATGTATGCAGTACACATTACCCCTGACTACATTCTGCACTGCAGTACATTGCGGCACCCCATTACAATCACAGTGTGCATCAGAACCATGTTAGCCTGTCCCTGCATCGATGTTATGGATGGCAGGGATGTGGCACAGGTATCATCATATGCACAGGGTGTGTTGCAGGTGTGCCAGAGGTGAAGGGTGGTACAAACATGTGTCACCATGTGTGTGGGTGAGGGGTGTGGTTCCTTGATTGGGGCATGGTGATGTGGTGTGTGTTGGTATGGGGTTGCCCTAGGTGTGGTTGCATAGTGTGTGGGTATGCATGCACACAGTTCCACCATGTGGCTGCCCTATACAGGTAATGTTGGACAGCTGCAGACCATACCTGGCAGGGTGTGCAGTTCAGTGTCTCTGCCTGACTGTGCCTGCCAAAGGTTCCATGGGCACGTGCAGGTACAGACCTTGAGGTGCTACTCTCCCCTGATGATGACAAATGTCCGCTCGTACCATGTCCTGCCTGGGCCTGGCCAGGGTCATGTGCATGTGGCCTGCTGTGGTGTGGTGTGGACAGCAGCCCCTGTGGTGTGCTGGGGCTGGTAATGCCACTAGGGGAGCGGCTGTGCGTCCTGGCATGTCCATGTTGACTGCCAGCTGCTGGTGTCTCTGGCCTACATCCACGCGGATGTTGCACCACTCCCACCACATGTTCTAGCCGAGACATACCACAGTCAAGGAGGCCCACCATCTCACCCCACCGTCTATCCATGACCTCAGTATATTCAAGGAAGGCAACAGCGAGTTCATGGAAGTTGTCACTTACAGCTGCAAAAGCAGACCTCTGCAGCCTCATAACTTGTCTACAGTGCATTTCCATACATACCTGTGCCTCCATTGCAGCCTGAAACATCCTCCTGATGGTACCAGTTGTGGCACCTCTGCCAGGGCAGGATGACCTGCGGTCCTCCCATGAGCACCATGGTACACCTGCCAATGTGGTGGCCTCCCAGACATCTGGTATACCAACTGTGACACAACACCATTGGCATGGACACCACACTTTCCTTGCCATTGCCACCAAGCACCAACTGTCCCTCTGCTATGGCCACATGTGATGGGGTTTGTAGGGGCACTGTAACTGTGTGCAGCCTTGGGGTGGCTAGGAGGGTGATGACACATGTTGGTGCAGTGTTGGCCTCTGACAACCCCACCTTTCTTCACCTGTACCTTCATCATCATCTGCGTCTGTAGGGACACCTACCTCAGTATGCATGCAGGAGGGACACTGACCCACCTCACCACCTATGGGAGAAACAAATACACACATTAAGACCTGTACATCAGTGTATAACAGTTCACATACTCATGCACTCTCACACTGACAGCCACCTTACTATCTCCCCTTCTCTGAGTTTTCAGACAGTCCCACAGTCAGTTACATATGTTCCCCTTCCTGCATGGCATTTGCTAAGATACACGCATCACTACAGCCCATTAACATATCATCCCTCTCTATGCCTATACATGTGGTTACCACACCTGACCTGTTACTCCATCACCTCCCTGACCTGGGTTGAGCAGGTTGTACATGGCCTCATTGCTGCCACCCTGTATTACCCTGTGTATGGGCAGTAATGGTGTATGAGGCCCCTATATGGTTGGGGCTGCTGCATTCACTACATATGTCACACATCAGAGCCTCATACTACAGTCTTGCTCAGTCCATGCCACATCTGCTGCATAAGCGACCCATCATGCAGACGACAGTACTACCTGGATACACTCACTGATGTGCAGTGTAATTCCCCGTTGCATTTGTAGTGCTGCATATGTGGGTAGCTGGTTACCTATCTGATGCTGGCAATATGATGTGTATACCTGGTATGTACTGCACCTCCCAATGCATGTCCATGCTACAGACCTTGTTATGCTATCAGCTGTCCTGTGTTTACATACCTGACAGGTTGCTCTGGTGTCCTATGTCTTACTCCATGTACAGCACAATCCCAAGGGGAAGTACCACCATGTGGCCAAACCCACTATCGCCTGTGCATACATGGACACACACACACACACACACACACACACACACACACACACACACACACACACACACACACACAAATCTGACATGCATCATCCACACTCCACTAGATTGCACTTGCACTATGAAAACAACTGAGTCACATGCACTCACCCCACACTCCTACATGTGGAATTGCACAACATTTGTACACACAGTCCTCCCATTAGCCTTTTGTCAATAAGCATTACACATGGAGCTCAACAGCATGCAGTGCAACTATAGTGACATCATGCTAGCGGCAGCATACATGTGTGTGAGGCATGGGATTTGTTGGTACTTGATGGCACCTGCCCATATTAACCCTGCACCCACGTACAAAGTGTTACTGTGTCCTGTTCTGCATCCTGCCTTGTACTGTGCACCATACCTCGCAGATGTAGAAACCACTGATGCATCTGTAGTACTGTATCGGTTATGTCAGCTACAATGCTCACAGCCCCTGTGTGTTGTAGCAACACATACCTGGGATGATATGTGAACAGCTATCAGTTGTGGATGCCTGATGTCTGTGTTACAGATCACAACATCAGCAATGCATGTATGACCAGTACATGACTATTACACTGACAACCAGCGAACCTTACCATGGCTGTGAGAGGTGCCCTACACATGTCCCAGACCTCTGCATGGTTGCAAGGTGTACTCATATGCACATCCCTTGGAGTGCACACACTGCTGTCACGAGTGGTGTGGGGTCAGGGTTACGTCTGCAATGTTTACTTAACCTGCTTGTGTGCAGCTGCAGCAATGGCGGTGTTGAGTCACACATGTCCCTACTGTAGGACATGTGTCCTGCCACATGTCACATCCCTGTGGACACATTGCACACTGACAGGAAGTTAGTTATCTTGCATGTGTCTGTTGTACCCTTCCGATACCCCAGCATGGTCCCTACTGCAATGCAGTGCATTTCTCAGCAACAAAACGTGAACATGTACAGCATGCAGTATGTGTAGGTGTGTTAGATGTGTGCATGCGGGAGAGCCCATAGCTATTATATGCCCAGTTTATCATCATTCATGAACACAAATCATACTCACCGGCTACAGGCTGCTGCCGTGATTGCATCCTGGAGGGAGCTACATAGTAGTGCGAGAAAGCTGATGTCAGTGGCCACAGCTATGGCATTCATAACAGGTGAGTGCAGCATTATGTTACATCAACAGTAGAATTACACAATATTACAGCTTATACACAGACGTTTATTACTACTACACAGCAGCAGACTATGTATATGACATCTCAGTTTTGCATGATGTACCTGTACAGATGCAGATGCATATACGTGAGTGGTGTACTGCTGTGCCCTGGGGCCTTACCTGCATGCTCCTCAGCTGGTGTGTCATTGGCACCCACTTCCAAAATGTTCCCTGCCAGGTGTTGATGTTGTAGGCAGACAGGTGCCACTAGGCTGCTGAGAAGCTCCTCCACACGGGTGAGGGGTGGATGGGTGGGTTGCCCCCCCTTGTTGTGAGGTGGTCCCCCCTTACAGCAGCTTCACGCCAATTTACATGGTTGCTGCAATGATGCTGGACCTGCTCATAGCTGTGGTTATGCAGTCTGACATCATTGACCCTGTGGACTAGCTCACTCCACAGGGTGGTCTTCTCCTGCTGGTTGTGGGCTGTCTGGCTGAAAAGAAGTACGTAGTGCTGTACCAGGAGGTCATTGATGATAGCCATTTTAGCAGTACTGTACGCTGGAAGGCGACTATGCGACATGATTCCTGGAAGACATAAGGATGGAAACAGGGCTGAGCCACACATACAGCAGGTTTACCATAGTTCTTAATACACATATATGTCTCCCCCACCATACCATCTACAACAACACGTTCACAGACTGCAATTGTTATGTCAGCTGCTTACCTACCATTGGGACATATGTTGTATTGTACCAAGCTTTGTGCTTTATGTATGTACCACGCTTTGTGCTATGTGTTTGTAGCCATGCTCCTTGTGGGGACACTTATCTTTGCTGGCCTGTTACAGACTATTTCACCTGCATGCCATTGTCAGCACCACTATATCTATGTGTGTGTGTGTGTGTGTGTGTGTGTGTGTGTGTGTGTGTGTGTGTGTGTGTGTGTGTGTGTGTATATATATATATATATATATATATATATATATATATATATATACATATACATCTATGTACATATATGTGTAGATATATGTTGTACGTTGTGGATATACCTATGTATATATGAGTGTCTGTATCTGTACACATACACGTCACATCCCGTATCACACAGATATGTAGAGTGCATACAGACATCTGGTCCGCATTCTGTAACTGTCTTTCATTCACAGCTGCACTGTTCTGCCTTGCTGCAAGACAGACAGGTGTCACACGTGAACACAGCCTAACATTAGGGTGATAACTATGGTGTGAGAGTGCTGGTACACCTATTATACACCTATGGCATTTGTGCATGCTACATTACACAGTCACATGACTGTCCTGTAAGTGGTGTGCTCTGACACCCATTTGTCTATCAAGACGGCGGTACATCCACCAACAGCTATTGTCAACACTAACATAACATACACGATATTATGGCTGACATCTTTGTCTTTCATTGCTGATCTGCACAGTTGGTGGGTATGTCCCACTGCTTACAGGGAAAGACAGTATTGCCCAGAGCAGTTGTTCAGTGGGACATCATTACAGGGACAACTACAGATGGTACATATCAAACATTCTACATCATGACTCCTAATAAGCTATACCACATACTACATTAAATTGCATTCAGTTATGTTTTACATACATTTTAGTGATTGGACGGGTGTGACGCCTTCCCGGTTGTGGTCTGTAGTAATTTGTTCCCCACTGTATGAGTTCTGTTGTCAAAGTATTTTTTTTTTTCTTTTTTTTTTCTTTCTCTCTCTCTCTCTCTCTCTCTTCCCTCTCCAATACAGCAAATGAGTTGATTTGAATGGATTTCAGCATGGCTTTTGCAGGCGATGCACATGATCAGGTGATGGGCTCTGCACCAGTCAGTGTGCAACAGTTGCTGACTGGGTGCAGCCTGCTGTGTAGTAATTATGTTAACCATTGTCATGGCAACCCAATACTATAAATTGCTTACCCATGTGGGCGTTGTCCCTTCACCTTTCCAGTATGGAGGACATCCTTCCTGTATGTGGGCAGCAGTGCTACAGATGGCAGGTTGCAGTACCTATTACAGCGGGGCTTGCAGACACAGGACAACTACACAATCTTAAGAAGTTCCAGACCTACAAACAGAGTGAGTAGTGTTGTTATGTGCTTTGTATATTGCTGGTCTTGCAGTGTTTGCCTGTACATAGTAGTTTAGGTTGGAATGCAGTCTGTCTGCATAACTCTCAACAGTGGGCCTATCCACATGATGGCCAATGGATTGCCTGTTTGCTTTTGCCTGTGTACCACACAGGGCTTGTAATAGATATATCCCCGTCAATCTGTCTGTTGCGTGCTATCAGTACATGGCTACTTCCAGTTGTGTTCCTGATGTGTTATTCCTGAATAAAGGTACGTTGCAATAAATCCTGTAACACCAACAATGTGCAAGGTGTGTAACAGCAATATTATGAGTATGGCCCTGTGTTTCTGCCTTTGTCCTCCACATATATGGCTGGCTTTGTCCTGCTGTAAAACGGGTAGGGGTTGTTCGGTATTGGCCTATCATAATATACTGCTAGCATTCCTGCTATCATCCCAATCATATCGTGGACTCCCACATCATTTGTTGGTCAGGGTCAATACATGTGACAGATACATAGACATTATCACAGGTAAGATATGTCCCCCTAGGCCTTGACTACAGGGTGTGACTGGCTTCTGCTGAACTACATCTGTTATTGTTTATTGTTACCTATCCTGATGGCAAATCCTTTGTCCACAGTTGTACAAACTGACGGGCCTGGCCTGGACAGCATTGTATGTTATATATCCGCACTGTCTGCATCCATGTCTCTGTTTGGGTCTTGCATTCCTCACTGATTACATAAGTGCAGATCTATGTGCTGTCAGTAATGGCATACATTATTAAAGGTTGTCTGTATATACATATCTGTGTGTCATCTCATGTCCTTTGAAAAGTGAGTGGGCTATGTGTAATTCAGTAGTCCTGTGCAAGTGTAACTGTCATTTAGTAGGTTATACAGCAAAATTATGTTGTTATACCGATTTCACATGGAAAACAGAATGTGCTGCAGTGGGACTCAAACCGAGAATGCATGCTTGGTAGGCAGATGCTCTGATCAGTACACTATTGCAGTTTTGCATAATTTGCATATTTCTACCTTAATGTCATAACCATGCTCCCTTTCCAAGGCCCCCGAGCTCCATGTACACAGCATCCATCCATTCTGCAGTTGCTAGCCCTGCCATACCACACCTCCACACATTTCCCTCTCTGCACATCTCGGTACTCCTCCATATTACTGTCTCGATGTAACCTTCTGCAGGCTCTTCATTCATTTAGTCCATGTATGTTCGGGCCTTCCCTTCATCCACCTCTGATACTGGTGGAAACATTACTGTGACCCATAAAGTCTCTTGCATCCCAGCAGGGATGGACCTGTTGTTGTGTCACGAGTACACTTTGCTGGTAAGAAAAAAACTAAGAAAAGAAAACGTAAGAAAAGAACTGCAAATTTGCAAGGATTCATCGGCATTCTTGACATCTATAAATAATATACCATACGATGAGAACAACATGTTGTCAACAATAGATGTTGTGGATTTGTACTTTTCTATTCCACACAGTGTGGGTATAGAATGAGTGACAGAAATGTTGAGTATACATGGAGCTGATGGGGTAGAAATGAGACTGGTCCAAGAACTTCTAGATATTATTCTTTCAAATAACTTTGTAACATTTGACAAAGAGTTTTATTTGCAAAAAGTGGGAGTAGCCATGGGTTCACCATGCGGTGGAAGTTTTGCTAACCTGTTTATGGCCCACTGGGAGCTTGAGTTCATACTTAATAGCAGTGAATTTAGATATAAAATTAAACTATACATCAGGTTCTTGGATGATGTTTTCATGCTGTATGAAGGTGATGGGGAAACAGTAGTAGAATTTATGAACTACCTAAACAATAGTACTGCTTTTTTGAAATGTACCTATTCAGCTCAAAAAGAGAAGATTAGTTACTTAGATGTAGACCTCAGAAAAAATAAAGAAAAGAAATGTTAGTAGCCAAAATTCACCGTAAGAGTACTTACTCTAACATGTTGCTACATTTTTCAAGTTCACACCCCATGCACCAAAAAGGGCAATGATCAAGGGTCAACTCGTCTGAGCTGCAAGAATGGTCACTGAGGATGAAGCATTTATAGAAGAATGTGAGTTACTGAGAAGTATGTTTATATGCAGGTGTTACCCTGAAAATTTGTTAATGGAGATTATTGAAGTAGTACGATTTAAAAGAAGAATGGGAGTATATAAACCACTACTGGCTATGTTTGAATATAGGGATCCCCTAGCAAGTAGTGGACAACAAATGGAAAAGAAGGGTGAGAGTGGGGTAGTGAATGCAACAATTAAGCAAGACGATATGTCTGGTAATTATGTTAGGAGTTTTATTACTACGTATTGTATAGAGGCAGACGAACTGAAATACATTTTGAAAAGAAATTGGAACATTTTATTAACTGAAGGTGATATAAAAGAAAAAACTTGGTGTTTCTCCTTCAGTTATTTAGAGGAGAGGAAAGAAAATGAAAATGTTATTGGAGAACCATCCAAAATTGGTATACAGGTCCCCTGGCACCTACAAATGTGAGGCTTGTAATTATTGTTGGTGGATAGAAACAGGGACAAATGTTAGTATTAATAACCAGAGATTTAAAATTGCTGGGAGGTTCAACTGTAACTCAAAATCAGTAGTTTACCTGGCTCAGTGTCAAAGGTACCCTGCAGTTTATGTAGGAAAAACTGACAGGAAACAAAAAGAAAGGATATATGAGTACCTGTACAATATTAGGAAAAAAAAGAGAATGCTTTGGCCAGACACTGTAACCAGTTTGCTGACCATTCTTTTTTGTTTAGGGTGTTGGATCATGTGGAAACAGATTGTAAGGGAGGTCCTTTTATATTATTATTAGAAAGACAGGAACTTATCTGGCAACTGAGGTTAGATGCTAGTAGGGACCCGGGTCTCAATGAAAGTATATCCCTTAGTTGCTTTTTAAAGCTAAAGAGCCTGAGTAGGTAACATTGTACCTGGTAGAGTAAGATTTTAATTTAAATAAATCCTGACTTGTTACTTAAATACAAGAATTTTAACTTAGTTTTAGAATAATTTTTACATATATTATATTACATTATATATTTTTTAACAAAAAGAGGTAAATAGTTTTAACTATTATTAAAATGTAGATATATTTTTTCCACTATTTCAAAATGTATAACTGTTTTTAACTTTGGTGGTGGCATAGATGTGTTTGTGTAAGCTGCACAAAAGGTTATTAGCATAATTTATATTAGACTTGAGAGTAATAGTTGGATTGTGCTTCAACTGTTGGAATTGTTCGTACGTTGTTTTGTATATTGTTTAATGTACCTATACACTTAAACTATGATCAACAGAAGCATTTTTAATTGGTTGAGACGTAATTGACATAGATGAGTAAATTGTTTAAATTAATGCATTTTGAGTTTGTATGTGTCTGAGGAAGTCCAGGTATTGTACCGGACGAAAAGCACTTAACTTACATTAAATTCTGTGTGTTGTTCTGGATCCCAGTGGTCATTTTTATAAGTGGACTTGCTTTTGTATTCTGTTCCTTTTCACACTTTGTTGGTCTACACTGTTTCTCTCACTGGTAGCATCCTGCCAGGGTTTTGAGAAGCAGTGGTTTCTGCACACACCAGACCAGCCTCATCTCCCATTTCCACGGATGAAACACGACCACAGACTGTGCCCCATTTTCTATTCCTCTCTTCAGTATTATACAAGACTACTGTTCTCACAGTATGCGTGGACAGGCACTGTTCATTGATACTCATAGACTGCTTGGAATACTGTGACTGAGCACTGTACACATGTTTGCTGGTATTAATGTACATACTTACATACATTTCCTATACTGTTGACTGACTGTGCCGGATGATATGTTTGTGATAACAGCAGCTGATTGTATATCTGCTATGCCTTCATGGTAACTCACTTGGACTATAATGTGCAGGGAGGGGGGCTGTGAGTGCTGATTATGTTGTTAATGGCCACGATGAGGGCTGTGGGCTGCAGCGTGCCTAAGGTACTGTGGAGGAAGTGTAGGCGAGTATGCAATGGTGTGCGTTAGGCTCAGACCTGCTGACCTCTGGTTATGGCGTCTTACACTGGGTTGGCCTCCACATTGCTTAACCAGTGAGGCCATTGCTTACCGGCACCCAAACAGGCATACTCCGGCATGCTGCCACATACCCCTTCACTACTTCACTTACATCCCTGGGGGCGGTCCACATAGAACTGCTCCAACCACCACCTGCATGCCTAGGCCCATAATTACATACCCATAGTTCTCCACCTGCACCTCCTCTTCGGCACGCTTCCTTACTCCGGGTGAAGGTCGGGTCTGGCCAGAACAGTACACATTACCCACTCCCCACTTCTTGGCACCCATCATGTATGTTGTCTCGCCCCTCGGATCATCAGGCTTCCCCAACCTTGTAGTCCGAGAACATGTGTGCCCTGCCGATAGACATCTGTGTAATGGCAGGAAACCTGAATATGCATTGAATTTTTGGGTTGTCCCATAAAGGACATTGTTTTCTTTGTTTCAAGATTAGACTTTGCAGGTCTCTCCCATTGGTAGTATCCTGTCTGTAGTCTGTGTATCAATGGTTTGTTCATTTTTATTTTCTGTTTCACCTGTCTAGCTGGGGGGGAGGGTTGATGCTATGTGTTACACATTTGTTGATTGGACCCTCACCTGTATCATATCCTAACTATATAATATATATATATATATATATATATATATATATATATATATATATATATATATATATATATGTATATATTTACACACACGTAACATGTCTTTTGTAATTTGTGTGTATACTGATCATGTCTAAATGTATCTGTAATTTTTCTATGTGGAGCTTTTCTCCCCAGGCATCTGTTGAAAAAGGGCCTTTTCAGCTCAGTCAGACACCCCCGGTTAACAAATGTAAAATAAATAATATATATATATATATATCTATATATATATATATATATATATATATATATATATATATATATATATATATATATATATATGTGTGTGTGTGTGTGTGTGCATTCCTCTGTATATATATATATATATATATATATATATATATATATATCTATATATATATAAAACGGCATATGGATGTAGCGATGTCTGCATATGTATATATCTATATGTGGGTATTTATATATATGTCTGTCTATGTATGTATACATTTATACTACAGAGAGGGAGAGGTCTAGCTCCATATAGTTATGGGTATATATACAGACATATACCTCTACATATTTACATCTACATCTTGTTATACCGTTCTTTGCCATGTAAAATAGACTGTGCTACAGTGAGACTTGTAGCGGGAGTGGCTGCTCGTTGGGTGGCAGCTGTGCCCAATGAACAGTATTGCTTACATCCCTGGGGTGGTCCGAATAGACCCACTCCAGCAAACACCTGCATGCCTAGACCCATAATTACATACCCATAGTTCCCCCACCCACACCTCCTCTACAGCACTCATCCTTACTCTGGCTGCAGGTCGGGTCTAAACACACCACTACACACTGCCCACTCTCCACTTCACGGGACCCATCTTGTAAGTTGTCTCGACCCATGGGTCATCAGGCTTTCTCACACTAGAAGTCCGAGTATGTACATGCCCTGCCTTGATAGGTCATTGCATGGGCTTCCTCCTATCACAAGACAATTTTTGGGGTGTTCCACAAGGGACGCTCCTGTCTCTGTTCCAAGATTAGACTTCTCGGGTCCACTGTGCCCCCCCCCCCCCCAGTTGTATCCTGTCTGTGGTCTGGGAGCAGTGGATTGTTTACATTGTTTGTGGGTTTGTTTGTATGTTTTCCCCGTCCGGCTGGGGGAACGTTTGTTGCTTGGGCCCCTCACCTCCATTGGCATTCTTAAGTGCTGTATCTTATCATAGCTATATATCTGGATATATCTACACACACTTATATATAATATACATATATATATATATATATATATATATATATATATATATATATATAAACGGCATGTAGATGAATGGGTGTCTGCATATGAATATATGCATATGTGTGTATTTATTTATACGTCTATGTATGTATACATTTGTACTACAGAGAGGGGGAGGTATATATCTATATAGCCATGGGTATTTATATAACACATATACCTCTAAATATTTAGCTACATATCCTGTAATGTTGACTGGTATTGCTGGATACTGTGTTTCGTGTGCATACCAACCAACCTTGTGTGCCACGTATGCTTTGTGATACCTATGACTAAATCCGTTAATGTACACTGAGTCATACGTGACATCTATTGTTAGTACCAGAACTACATTCGTCCCATGTGGGACAACCCACACATTGGGTATTCGACCTTCGTCTACACCCAGGGTTACATAGGTACTCCTGGCTATGTGCATGGTCTACAGCATGTGCCACATGTAGGATACTTGTGTCGGAACTTCAGACGGGATGGGTCCCGAGGGGGTTGGGGGGGCAATGTGTAGTGGTGTGGTAGCTACAGGCCAGTAACCAGGGTAGGGATGGTGCCTGTGTGTGTGCTGTGGGTGAGGGGAAGCAGAACTGTGGGTTATGTATGTATGGATTGGGGATGGCTTGGGTTGGATGGGCCTGTACTGCTCGGCCCGCCTAGTGGGTGGGAGAGAGGGGTATGTGATGTCGACATGTGACATAACAGAGGGATAATTTAATTTCCTAGTTCAATGACAGATGTACAATACTATGAGCTTGGTAGTGTATTGCAGGGCAGATGTGTTTGGCTGGGTGGGGGGTATGCACATTCATACGTGACGTATATTGTTTGGGGCCTCTCAGACCCATTGACGGTGCATGTGGACATATATGCTTCTGTTCATCTACCATTGTTATCTACATATGTCTGGTCTTATATACCTCTGTGGGTATATATATATATATATATATATATATATATATATATATATATATATATATATATATTTGCTTACATATTTCTAACTATGTTGGAATATACCTACGGAGACATATATCTGCGTACATATGTCACTTGATGTGTATATGTGGACATATAGATGTTGACATATATATGTGTAGTTGTCAGTATTTGCATGTATATCTGTACATATATTTGTATAAATATATATATATATATATATATATATATATATATATATATATATATAGATAGATAGATAGATATATGTATATATCTCTGGATATTTACATATATATATATATATATATATATATATATATATATATATATATATATATATATATATATATATATATATATATATATATATATAGATATATATATATATATATATATATATATATATATAGATATATATGTATATATATATATATATATATATAGATATACATATATATATGTGTGTGTGTGTGCGACTACATCTATAGATATGTTATATCCATTTAGATAGTGATATATTTGCACACACACACCCATCTAGCTGTTGATATACATTCTCAGAACTATTTCATGACTGAGCTGGGGTTATGTTTCTGACAACATACAATTTCTGCTTATCTGGCATTGCTTAGTGGTAAAGTGTTTCATGTATGGTGTGCATGGTCCTGGGTTCTGGACTTGCAGAAGCTGCTTGTTTTGTTGCTGGGCAGAACACCAGCCACTGGATACGGTGTGTTTAAGGCACTTTCAAGCGGTTGTAAGCAGGTTTGCACAGAGGTAAGCACTGTTGGCTTCCGGTCACAGTGTCACCCAGTTAGCTTCTCCTTTGTTTAATCTGTGTCAGTGGTGCTTCACCCCGCAAAAATGCACTTGCACATGCTTACTGGTGCTTACATATGCTTACTACTGCTCATCTGTGCTTACGCCTGCTTACTGCTGACTTATTCATTATGGTACTGACTCTTCACATGTGCATTTAATGCAGTACTCCATTTCACATTTAAATGTTATTTAGAAGGTTGTACAGCAATAAGATGTAAATAAATGTTCGTATACAGATTTTATTTATTTATTTATTTTATTTTACATTTGTTAACCCGGAGAAATCCGACTGGATACATGTCCATTTTCAGCAGAGGCCCGGGGAGAAAAGCTCCAAACAATACAGATAAAAACAGACAAAAAACAAACAAACAACAAACTAAGTTCAGTTATTTACATAGATATTGTGGGAGATTAAACTAGTATATTGTCAATGATGGGATAGAATAAGAATAAAACAATGTCATAGTTATATTAATGTCATTTCTATAGGTAATTTCATTTAAAAAACAGTCTATTGGTAAAAAGATCAGAAAAAAGCCTTGATCATGAGGTAGAAAGTCAACTGTTCATATGAGAGAAACTGGTAGATATAGGTCTATTATAAGAGAGTTTTTACAGGAAAAAATACAAGAGGATTTAGGTTAGAGCAAGGAAAGGAAGCCATTTAGTAACCTGGATAGGGTTAATCAGGAAATGAGCATTGGCATAGCCAGTGTGACTGAAAGTGGTGGAACAGTTGTTTTTTGAATTGGGGTAGACAAGTAATAGTGAGGATACTAGGAGGAAGAGAATTCCAGACTTTTCCAACGGTGTTTGTAAAAAGTGCATCCCCTCCTGCGTTGAAAGCTTTTACCATTTTCAAGAGTGGTCTGTTAGCAGAGCGTAGACTATTTAGGATGGTATAAGGTAAGACTAAGTTCTCAAGTAAAGGACATTTGTCAGGGTATTTGAGTATTTTGAATACCTCAGTGAGTTGGGTAACTTTAACAAGGTTGGGGAGTTCTATCCATCTTAGGTTTTTTAGGTTGATACAATGATGAGTTCTATATGGAGTTCCCACTGCAAATCTTGCAATATGATTGTAGGAGCAAGATAGTTTATTTAAGTTGGTTTTGTTCAGATTGGTAAATATTGTGGATGCATAAAGAAGGATGGAGAGCAAATGTGTCTGGGCAATGGTCACTTTTGCCGTTGGGGTTAGGAAATGTTTAATTCTATATAGTGATCCTAGTTTTTTGTTTACTGTTTTAATGGTTAAGTTAATATGTGTGTCAAATTTGAGTTTATTATCAATAGTGACTCCTAGTAGTTTCGTATGAGGGTCTGGGGAGATAATTGTACCATCTTTTGATGTTATAGAGAAGTCAATAAGGTGATGTTTGTGGGTTGGCTGAAAGAGCAATAATTTAGTTTTTTTTTGGATTTAGGATTAACTGACGACCAGTTAGCCAGTTTTCCACTTTGGTAAAGCAACTTTGAGTTTTGGTTACTAGTCTGTCAGGAGATATATCCGAACAAACTAGTGTCGAATCGTCCGCATATTGAATACAGGTGGCCTCAGGAATGGCTTTATGGAGATCATTAATGAAGACCGAGAAGAGAAGTGGACCTAATATGGACCCTTGTGGAACCCCAATGGTGTTATGTAGTAAATTGGAGAGTTTATTCTGCCACAGTACTGCTTGTTTCCTGCCAGAGAGGTAGGCTTTGAACCAGTCTAGAGTTAAGTTATCCAGGTGGAGATTTTTTAAGGTGTCCAGAAGTAGTTGATGGTTGACCATATCAAATGCCTTTGATAGGTCTAGAAAGAGGGCTGAAGACACATTTTTGTCATTACGGTTATGATTTATTGTGTCTGTAAAGGAGAGGAGGGCCGTTGTGGTGCTATGTTTGGGTCTGAAGCTATGCTGAAAACTAGTTAGTAGTTTGTTATGGATAAGATATTGGAGGAGTTGTTTATGAATACATCTTTCCATAATTTTGGCTAAAGGGGACATTATAGCTATGGGCCTATAGTTCGATAGTTCTGTGGAGGACCCCCCTTTATGGAGTGGAATAACGTGGGATATTTTCCATAAGGACGGTATTGTAGACTCAGTAAAGGTCCGATTGATAACGATAGAAACAGGGTAGGCTATGACATCTGCAGTTTTTTGTAGGTATTCTGCTGGGAGTAGGTCTGCTGAGGGAGTAGTTGGTTTAAGTTTTTGTAGTAGGGATCTTATTGATGATGTAGGGACACTTTTTAGGTTGAAGGTATTTATAGGTTGTGGGATATTCTCAATAACCATTAGGTTGTTGGTGGATAGTTGGTTGGCTAAGGTTTGGATAATATTTGTAAAGAAAGTATTGAAGGTATTGGCTATTTCTTCAAGGTCTTTATCCATTACTATGTCTGGGGTCGGAGTGGACGACTTCCCTGGGTGGAGAAGGTTATTTAAGCCTGCCCAAAATTTTTGAGGGTTATTTTGGTGCTTATTCTGTAGTAGGCAATAATAGTTTTTTTTGTCAGCTAGTATAGCTTTTTTCGTTACATTTCTTAGTTGTTGGAATTTAGTGCAGTCTAAGATAGATTTGGTTGTACGCCAGGTTTCCCAAGCCTTATTTCTGAGTCTGATTTTAAGTTTAGATTCTATTGAGAGCCACGGTCCAATCTTGGTTTTAGTTTTGATGAGTCTTTTGGGGGCGTGAGAATCTAGTATGGATAGGAAAGTGGTGTTAAAGTGTTCTACTGCTTCCTCTAGGGGGAGATATTTGAGTGTTGTCCAATTACAAGATTTCAGCTCATTTTTAAATTTTGTGAGGTCAAACTTTTTTTTGTTTCTGACTGATCTATAGACTGGGACAGTGGAGTAACCTGGTTTATTTTTAGTAATATATGTTATAAGGTGATCACTAATGTCATTTGGTAGGGTCCCGGACATATACATGTGGGGGTGACTGTTTATAAGGATCCAATCAAGAATACTTTCTTTTTGATTTGAGTTTCCTATTCTAGTGGAGGTGGTTATAATTTGTGAGAATCCATGAAGGTTAATGTGAGTGGGGTTATTTTCTGTAGAACATAGGTACCAGTCAATGTTAACATCACTCGTAATTATAGTTTCTTGTGGATAGTTATTAGTTAGCCAGCTTAATATATTCTCCAAAGTATTAGTATTATTCCCAGGAGGGATATACATAACAACTAAATTTATGCTTTTTTCTTTATTCAATTGAATTTTCAAGGTGAGTATTTCAGCATTAGAGATTTGTGGTGGTTGGGTAGGATTAATGGTAATGTTAAGGTTACTTTTATAGAGTGCAGCAATGCCACCACCCTTTTTTTTGTTTCTGTCATTCCTATGTATATTGTATCCTGGTGGGATGAGCTCATTATCTTTGATCTCTGGCTTTAGCCAGGTTTCAGTTGACATATTATATCTGGTAGGTGAGTATCTAGGAGAGTGTGCAAATTATGAACCTTCTTGCTGACACTTCTAATATTTAAGTGGTAAATTTGAAGAGAATGGGATGTCGTTGGGGGAGATGCAGGGCAGTCAGGGCTGTTTGTTGATATGGGGCCAGGATTGGGGTGGATATCTCCATCCCTGGTGATATTTTTACTGATATATTCTAAGAGTCTTAAGAATTTCTGTAGTAGTTTCTGGGTTTGCTTGGTTTTGGGATGGTTATGGTTCAATTTTATTCGGTGGTGATAGATGGTATTAGTTTTTATACCGCAGGGCTGTTGGTTATAGGCTTTGAAAGAGAGTGGGGATCCTGAGGTTCTCGTCTGTTGTCTGGGGTAGTGGTATCCTGTGTACGGTTGGTCTTCGTATTTGCTAATTTGATATAAACTAACTAACAGTGGTAATAGAAAACACGTTTTTATTTTTACCATATTTGTGATGGTCGGTACAGATTTCATTAACTTATAACTCAAGGAGCGTTAATATATGCGGGATATATGATGATTGTGCATATATATGAGGATGGGGGGGATACGTATAACAGTGATTGTGAATGGCTAAAGGGTAATGGGGAGGTGTGGCTGCATAACTATAAATTAGGGGGTACTGGGGGCGGGTGAGATACGGGGGCAGAGTGAAGAGCGGAGCGGGGATAATCCAGTTCCCACGTTTGTTAAGGTCTAGGTGAATACCAGGTAGGTAATAATTGCAATCTTGAGATTTACAGCAATAGCTGACACAGATAGCAGTAGTAAAACAGCATTGCTCTGCACACTATACGTAAGATAATATATATTTTATGGCTATTGTTTAATTTACAGGGTGCTTATAGTGTACTGTCGTTGTTCCTAAACCCAGAGCTAGCGTTCTAACAGAAGGTTAAAATCACTTCCTAAACCCAGAGCTAGCATTCTAACAGAAGGTTAAAATCACTTCTAAGGTCTTTAAACGAGAAGAGTCCAGTTTGTTTAATCGCAACTTTTGGTCGCGTACCTTATTTAGAGCGTTACTCTATTTTTAAATGACTGGAGATGTTGAAAGCTTTTCCCGTACTCTCTGCAGCGAGGGCAGCTTTTGGCCAGCACTTGGCTTGGTCACTAGTACATTTAGTACATGCCGCTTATAGGGCAGGAAATAGACTTAGGTTTTGGTCCACGGGTGGAAAAGGAGGTACACAGAGGACAGCGCCTATGGGAGAGATATCAAAAAGTAGTGACAATGTAGTACCTTATACTTTATGTATAGTGGCAATAAACAATACTTATCAGCAGAGTATTCTCCTTAGAATGCTATTTGTAGTAATTAACAGTGTCTGGCCTGTAAAATTCAGTATACTTTGGTAGTTTACAATTCAAAACAATACAGAGCGTAATTCATCCTATGCTTCTATCAGTTCAAGTTACAGTTTGCTACATGCGACAGTGATTAATCAACCAAATAGATACGTTGATCAATAATTAACTGCAACAATGATCAACAACAGCTTACTCTTGAATGATATTCACATATGCTTAGCCCATAAAATATGCTGTTGAAACGTCTGTACATACCCAAGTTAGCGACTGGATCTAGGAGACACAGCAGTATATGGAAAATGGTGCCAAGAAGCGAGGTTTAAATAACCTCGTATGCGTCAGTGATAGTGGGAGGGATGAGAAACAGGATAATCCAGTTCCCACGTTTGTTAAGGTCTAGGTGAATACCAGGTAGGTAATAATTGCAATCTTGAGATTTACAGCAATAGCTGACACAGTTAGCAATAGTAAAACAGTGTTGCTCTGCACACTATACGTAAGATAAAATATATTTTATGGCTATTGTTTAATTTACAGGGTGCTTATAGTGTACTGCCGTTGTTCCTAAACCCAGAGCTAGCGTTCTAACAGAAGGTTAAAATCACTTCCTAAACCCAGAGCTAGCATTCTAACAGAAGGTTAAAATCACTTCTAAGGTCTTTAAACGAGAAGAGTCCAGTTGGTTTAATCGCAACGTTTGGTCGCGTACCTTATTTAGAGCGTTACTCTATTTTTAAATGACTGGAGATGTTGAAAGCTTTTCCCGTACTCTCTGCAGCGAGGGCAGCTTTTGGCCAGCACTTGGCTTGGTCACTAGTACATTTAGTACATGCCGCTTATAGGGCAGGAAATAGACTTAGGTTTTGGTCCACGGGTGGAAAAGGAGGTACACAGAGGACAGCGCCTATGGGAGAGATATCAGAAAGTAGTGACAATGTAGTACCTTATACTTTATGTATAGTGGCAATAAACAATACTTAGCAGAGTATTCTCCTTAGAATGCTATTTGTAGTAAGTAACAGTGTCTGGCCTGTAAAATTCAGTATACTTTGGTAGTTTACAATTCAAAACAATACAGCACGTAATTCATCCTATGCTTCTATCAGTTCAAGTTACAGTTTGCTACATGTGACAGTGATTAATCAACCAAATAGATACGTTGATCAATAATTAACTGCAACAATGATCAACAACAGCTTACTCTTGAATGATATTCACATATGCTTAGCCCATAAAATATGCTGTTGAAACGTCTGTACATACCCAAGTTAGCGACTGGATCTAGGAGACACAGCAGTATATGGAAAATGGTGCCAAGAAGCGAGGTTTAAATAACCTCATATGCGTCAGTGATAGTGGGAGGGATGAGAAACAGGATAATCCAGTTCCCACATTTGTTAAGGTCTAGGTGAATACCAGGTAGGTAATAACTGCAATCTTGAGATTTACAGCAATAGCTGACACAGATAGCAATAGTAGAACAGTGTTGCTCTGCACACTATACGTAAGATAAAATATATTTTATGGCTATTGTTTAATTTAGAGGGTGCTTATAGTGTACTGCCGTTGTTCCTAAACCCAGAGCTAGCGTTCTAACAGAAGGTTAAAATCACTTCCTAAACCCAGAGCTAGCATTCTAACAGAAGGTTAAAATCACTTCTAAGGTCTTTAAATGAGAAGAGTCCAGTTTGTTTAATCGCAACTTTTGGTCGCGTACCTTATTTAAAGCGTTACTCTATTTTTAAATGACTGGAGATGTTGAAAGCTTTTCCCGTACTCTCTGCAGCGAGGGCAGCTTTTGGCCAGCGCTTGGCTTGGTCACTAGTACATTTAGTACATGCCGCTTATAGGGCGGGAAATAGACTTAGGTTTTGGTCCACGGGTGGAAAAGGAGGTACACAGAGGACAGCGCCTATGGGAGAGATATCAGAAAGTAGTGACAATGTAGTACCTTATACTTTATGTATAGTGGCAACAAACAATACTTATCAGCAGAGTATTCTCCTTAGAATGCTATTTGTAGTAATTGTCTGGCCTGTAAAATTCAGTATACTTTGGTAGTTTACAATTCAAAACAATACAGAGCGTAATTCATCCTATGCTTCTATCAGTTCAAGTTACAGTTTGCTACATGCGACAGTGATTAATCAACCAAATAGATACGTTGATCAATAATTATCTGCAACAATGATCAACAACAGCTTACTCTTGAATGATATTCACATATGCTTAGCCCATAAAATATGCTGTTGAAACGTCTGTACATACCCAAGTTAGCGACTGGATCTAGGAGACACAGCAGTATATGGAAAATGGCGCCAAGAAGCGAGGTTTAAATAACCTCGTATGCGTCAGTGATAGTGGGATGGATGAGAAACAGGATAATCCAGTTCCCACGTTTGTTAAGGTCTAGGTGAATACCAGGTAGGTAATAATTGCAATCTTGAGATTTACAGCAATAGCTGACACAGATAGCAATAGTGAAACAGTGTTGCTCTGCACACTATACGTAAGATAAAATATATTTTATGGCTATTGTTTAATTTACAGGGTGCTTATAGTGTACTGCCGTTGTTCCTAAACCCAGAGCTAGCATTCTAACAGAAGGTTAAAATCACTTCCTAAACCCAGAACTAGCGTTCTAACAGAAGGTTAAAATTACTTCTAAGGTCTTTAAACGAGAAGGGTCCAGTTTGTTTAATCGCAACTTTTGGTCGCGTACCTTATTTAGAGCGTTACTCTATTTTTAAATGACTGGAGATGTTGAAAGCTTTTCCCGTACTCTCTGCAGCGAGGGCAGCTTTTGGCCAGTGCTTGGCTTGGTCACTAGTACGTTTAGTACATGCCGCTTATAGGGCGGGAAATAGACTTAGGTTTTGGTCCACGGGTGGAAAAGGAGGTACACAGAGGACAGCGCCTTATTTAGAGCGTTACTCTATTTTTAAATGACTGCAGATGTTGAAAGCTTTTCCCATACTCTCTGCAGCGAGGGCAGCTTTTGGCCAGCGCTTGGCTTGGTCACTAGTACATTTAGTACATGCCGCTTATAGGGCGGGAAATAGACTTAGGTTTTGGTCCACGGGTGGAAAAGAAGGTACACAGAGGACAGCGCCCAAGTTAGCGACTGGATCTAGGAGACACAGCAGTATATTTCACATGGAAAATGGTATGTGTTGCAGTGGGACTCAAGCCGGGAGTGCCTGCTTGTTAGGCAGATGCTCTGACCACTACACTATTGCTGCGCTGCTTCATTTGCATATATCTTCCTTGTTATCTTCTTCAGCCTTTTAAGCTGCTTTAACCGTAGCCAAGCGATGGGCACACCCAAGCACCTATGGTTAGCTGTACTCAGAGTTTTAATAATGAATAAGGGGGTTACTTCTTTTTATTTTTATGTCCTATTGCTGTCGTACACATGGGGGACTGTTGGTGGGGATATGCGGACACCTATGAGTGGTCTTGCCCATTCACTTTGCAGGGGCGTGTTTATTCTGAGAGCTCTGCTCTCAGACATGCCCCCTGCACTCGTACATGCTCCATGTAGGAGTAGGAGTTCAGGCAGCACGCCTTCATTAATATGCATGGCACGCAGCTTTCCTCCTCCTAAAAAGCCTCTTCCGTGCAGGACTAGATTAGTCCTGCATGGAAGATTAGTAAATCCGGGGGAATGCCTCTGCCAAATTCAAGTTGACTATAGCAAGTTCATTGCTGATAAGAGATAAAACAGTACTTTAACATTAAACTCTGCAGGAAACATAACTTGTAACCATTTAAAAACATTGTGCCATAAAACATGCAAGCATATAACTGTCAGAGACTCCCAATTTATGTCAAAAGCCAGCAAACAGTGTTTTGTTCACACAGGTACCAAATATTTATTCTGAAACAATCAGAAGTTATGAATAATAAAGAAACTAGTTAATATGTACTAAATCATAGATATACCCTGTTATCTCATGTATCCAAAACAGTTTTGATAAATTAATCTGAGCAGTGACTATGCCTGTGTAATAACTCAGAAGAGCATTTAGCAGAGCAAGGGTAAATCTCTGGAATCCAGGTATTCAGGAAAGAAATATCTTCTCCTTTAGCTCTCTCAGGGATGCCAAAATTCCTTATATTTGACCTTCTCTCCCTGTTTTCCAAGTCATCCACTTTATTGAGAAACCAGGTGTTTTGTTTGATAAGGAAATCTTTCTGGCTTTCTTCCTCCTTCAGTCTTCCATCAAGATCATTCAGGGATGCTTCTAAATTTGTTATTCTGGATTGATGCTGTTGTATAAGTTCGTTGAGAGAATCTGTTTGTTTCTGACAGTTTTCCTTGAGGTTTTGTAAATTCTCCTTAAAATCATCCATTTTTAGTGAGTTATTGTAGAGCAGATGTCACAAGCTGCATTTCTTTTTTTTTAAAGCCATGTCAGAATGATAAGTCTTTGAAGTGCTCATCTTCACAAATTATATATTCTCCTTTATAATTTGACAGGAAACCATTATCCTAAGTTCACCAAAGTTACTAATAATATAGTTTATACTTTCATCTATCAATTTTAAGAATTTTTGCTAAAATATAATGTTATTTCCTGTTTTTTATAGTAGTTTCATGGAGCTCTGAAAAACTGCTGCTGTCAGTTGGCCATCTAGGCTCAAGCTATTTGAATTTTGAGGCAGTCTCAAGAGAGACCCTTGAGTGCTGCACGGAATGCTTTAGTTTTGAGTAACCACTGAAAACCTTTGTATTATCCCAAAGGTCACAGCTTTAATTTTATTATTAATTAAGATGTTTGTTTTGTTTCAACCATTTTGTTTGGACTCTTATCTTGTGAGAGAAGATAAATTACTATTGTTTTGGGTCCTGGGGATTCATAAATGTGGTATCTGCAATAACAGCCAAGGCAATATTTAAAGTGAATGCAAGATGTGTAGCAATGCTAAACAGATATGCAGGTGGCCTGGCCAATGTGCAAAATGAGGAGCTTTTCATCATGGTTGCAGCACAGGCCTGTGGCATGATCATAGTAAACTACTCCATAGCCACAATGACATTCAAGCAGCCCCAGTGGTAGGTGCAAGTGTGTACACATACTTGTATAATGCTGATGCAATCAACAGCAACAAATGCATACATAGAGAAATGTGCACTGTCAAGGCAAGTAACACAGATGGCTGAGGGTGGAGTATAGGTTACACTATAATAACAGAATCCACAGAGCTGGACAACATAAAAGCACCAATCGCATTGAGGAACAAAATGAATGATGAAAACGTAAAGTAAAACAGGTCCTATGATGATACATCAGGTTTGAATGTGAAATATGCACAGGAGAGATGGGATACAATAAAATAGTGAGATGTACCAACCTACACCAGACCAGAGAACATCAGATCGTCAGCAGTGGACCTGTACTATACAGTGAATGTCATTAAAAATGAATATATGCTACTCTGAGATGAGTCAATACAGCAGTTCATTCCACATGCCAGTATATCCACAGTTTACTAGTAAGGAAAGCCTCTGCAGCAGTCAGAGTGCAAGTGGTCATAAAACACACACATCTGGAAAAATGTATTGTGTGTAGACATATGGCAAAAATCAAAATAGTCTTCAAGGGAGTTGTGAATGTAACACATGATAGCAAGACTACAAAAATACATCTAAATGATCTGAACCCCTGTCTTTGGCACTGATATGCTCTAGACCAGGGCATCAACAAGTGAAGCACAGAAGGTCATTACAGAGAAATGTTACAAAGTGTTGAAGACTGAAAACTGAGCCAAGCAAAATAGCACACTAATCAAGAGGGAATTAAAACCCATTTAATAGTGTATTGACAATGTACATATCATTGCATGATTAGACCAAGCCATGGAAACTGTCACATACACATATGTTTGCATAATATTATGTTACCATGGTATGTCATTTGCACATGGTAATGATTGTTTGTCAGTCTGCTATAAAGTAGACCTCAATGGATTTAAACCCAGCCCACCTAATACTATCTAGACTATTGCATTATCAAATGAAGCCTCAGAGAGGGGATCAGAAAACACATTTCAAGGAAAAGTCACAATAATGTAGAAAACTGAAAAATGGGCAGTGGTAAACAGCATAAAACAATCAGGGGGATCAAAATCCACACCTTACTGCATTGACAATGCGCATATCAATGCCAGACTGTTACACACATGTACTATGCTTATACTTATTCCATTCCATACAGTATATGTATTGTAAGTACTTACTGCCAGGTATTGATTGTTAGATTGTTAGACTACAACTTAGATCTAAATGGATTTGAAACCCTGCCTGCATAGCCAATATTCTATAGATTCAGGGTGGTTAATGGCAATGTCTGCTGGGCTATTGTCACCAGCTAAAAACTGAAAAAATTGATTAAATTAATCCAGAAAATCGATTATTATTTTTAAATAGTAGTTAACATTTGACTTTCTATTTTGTTCCGGCTCCTCTGAACTCTGCTTATGTGCATGCTTGAAGCTCTGAGGAAATCCAAAACAAAAGAAAGCAAAAAAACAAAATCATCTTAATCTGGTTTCTGTGCTATTAGGCTTACCTGACCATACCATCAATCAGGTTTGATTAGCAACAACTGGCACCATCAGAAACATCGCTTAGCAAGCATCTCACCAGGTGGATACATGAAGCAGATAGGAGCCCTTTCTATTGGCTCAAGCTGCCTCAGGTGACTGAGACAGCCTGAGATAGGCAGAAAGAAGATAACATGTGAGAACAGGCATGAGCAGATTGCTTGTTGGAATAAGTATTTATTTATTTTATTATTTTTAAGTACGTATTATTTTTTCAGGCAGTCTGCTGCTACCGCCAGCATGTAGGAAGAAAGTAAGTACTAAACGTGAGTGTGCGTGTTTGTGTGTATACTTTCTGAAATGTAAAAATTTTGAGAGCTTTAATTACAGTCTAAAGTGTTTGAAAATCAAATCAACTTTTTGAATGTAGGTAGTATTTAGATGCATGAGATCACAGTACAGTGTGGGTGTGAAATTTGTCCTTTCCCCAGTTTAATGCAATTAAGGAGTTGGTATAAATTAGTAGCAGGGGCTGGGGGGGGGCACTGTCACCCCCCACACATGTGGGATGCAGGGGTTTGTGGCTATTTTTTTTTTTTTTTTTAATTTTATTCTTTATTCTTTATGATTTGAACTTTTTTTCCAAATCATTGTAATTTGATCACTTTTTTGGTATGCCAACGTGTTCTACTTTTTATAGTTCAATCAGTTGACATACACTCATATATAAATAAATGTGTTATGTATGGGGACAATTTAGCTCCATATTTGCATGCAGTTTTGGTATTTATTTGCACGAGTCACTAAGCAAGGAAATACCCTAGTCATAAATGACTCAATTTTTAGAGCCATAGTTGCAATAGTCACCAGGCTAAGTACAAATCATGACAATGAACTGGGCAGACAAGACTCTTCACCCAGGTACACATATGACATGGTTGCTGTTCATGTAAGTGTGCGTGGCAGCTCTTTGGCCTCTAAGGGACATAGCCAACATACTAGTAAATACATTTAGCTGAAACCTCTCCATCTCCTCCCAGCTTTTCTTCCAAATGTCTCATATCAACACCTACTCTAAGGATCACATTGGAAAAAGTCCTAATGGTGAGCTCCAAACATAAAAAGCATTATCTCTGTGAATGTCAATAATGTGTCAGGCTGTTTTCCTGTCAATAATAAATATTGTCTCATTGATTTACTCCTGAATTTTTCTGCCTCAGTCTCTCAAGTATTGGACATGTGGAAGATGGCTATTGTTTTCCCATATACAAGAGTGGCACCATCATTGTTCCTGACAACTATAGGCCCATAAGCCATAGCAGCTTTAGCTATAAGGTAATGGAGAACATCCTTATGGAACTCATAAACAAAGATATTAGTAGATTACAGTCCCTGGGATTTGTGAAAGGCAGAATCTGCCTGCTTAACCTAGTAGACTTCTTTGAAAAAGTCACCGAGACATTAGATGAAGACACATTGCTGCACACCAGTTATCTTGGCCTGCCCAAGGTCATCAACACTGTTCTACATTCAGATATAATCTATAAATTAAATAAACTAAACATTAACCCATTTCTAAGCCACTGAGTTTTAAAATGGCTCACAAAACCCAAGCAATTAGAAGTGGTAGTGCACTATCTTCTAAAGGTTCATTAGTAGTGGGTTCACCAAAGGAATGCTACTAGGGCCACTCCTATTTGGGGTTTACTTCTCTAATGTCAGACCTCATATTTTGTGTCTTTGAGTGACTGATTTTGCATGTGATTTCAAATATGTAGAGCTATCACCAAGCTGCAAGCTTATTCCCAGATTCTCAAAGATATCCTAAACATACAGTAGTATGATGCCAGGACCATTGTCTAAAGCACAATGTATTCATTTATTTATTCATGCTTTGTTGAAGCCCCTCTAGGCCTGTTGCCTCTTTTCAGGGGATGCCCAATGTGGTATTCATACTTACTAGGAGAAATTTGACCAGAGTACCAAGTAACGTAATTGTATATTGGGAGATATGCAATAAGGCAACAATATTCCTATTCTCAGACATTCTTGCCTGGACAACCAACAATATAAAAAAATGAAACAATCATCCTAGGTAATGTTAACATAAACTGGTTAGATATCTCCAATAGCAACCATTCTTCAGACATCAACCTTCACATCTATACTCAGCTAATTTCTAAAATTACTAGTCCTGACAATACGAATAGCAAAGGGTCTATCCTGGATTGGCTCATGGTTTCTGACCCAAATAAAATCTCCTCCTCTGGTAAACTCCCAAATAGTATAAGTGACCACTCTCCAGCATTTATAACACATAAGCCCACCACATTACCAAACATACATCAATATAGACACACTGAGACTTATCCCATTTCTCATCAATTACCTTTAATGACATTTTGCAAAGTACTAACTGGAGTCCACTAAAATGTCTCCCACTTAATGAAGAAGTTCACATCATTAAAAGTGGATGAAAGCGCTAGCTTATTGTGCCTCAGTGTGTCTCTTGGTTGGATCCTGTTTTTTTCCATTTTGAAGTTACTAGTTTGTCTTTTCCAGCTTGGTTTACTGTTGTTTCATTTTGCAAAGTACTAACTGGAGTCCACTAAAATGTCTCCCACTTAATGAAGCCGTGGAATTCTTCAGTTCAATGTTTTTTAAGATCCTAAATAGCCTTGCTCCTCTCCGGCTAAAAAGAGTCAAGACAAAACATGTTACCTGACTTGCCAAGTCCACAAAGCAAATCATGTCCTCTAGGGACAAAGCCTGGAAAGCCTGGCTGAAAAATTAAAGTCCTTCCAACCTCATGCAATATTAACAACTTTGCAATCAGGCTAAATGATTAGTTCTCAAAAACAAAAATGAATACTTCCAAACCCTCCAAAATCAACAAAAACAAAACCCAAAAAAGTTTTGTGGTGCAGTCAACTCCCTACTTCATCTGGGAACTAACCATAATCCTTGCCCAAACCCAGAAAAACACTCTCTGAGTTAGCCTCACTCTTTAACTCTTATTTCATTAACACCATTGCTAAGCTTGCTACCATTTTCCCTCCAATCAACACAGACCCACTATAACCTCCAATAGTACACACCCTATCTACTCCAATACCCACTTTCTCACTCTCTTCTATACCTACCTCAGCCATACAAAAACTCCTTCATACACTAAAACCATGTACTAATGCCCCAGATAACTTACCTGCAGAATTCTTACAACTATCAGCCTCCTCCATAGCTTACCCCATCAGTATTCTCATTAATAGGTCCATTCAGGAATCATACATACCTGACGTCTGGAAAAAAAGCATGTGTTCTCCCACTTCACAAAGCTGGCAATAACTCTGACCTCTCAAACTTCTGACCTATTGTCATCCTTTCCCCATCTCAAAAATACTAGAGAAGTGCATTAATACTCAGCTCCTTAGTTGCCTGGTCAAACACCAACTTCTTTCCTCCATTCAACATGGCTTTAGGCCAGGACACAGCACTAATACTGCTCTAATCCCCTTCCTGGACACAGTCATCAGAGCTCACAATGATGGATTCTTAGTCTCTGCACTCTTTCTTGATCTATCAAAAGCATTCAACACAGTTTCCCACTCCCTTCTGCTTACTAAACTCTCCAAGCTTGGCATCTCTCCCCCCACCCTTCACTGGTTTTCTAGCTATCTCAGAAACAGGCAACAATCTACTATTTGGCAGCACTCCTCCTCCCCTTTCATCAATACTAACTAATACAGGGGTACTCGAGGGATCTATACTGGGTCCCCTTCTATTCACTATATTCATCAATGACTTCCACACTACTCTCACCCACAGTACTGTTATCCAATATGCAGATGATTCTACTATTATCTGCTCTTCTAAATTTGCCTGTGTACTACAGCAGCTAACCCAAGAAGCATTCAACTCAACTGAAACCTGGATGTCACAAAACCACTGTGCCCTCAACCCCAAACAAAACTAAACTCTTAATATTTACTCCAAAAAAAATCCAACTCAATTGACAAGTCTGAATTCTCTGTTCACTCTCAAAATAATATTATTATTGAAGTTGTCCCTAGTACCAATTTTTTTAGTGTGATCATTGATGATAAATTAACCTTTGATCTTTATATCTATAGTAACATAGAAAAAACATCAAAGTTAGGAGCCCTTTATAGGCAAAACCACTTTTTCAGCTTCTCTGCTAAAAAGGCTCTCGCCTTATCATTCTTGCTTCCAACTCTCTTATATGGTGGCCCCATGCTCACTAATATTCAGTCCTCCCTAAAAAACAAACTTGCCTCATGCTACAACAAAGTTGCCAAATTTGTTACAAATGCTAAATTCTCCACTCACCACTGCTCCTCTCTGCATCAACTAAATTGGTTTGAATTCCTCCACCATATCACATATCTACAACGAACCACTGCCCATAAACTCATCTACTACCCTGCAGCCTGCCCATCCCTCTCCTCCATTCTGACCATGTACAATCTTAATCATCAACTTAGGTCTGAAAACAAAATGCTAGTAAATGCTCACAAACCTAAGCTCTCAGCCGGCCAAATGCTGTATTCTTTTACTATCTCCAAGCTATGGAATAATCTTCCTACTTCAGTCTGGACTATCAGTAATCCTGCTTCCTTTAAACATTCCTTCAGACTTCATTTCTCTTCACACTGGATATGCACCTGTAGCCTGACAGTCAACCACAAAAACTGACCCCCCCTCTGAATCCTTACTCTTCTCCACTCTATCACTAGTCTATCTTCCCCTTTTCTCTACCATACCGACCCCTTCTGCTGTCATTTTAGCTTGCATTATCCCTACATTAGGCCTTCTTGCTCCTTTATTATTTTTTTCACACTGCTAATACTATTACTTACATATTTATACTTGTTTTATTCCTATATTCAAACCATGACTGTAAAACAGTTTTTCACTGTTGTTATCAAATATATTCCATATTATCATCAAAATTATTCTATGTGGGTATTATTTTATTTTAATGTACTAATACTGTTTTATATACTCTGTATTGTTGTGTAAACTCTCCTGCATGCAATTAAATGTGGAGTTTTTGTTCCCAGGTCTCCACTGAAAACGGGCTCATTCCAGGCCCAGCGGACTTTCCCAGTAAACAAATGCAATAAATAAATATGCTAAATGAGGTTGGATTAAATTTAAGGATGGTGAAATGCAAGTTTTTTTTTTACCACAAAGTGCAGACTACATGCACACTTAGTGTAATCTTTCTGAGTGACTAGAAAACACAGAAAATGTGGTAGGGATATTCTTGAACAGAAATTCTGTACAATTTGTGTACACTTAGCCTGTAAAAAAAAAAGTTGCTAGAGATAATATTTTGTCTGATATGGGGTTCAAAGTTGAACCCAATTAAGTGATGGATGTTATACTGTAACAAGAAAAAGGGAGGTTTATGCTAATCTCACTTAACTAGGTATAAATCCCTATGTCACAAGATGGGATGCCAACTGGCTCACTGACAGAGCCCACACTGTAAAAGTTGCAGACTCCAAATCTGACTTCAAACCAGTGACAAGTGGAGTACCACAGGGTTCAGTCCTGGGACCTCTCCTGTTTGGTATCTACTTCTCTGAAGTACAGGCTAACACAGAAGACCTCAAGTTTGCAGATGACTGCAAACTAGGAGCTATAGTGGAGTCCCCAAATGATGTGGACATCCTACAGAAGGGCCTCACTGAGACAGATGCCTGATATGAGAGCCATGGCCTCAAGCCCAATGCCAAAATGTGCATTGTCATCCTATTTGGTAAAAACTCTGTACCCATGAACTACCACATAGGCAGCAGTCTTCTTAACACCAAATGTGTGATAAGAGACCTTGGAACCCAGATGGACAGTAGTCTCTCCTTTGATAATCACATTGCCACAGTAGTCAGGAAATCCTTCTATGTGGCACACCTCATCACAGAAGAGTTCTCATCCAGGAAAAAAGAGGTAATTGTTCCCCTCTACTCGACACTCATCAGACCCATTATAGAGTACAATGCCCCTTTTGGAATGTACCTCACAAGATATCCACAGCAGCTGGAAAGGCCACAGAAATACCTCACAAAGAGGATTACTGGCCTCAAACAGATGCCCTACACTGACCATCTTAAAAAACTCCAGCTTTACTCTGTAGTATATCGCCTACCCTGAGGTGATCTCTGCCTAACATATAAAGCTATGTCAAACCCAGAGCTGTTGGACATGCTACACCTAAAGAAATCCCAATCCCTCCGAGCTACACACTCTAGGGACCTAAACCTTGTCACCACAATAAACAGGACATGCTGGAGGGATAGATTCCTGTCCTAGAGACTTCCCATTCTCTGGAACAAGCTACGCATTTATGTCAAGCCAAGTTTCTCATTAATACTCTTCAAGAAAAATCTTGATGAGTGGATGGGAAATAGGAAATACACCCTGGGGATAACTTCTGTGGCTCTGCTCGACAGGGGTACAGGAAATTAAGGGTTAGCATAAGCTAGGGAACTTTGTTGGCTAGGCTTACTTAGGCCTTTGGGCTGATAGCCTAGTACCTACCTATGAACCTATAAATCAATCCAGTGTTTTCTTTTTGGCATATTCACACCTGTCCTGAATGCTGATGAAGATGATACAAGGGAAGAGAAACATATATATGGAGAAATTTTGCAGAATAAGCATAAGACATAGTGGTTAAGTATTCAGATAGGAAAAAAGAAATAAATAAGAAGTAAATAAATGGATGAATATACAAGTAAAACAAGGTTATGGATATTGAAAATAGGGATTCAGGCGAAGAAAAGAAAATGTTGGAATGAAGCACTAATGCAAATGTTTTATTATGTTCAGCCCTAAGAACATTTAGCAGAGAAAAAAGATGTTTTTAAAAGAGAGGCATAATAGATTCAAAGAAGAAGAAGAAATAAGTGATTTTCTTTGGAAATTAATGTGGCACAAATTGCCTCTAAAGGGACTAATAAGATACGAGCAGCAAGAATGAAAGACTATGTAAAATGTGCTATGAAGAAGAAATAGTGGAATATGCTTTAGCAGTGCAAAAGAGGATGAAAATGAACAGGAATACTCTCAAGAAGAATTTGTGCAGGTATCAAAAAATAAACTTGCACGTTTTTTTATTGGGAATATACGGATGTTACAAAGATGCAGACAGAAAATGGATCAGAATTTTATGGGACAATGTGGAATATATGACAACATAGCTGTCAGGAATTCTTGTATAATAAATTATAGGACTGAGCAATTTAGATAAGAAGAAAAAGGTTGTGGTTACAGAGGAGGTGAGGAGGGTGCAGTGCAAGAAAAAAAAGAGATGTTTTATTTTATTCATTTCATTTTGCTTTTTTTAACTAGGTGTGTCCACTTGGGTTTAGCCAAAAAAAACTTTTTGGCAGAGACCACTGGAGGAAAGCTTTAACGTATTATAAATATTTTTAAACAGGGATTCAGCAATTGCATGAACAGACATGAAGTAATATACATTAACAATTACTGTGTACATGCATTTGCTAATTAGCCTGGCAACTATTACAGTATAAAATATTCTTATGGTTTTTAGATGTTGAGCACTGTGCATTTGAAGAGGTGTATTAGTGGATTTGTTAAATATGTAATAGATCTTGTGATTACAGCTTAGGAATTTAAAGAAATGGAAGTCAGGGAAGGAACTTGGCAGGGGAGAATATGTTTATATTGTAGTGAAGAGGTGGGGTATTAAGCAGGTTCAGAAACAATTACAGATAGCTATCCTAAAGTTTATATTTGAAGTACAGGGGTGGGGTGAGCAGCGTCAAACAAACTCTGTAAAGTATGTATATCAATTGGAGTTTATTTTGCTGCTGCTGGATGTTAAAAATGAAAATAAAGTATGTTATGCTTAAAAAGAAAAAAAATGAATAATGTGAAACATATGATATGTAAATTATGAATTATGATGTGATATAAATAAAGCTTTCCTACTCAGTTTTATAAGTGCAATGGGGTCTTTTCATCCACCTAAGCTAACAACAACTCAGGCAGATTTTACCCCAGTTTAACGTCTCATGTTAAAAAGTGTTGTAACATGTTCTCTAGAAAACAGGACTGCCAATATAGCTATCACATAAATCACATTGCCCCCTCATAAGAAACACAGTTATCACAAACCTAGGTGCTTTTGTAGGGAATATACTCTCCATTGTCTACCATACTAAAGTATTTCTGACATAGCAAATTAAACCAAGAAAATCTAAAGGTGTTACTACTCAATGTTAGGAGTCTAAAAAAAACTTCTTTCCCTGCAAGCTCTCCTCTCCCCAGAGAATGCTGATGTATGTGCGATCACTGAGACATGGTTTAAAGCCATGGACAGCACACTGGCAGAGTAAGGCTATAATGCCTTCCTCACATTTATACCAGCTAGTAGTACATAGAGAGGGAATAAAGGTGGAGGTGTCTCAATTAACAAGAAAAATAAATATACCTTAAAGATGGTCAAACAAGACAATGCACTCAAGCTTCTTCACATTCAAATCACTATAGGCAAAATCCAATACCACTAATTAGTTAATTAATTTAGTTAAGAGCATTCATCCCACACAGTTAGCAGGACTTTATCTAAACTAAATGCACTGCATATACATAACCGTCTTTAAAAGCATTAACCTTAATCGTGTTATTAGGAATGACCATTCAAAAAATAAAATTCATTAATCTATCTAAACATCATCTGTTCACCTGAATCTAGTCAATGAATTGAAGTTAACATAAAAAAAAAAAAAACATGTGAATGCAAGATCAATATAACCAAGTCATAAAAATGGGGTCTATATTATATGTACGAAGTCTGAAAACTTCAAATCGCATATGATCGACTCCATATGAGCGAGAGTTTCAAACATCAAGCATAAAATATAAACAAACTAAAAATAAAAAAAATACCTAAACACTCTATGCTGGGGGGAAAGCCCCCCTGCACCCCCCACACCCCCCACTACTTAAATATACCAACTCCGAGATCGCACTACATTGAAGTGAGGGGAAATATTCCCTATGGCGATTTCCGTTGAAACGTTTGATGTTTGAAAACTTCACTCATATGTTGTCAATCATATGAGATTCAAAGTTTTCAAACTTTGAACTTATAATATAGACCCATAAAAATGCAGTATTATAATACATCTTCTGGCCCCTCTACTTTAACAAGTCAGATCCTGTTCATCCTCAACTTAAGTGTGTAAAAAATACAGATTGTGTCATTAATGCCTGGTGGTCTTAAAGCATTCAGCCTAATTTGCCACATTGTTTCTCTGTGGCCCAAAATTGCTCTCCAGTCCCCTTTTCTGTCTTAGACATCCATCTTTTCCAAAATGGAGAATAAAAATCACTCAAGAGTTCTTGCAATAATAATGTTGATAAATCCACTTGTGTAAGGGGTTCTCAGTCTTACCTAGTTAAAAAGAGGAGCATATTACACAGGTAGTTAGATATACCACATTCACTTTTTAAAAAATTGCACCTTCCTGGTTTTATCCACCTTAACATGCTATTGTATACTTCCACTATGCCACTAATATCAATGCAATGGCACTGGCTGCAGTTGCCACATTTCCCTGTGGACATAGAACTGTTTGTCCTGACCACTATAGGTCTCTCCACACTGATTTTAACGTTGGGCCTTCTACTGTATATGGCCATTGGGCCTGCGCTGATCATGTCAAGGGAAATGTCAAGATGTTCAAAAATATTCCAACGATTCTTCAAAAATCCTACCTATAACATTACTGTTACTTGAATACAGGGTAACAAATGGAACTACAGGGAAACAATTCCCTTCATTTAAATTTAGTTTCCCTTGTTCCCCTCTGATAGGTTCATAGGTATGTACTAGGCTAATGGCCCTGGAGCCTTTACAAGCCTAGCCCATAGGATTACCCTGGCATCATGCCACCCAACCTTAGTTCCAAGTGCAAGAAAAACGACACAACCAGGATCCGATGTAGAAAATGTAATAAAATCCCTAGCGCCTCAGCTTGAAGCCTTCAAAAGAGAATAAAAAGACCAAAAACACCCAAGCATTTATAGCACAACCAATTTACATTAATTACATAATTACTTTCAATTAAGCTAAAAAAACTTTCCAATTACATTCCACATTAATACTTATTGGGCTTAAAGTCCCATACTTTAAAATAAAAACTTTATATAAAAGCTTTTTCTTTACATCCAAGTTGCACCCTTTTGCACAAATGTGTTCTAATATGGTACACTGTAAACCATCTGGACTTTTATTATGATATTTTGCAAAGTGCACTGCAAGAGGGCTTTCAGGTTTAGCATTTTTAATATCCCTGACATGTTCTTGAATTCTAAATTTAAAAGCCCTCTTGCTTTCACCCACATAGAACATGTTGCAAGGGCATTGAGGTGCTCTGCTTGACATGTATGGGAAGTCTATTCCATAGCATGGGCAGTCTTTGGGTTATGACCCTGTCTTTCAAGCATGTTCTGTTGATTGTGGTGCAGAGGTTGAGGTCTCTGGAGCATGTGGTGCAGAGGGATTGTGATTTCTTTAGATGTAACATTTCTAACAGAGCTGGGTCAGACATGACTTTGTAAGTCAAGCAGAGATCACCTCTAAGTAAGAGATATGAGACAGAGAATAGTTGGAGTTTTTGAGTCTGTCCATATAGGACAAGTGTTTAAGGCCTAGGATCCTCTTTGTGAGTAAGTCAAGCAGAGATTACCTCTAAGTAGGAGATATGAGACAGCGAATAGTTGGAGTTTTTGAGTCTGTCCATATAGGACAAGTATTTAAGGCCTAGGATCCTCTTTGTGGGGTACTTTTGCAGCCTCTCCAGTTGTTGCAGGTGTCTAGTGAGGTACATGCCAACTGTGGTGTTGTACTCGATGATTGGCCTAATGAGGGAAGAGTAGAGGGAGATGTGCCACATAGAAGGACTTTCTGACCACAGTGACAACATGGTGGTCAAAAGAGAGGTTGCTGTCAACCTGTGTTCCCAGATCTGTTATAATGCCTTCTGTGTTCAGTGGACTACCTCAATGTGGTAATTCAAGGGAATCAGGTTTTTCCCAAAGGGGATGAAGACACATTTTTTGGCATTGAGCTTAAGGCCATGCGTCTGACACCAGTCGTTGGACTTATTAAGGTCTTTCTGTAGGATGTCAGCATCACTTGGGGAGTTAATAATAGCTCCCAGCTTGCAATCATCTTCGAACTTTGTCAGCCAGAGTCCCTTTGTGTTGGTCTGGACTTCAGAGAAGTAGATACCAAACAGGAGAGGACCCAGGACCGAACCCTGTGGGACTCCACTTGTAACTGGTCAGCAGTCTGACAGAGTCAGCTACTTTCACACCGTGGGTTCTATCTGTGAGCCAGTTTGCAACCCACCTAGTGATATAGGGGTTGATGCCTACCTTAGTAAGTTTTTCTATGATTCCTGAGTGGGGAATGGTGTCAAAGACCTTGGCCAAATCAAGGTAGGCTTCATCCACAGCTCTGGTGAATGACTCAAAGAAGTCAACCAAGTTGAGCAAGCATGATCTACCCTTTACAAAACCAAACTGTGTAGGATCCAGAGTTTGGAGATTCCCTATATCCTTGTTTATTAGGTCCATGATGATGCGTTCCATAGCTTTACATATCAGACTCGTCAGGCTAATGGGGCGATAGTTCCCGGGGTCTGTAGACACTCCTCCTTTGTGGAGAGGGATGACTATAGCAGTGCACCATTTGGTAGGGACAAAGCCTGAGGTGAGGCTGTGAATGAACAGGGAACACAGGTGAGGTGCCAGTTCACTCTGTAGTTCATGTAGAACACAGCCAGGGATATTTCAGGTCCCAAAGAAGCTGTATTATTGGCCTTGGACAGTGCTGTTTTAACCTGTGCAGCAGTAATACTGGGTTCCTGGCAATCTACTGGTATTGTGATTTGTCCTTTGGGGTGGGGTAAAGTTAGCACTGAATCTGTTCGCCAGTATGTTTGCAATATCTGTTGGCTTTGTATAGGAGATAACATTGTGCAGTAGCTCAGAGCAAATCTGGGTATTGCCATGGAGATTCTTTACATAACTATAGAAGGCCTTGTGGTTATCTTTACTTTCTGCTGCAATTCTGTTTATTCTGTTTTCATAGCTAGCTTTAGAGGATTTGATGAGGGATCTCAACCTTTTGCTGAGGCTGATAAGGGAGTCTTTCCAGTCTTGGGACTTCACCTTATTCCACATCAGTTTCCTCCTTCTGTTGTAGAGTTTGTTTATTGCAAGGGAATATTGCATGCACTGGTATACACACACACACACACACACACACACACACACACACACACACACACACACACACACACACAGTCCCTATATGATAGTTTTGGGGAGAGGATGGGTCACTGAGCCCATTTCAATCTATGTGGAAACTGAACTCAAGATGCTGTTGCCTTTCGCACATACTGTGTTGAGGGACACTGGTCAGCTGCTGGAGAGATGGTATGAAAGAATGGAGCAAGAAAGCTCCATAGACAACTTCATTTTGGTGACGATGGATGTCAACAATTTATTCACTTGCATATCCAACGATCTAGGAATAGATGCAGTAAGGGACTTTGCCTCTCATTTTGAAGTAAACATGGATGTGAATCTAGTATGCAGCTTCCTGGAATTGGCCCTCGAGAGCAATGTGTTCCTCTATGGTGAGAGCTACTATTGGCAGAAATGGGGGGTAGCAATGGGGACCCCCTGTGCAAACAGCTATGTCAATATAGTCCTAGCTGAATGGGAAAGGCAATGTGAAATGGATATGAAAAATGAATGGAAGGAATGCATCACTTTTTACAATAGGTTTGTGGATGATGTTATATTCCTATGGAAGGGCAGTATGCAACGCCTAAATGATTTTGTCAACTATTTAGCAAGTACGACTAGCTTTCTAAGATTCGAAGTGAAAACGTCAGCAAATGAGATTGAGTTCTTAGATGTGAGAATTTCAATGAATAATAGCAACGGAACTGGCACCACTATATTCAGGAAACCAAACTGGAGGAACCATATGCTATACTACAATAGCATGCACCTGAGACATGTTTTTCAGAATATTGTTGAAAATCAAGTGACCAGGATATGCAAGCTCTGTACTGACGATGATAATTTTCTGCAGGAACAAGACAAACTCTTACAGAATTTTGCTTCAGGAGGCTATAATGAAAAACAATTAGTCATGAGTAAAGGCAAAGCAATGTCCATTTGATACAACAAAGGGCAACCGTACTACTCGAAATGGAAGCAGAGTGATGTGAAGAACGGTGGGAACAACAACAGCCTCAGATGCATGATGACCTACAGCACTGACTCCTTTGATGTCCATGAAACCATCAAGAAATGTTGGCCAGCCTTAACTGCAGACAGTAAAATTAAGAGAATTGTAGGGGAAACACTTAAGTTTGGTTATAAAAACAAGAAGAACTTAAAGGATTTATTGTGCAACTATGATGGAATACCTAACAAGCAGAGTACAGAAGGAAGAAATAGGTTAGGAACTTGGAAATGTGGCTTTTGCAAAGCTTGCAGCCACATTAAATGTTCCAACAGTTTTGTTCATCCGGTTACTAACAAATGCTATAAGTTCTCTGGTTTTGCTAACTGCAACACCAAGAATGTTATATACGTTGGCACTTGTAAATTATGCCAAGCCTATTATGTAGGAAAGACCAATAGAAAGTTTAAGGAACGGATACTTCGCCACCTGTTAGACATCAAGAATAAAGTGTTAACCAATGCCCTATATGGACATGTGTATGAAAATCCAGGGCATTCATTTAGCTTTATGGTTATCTCAAATGTGACTACTAACCTCCGAGGAGGAGACATTGTCAACAAAACTGAAAAGGAAGAAAGCAAATGGATCATGAACCTCAGAGCTAATTTATTTCCAGGACTCAACAGAGTAGTTCCTATTAAACCTATTTTGAAAGAGAGAAGCCTAATTAAGAAATGAAATGGAGACTTAAGGAAGGTGTGCATCTGATTGCTGTATGTGATTGGTTGAGCAATTAAGGATCTTTATTTAACAGCACTAAGTCAAGTCTACACACTAGGATCTGAAGAAGGTTTTTTAACTGAAAGCGCTTATTCTGTTTGACCTGCAACTTGAACAGCACAATTTGTCATTTTATTTCTTCGTTTTATTAAAGCCTACATTTTAAAAAGAATTTCTCAGTGAACTTTTTGTTGTGGTGGAAGCTTTTTTTCATTTTACTCTTTTTGCCTATTAAGGCTTCCTCTGGAGGTGGTTTTTGGTTTTGTTGTTTGTAATTTATTACCTGTGTTAGCAGACTTCATTTTGCAGGGCTTGCTGGAAGATAATAGAAAAAAAAAGAAAAAAGTACATTCTCTATCATCTTTGACATTAGCAACAGTTGGTGATAAAACTGATATGACTTTCTATCTCCTACATTTAGAGTACCTGTAAATACTGCATATAACTACTTTATAATGTAACATAATGACTTTAAGGAATTTTTTATACACATATGACAGAGAAGAGAAAGAACTTTTTTGCTTACAGTTTATGCGTGCACTAGTATGAAAAAAGATTTTTTTTTTACTTACAGTTTCTTCTCCACTTCTTTCCTTATCCTTCTAAACATTAACGACAAAGTGGAAAATTGTACTTTTCTGTCCATAACCAATTTAAAATAATCCACAGACTTCTTCCGTGTCTGGCAGAAGCATAATTTTCATGTCCAAATTACATCTTAGAGAAACATCCATTTACAGTCTGCGTGTTTGCTTCCTGATTACATATTCTTACTGTTCCTCTTCTTCATCTTCTCAGTCACCCAGCACCAGTTACTGGTTCAAATCCAATATGATACTTATCCACAAACTCGTATCCTTCTGCCACATTTTTGTCATGGAGTAGCTCCTTCTGCTGATATGACTACATCTTTACTATTACAGTTCTTGGCGTCTTTCTCATGGCCAAATATGGAGATAGACATAATGTGCCCATTTTATTAACAGCTCTTGTTGTGGAATACTGGTTTAGGTCCTTGTTTGTACTTTCATAAAATGAAAGCAACCTGTCACTTCCAGTTTCTCTGGTGTATCAGTAACTCTCAGGCTCTCTCCACATGCTCTGTCCTTGAGTTATAATACTTCTTGAAACTGTTCTTCTTGAGAAGCTTCCTATTCAGCCAATGTTTCCTTAATTTCAGCCTTTGAGTTTCTCAGTTTTATCAGCTCATCCAAATTGCTACTTAAAGCTTCTTCTATTATTTCCAGCCTTTTGTCATTTGACTGAATGTATTTATGCAGTGTTTCACTTATTTTAAATATCTCTGAATGCATTTGATTTCTTTTTTCCTCCAAACAACTGATTGGTATCTCCTGTATTGTGGATGAAACCTTTTTGTTGAACAGCTGCAAGGCTTTTCTTAGCCAGAGTTTGTTCTTCCACTTCTCTAGTTGTCTTTTTCTTACTTTCTCCAGATTAATTAGTTGCTGACATCCAGGCAGTGGAGCGACTAACTAGTAACTGAATTTTACCATTTTTTTTATGGCTGCTTTAAAGTTTCTGTTTTCACACAAGGAGAGCTGTAACAGTGTTCAGCCATCTGGGAAGTTTCAGAATTAGTCATTTGTATTGAGGTCCATATGTAGTTTGTCTAGTTTATTTTCAGAAAAAAGTCTACCTACAACTATTGAAGTAGTAGTTTCCCAGTTCTAAATGACTACAAGGATATTACAGAGCTGTGGTCACTTATGCTATTTGGAAGGACTTCAATGTTTAAGCAACTATTCCTTACATTAGTTATGATCAGGCCTAGAGTTGAATCATTTTCTGCTTTAGATTAGATCTAGTTGTGACCTTTACTGCACATATATATACTATACACTTTTATAAACCAGATAAATAGGCATGTTCTACTCGCTGATCTGTATGGACAGTCAATGAATACAACCCTTTAAGTCAGTTTAGTACATAGTAGTACTACTACTCAAGCAGACATTTCCTTCAGACAAATACAAGTTGGGATATTCTGTAATCACCTCTTCCACTCTGATACTAGACTTACTAACATTTCTGAACTAATATAACTGATTTGGGACACTACTTAAGGTTTAGGTATCCAAAGTTGATCAACAAAATTGTATCAGTGTATTTTACTACTGAAAATGAGACTTAAGATGGACTTCTGGTGAAGATTGGGTATTGATACGGCATTCCCCTATGTGTTATGCTCTTCCAGCATATAATTCAGACTTCCCTGCCATGACTACTAACACAGACGTGGATGTTTACAAAATACATTACAGTAGTAAAGCAAGAGATGTTCTTGTTGCTCATCTTTGAGCCATTTATATCCCTGAAACACAGCAGAAGGAAACAAAAGAAATTTTATTTTATTTTACATTTGTTGACTGGGCTAGTCTGGCTGGATACATGTCCATTTTCAGCAGAGGCCCAAGGAGAAAAGCTCCACTATGTACTAGTAAACACATTCAAAAAGGACAATAAAAGAAAACAAAAGAAATAAAAATTATAAGAATGTAAAGAACAAATTCAATGTAGTGTAGTTACATTTACAGTAGCACGTTAAGATAGGTAAACAAAACAAAGGAGAAATACAGAGGAGATCCATGATCCCATATTTTTCATAACAACTATAAGAATCAAAAATATTTACAATATTAAGAATTATGATAAACAATTAGTGCCTGGGCACTAGTTCTAGGAAACAGAAATTGCACAGCAGGGATGATTAATAGGTTTAAAAACAAGGTGAGATGACATGTTGCAGTAATATATCTTATAAAAGGAGAAAGTGACCTTGTAGAGAAAAAAGAAAGTCCATTTGAGAGACAGGCGAGCTACAGACGGTTAGTATTGAGAGAAGAAGGAGAAGTAATGAAGAGAGGTATAAAGAAAGTTAGATGGGAGGTCAGTCTGGATCCAAGCAAGGGCATAGCCAGTGGGATTTGAGATAGTGTCTTAGTTGTTTCTTGAAAAGTTGTGATGAGCCCAAAGTAGTCAATTCTGTGGGGAGTTTATTCCAGTATGGGCCAATAATATTGGTGAACAAGGAGTCGCCTGCCTTATTGTGTGACTTGAGAGTGGCTACTAGCAGTTTGTTTGCAGAGCGAAGGGAAGAGAGATTCTTGTAGGGGGCCACAAGGTTATTGAGTATGGGTGTATTAGTAGGGTAATGGAGAATTTTATATGTGATGACTAATTGATGTAGTAGAATAAGATGTTGAAGTTCAAGCCAATCAAGCATTTTGAGATTAACACAATGATGTGTGTGAAATGGGGAACCTGTAGCAAACCTAGCAATGCTGTGGTAGGCCGTGGCAAGTTTCTGAAGGTTAGATTTAGAGAGGTTGATAAAAGTTGGGGAGGCGTATAGTAATGTGGAGATGAGATGAGTATGGGCTAGGGACACTTTAGCCGTTGTTGTTAGAAAGGGCTTAAGTCTGTAGAGGGCTCCTATCTTTTTATTAACCGTTTTGATAGTAAGGTCAATATGGGCGTCAAAGTTCAGTTGATTATCTATTATTACACCTAGTAGTTTAGTGGATAAATCAGGTGAGATGATAGTACCGTTGGTAGATGTAATAGAAAAGGAGAGAGGGGCTGACTTAAGGGTTGGAGAGAATCTGAGTAATTTGTTTTTTTTGGGATTAAGGAGGAGACAGATATGTTGGAACCAGTTTTCTGCTGCTGTGAAGACTTTTTGGGTGGAGGAATAAAGTTCAGCTGGAGATGCAGCAGAACAGACGAGAGTTGAATCATTTGCATACTGAATACATGTGGATGTTGGGAGAGAGGAGGACAGGTTATTTATAAATATAGAGAAGAGAAGGGGTCCTAAGATGGATCCTTGGGGGACCCTTATTAGGACTGGGAGCTGAAAAGATAGGTGGTTTTCCCAAAGGACTGCCTGTTTTCTTTCTGTCATATATGAGTCAAACCAGCGCAAAGCTAAAGAGTCAAGAGCAAGAGATTGTAGAGTGTCTAGCAGAAGTTTATGATTCACCATATCAAAGGCTTTAGAGAGGTCAAGAAATAATGCTGAGGAGTAAAGGTTGTTATTGCAACTTTTGTTGATAGTGTCTGTGAAGGAGAGGAGAGCAGTAGAAGTACTATGAAAAGGTCTAAAACCATGTTGGGAGTCTGCAAGAGGGTTATTTAGTAGAAGGTGGTTAAGAAGTTGATGGTGAATACAGCATTCCATAATTTTAGATGGTGGCGATAGTAAGGCTATAGGGCGGAAATTAGATAGTTTGTTAGTGTTGCCTCCTTTGTGCAGTGGAATAATGTGGGAAACTTTCCAGAGGGAAGGAATAGTAGATTCGGTTATTGTTCTGTTGATTAAGATGGAGACCGGGTAAGCTAGTTCAGCAGCAGCTAGTTGGAGATAGTCAGCTGGAAGTTGGTCGGCAGAAGGAGTACATGGTTTGAGTTTTGAAAGTAGCTTATGTATATAGGTTGTGGAGACTGTGTCAAGTTTTAGAGTGGGGCTGTTGGTAAGAGGAGAGGTCTTTTGAAGGGAGGTGGGGGGAACCATAGTTTTTGCTAGTGAGGTGACTGTTTCAGAGAAGAAGTTGTTAAAAGTGTTGGCTATTGTAGTGGGAGGGGTCTGGGCTAGGTTAGCAGGAGTGGGTGTTTTGGTATTCCCTGGATGCAGCAGTTTATTGATTCCTGTCCAGAAATTTTTGGGGTTATGATTTTGGTTTTGTTGATATTGAAGGTAGAAGTTTTTTTTATCAAGGAGGGTCAGTTTTTTTGCAATATTTCTAAGTTGTTGGAAGTTTTGATGATCTGTAGGGTTTTTAGTAGTTCTCCATTTTGTCCAGAGTTTATTTCTTAATAGCATGGTTTGCTTAATTTCCTTAGAGAGCCATGGAGCTGTAAAACAGACTCTAACCAATGCATAATGTGCAAGCTTGCTAATTACTGATTATGTCATCCAACTCACAGAGAGAAATCAGAAGTAATGCAGGGGACAATGTCAAAACTCCTCTACCAGCAGTACAAATTGCAATGATGGTTGTCAGAAATTAAGCGATTGTGGATAAAGTTATGTATTCCTTGGTAGCTATCAGACAGGAGATTGAGCAATCTGCTCCTTCAGACAACATAACGGCATTACAGGGCAATGTGTAGGAGATAATGACCACTGCAGCTTTAAATTAAAGTTAAATAGAAGAACTGATACCTGCACCTCTGTTGTACAGGGATAAATCCTTAACTATGGACCTGGTGTCCCAAATTCGGTCAGAGGCTTGGATGCTTGATGATGCAGATTAGTAGCATGGACATCTATTCTAGGAGGAGAGTTATATGTTAGGTAGAGATATTACTTGACCTCTAGCAGAGGCTGACTATCATAACAAGACAGAGTACCAAGGACAGTATGTGAGACATTTATGAAGTGGAATATTCTATGTGCCCAGGCCAGGTGTATCCACAGGTGACTCTTCAGTCCTCCTCAGTCCTCACTGTTCATCTAGCTAAGCAGCTGACACTAGCATGCTGGCATTGAAGACAGGGCTAAGGACTACTGACCAGCCAGCCTATACACAATGACTTCTGACACAATGCCCTGTATCTCCCTATGGGATTCCTCACTGTCCTGGTGTGCTCTTAAACCAGCACTTCAGGGTTAACACATTGAGAATTTAACTTGTCACCTGGTGCTAGTGTCACACTGCGAACAACCTAATATTCAAATTTGCTTGCTGTTTGACACAGGACTCTATTGTGGTGGATTTTTACTCTGGTAGAATACCAGAGGTCTTTTTCTTTGCGCTAATATTCAAAATTTGGAGGACAATTAATATGTGGGTTCATGGCCACTGGAGCTACAATCAGAAAGCTTGGCAGAGACATGGGGAAGGAATAAAACTGGCGCTGCATGTAGCTCAATGTGTACACAGAGCTCACTGCTAAAAAACTTCCCTTCTCTAGCTTTTGTGAAAAGACAGAAGGGATGGATTGGTCTGCTTTCATCTGGTCTCAACTTGCACAGCTGACAGTAACTGAGGAAATAGCTATCTTGGTAGATATAATTCATTGAACATTCCTTCTATCACATTAACTGCAAGATAGATGGGACAGACAGATCATGTTATGCTTCACAAAGTATTCAGTTAAGGAAAGAATGTTGTCATCTCTTTGGAAGACTTGCAATATTCTGCTTTACCAGCAGAAAAGATTTTTTGTGAACAGCAAGCTTGGTAGTTAGCACTGAGGATTAAGGCTAGAAGCTGTTACCACGCTACTTACTGTGGTGTAGAGTTTGATTTCCCCAGCATTCATTTGCCTACTGTATGGCCTTGAGAAAGTCATTTAACCAGACAGTGCCTTTGGGCAATTTGGGATACAAGCTTCACTCCTTAATGGACTCCAGGACGGCAAGCCAAGTAACTAGCACTGACTCTAATACTTAGGCACAATCAGGTGGAAGAGAAGTGTTTTTTGCCAGTACTGAAAATGTGTAGGCTGTATAAGCTTAAAATTAAATTGATATACCTAGTGTTTTAGCTACTGGCACCAAAACATTTCTAAAGGTAAAAAGAATTAAAGTGCAATGGCCCAGTAGGCAAAAAAGAGATGTATATTAGAACTGACTACAGTGGCTTATTTGGGAGAATCAACAACAGGGACTGACTTCATAATCAACAGAAGAGAATAAAAGAGCTGCATGTGCTGAATACAGGTGCTGGAAACTTAAAATATATATGTGACTTAGAAGGTGTAGGATTTTATTTGCCCCCCCGACTTTATTTTTTCCTTATGTATATGCTGTTGTGCTGCGAAACACAAACAGGATTGTCAGGTTTGTGGAGAGCAAAGATGTGGTAAGACGAGACAATCAAATGTAAAGAGGAGGGGAGCCACACGATTCATAGCTCTGTGTTTACTAAGGTATGAAACTGGAGAGGAGAAAGTCTGATTGAGATCTGTGATCTATATTTATTTTTTTCTTAGATAAACTGGCAAACTAGGCTTCTTCTACCCTCTTACTTTTAATGGTCACTGGGAATAAGTGTGTACTCAGAGGAAAATCATTTTCCGGCAGCATCAGTAGAAATGATTCCATTCTTCTCTTGATAGTCTCCAGTTTGTGAAGTGATAGGGTGGGCTGATAATACAGATGACTATTTTTAAACAACATCATGTTTAAAGTTTTACTTGTGATGCAGAGTAGAGTCATTGTAAAACAAATGCTTATTTTTATTTTGTTTATACACACAGATTCTATGATGTACTGAAGAGGGTTAGCACCTCATTTGCTTTTTTCTTGCTCTCAGTTTGAAATTATTTATTGACTCTGGCTGGATTTTTAAATAGAAGATACACAGATTAGAAGGCCATTGCTGACAAATCTCATTGGTATGGAAATTAAGGACTGTAAACGGGAGTTGGCTCTAAGAATAACAATTATGTTCATATTGATCACTGCTGCAGTAACCTTAGAAATATGGATTATATCCTGCCAAAAATATAATAGCCAGCCAGCTACCAAAGCTTCAGGGCATCTTCCACATACTCAAACCTTTAGGCAGCTTGAGCTGAGATGCCTAAAATTGAAAGACTGTGCACCAAGCCCTTCAGAGCTTTCTTGCCATTTATGAGGACCTCCACTGGTCAGCTTTTTCTATTCCTTTGCTGAACAAATAACTTCACTTTGGGGAAAAAAAATCTTCCAGATTAAAAAAAAATGATTATTTAAATGTACTTTCCTGCTTTGGAAAGTTATTTTTAATCTAGGAGTCTATGCTTTAATGAGCTATCACAAGACTTACCTGCACTTTTAAAAGGAAGCACATTTTCTCCTATCAGTTTAACAGTTGTTTAAAGTAGTTGAAAAACATTTTTTCCTGTGGAGAAATTGTATTTATTTTACTCTTTGGGACTGTTTTTTTTTTTGTGAGAAAAAAAAATACCTTTTACGACTTTAAAATTTTAACAGCTAATTCTGCTTTTTTTCTCAGGAAAGTGGCACAGTTTTTGGCTTGACACAGTCTGTCCTTCGTTAAGCCACAAAAAGAAAAATAAATAAGGATATAGCTTTTGCTACCACAACAGGCTAGCAATTTGCCTCAGCTGCTGGTGGGTGAATCTATTGTGTCCAAATCTCTCTCTTCAGACCACTTATCCTTTACCCCAGAGCCATCTGGTATAGCACCTATACCCACTATGGACCTGTCTCCTAAAAAGGCAGACAGAATATATAAAGTGCCCCAGTCTTTTAAATCTTTATATACTCATCCCAAATTTGACCCAACAACTATGGCTGTAGTTAATCCTACTGCTGCTTGACATTTAGTTACACTTTCTGACAAAAGTATGTGGAAAAGGTATAGAGTGCTGCAACTTTTATTTTCAAAATTTTGAATTGTCATGCTCACATGTTAAAGTTTATTCTGACTAATTGTGAAAGTATGAGAAATGTTTTCTCTGCAGTTTCTTCTTATGAGGAAAAATCTGTTTTCTATGGTTAAATTTCTTCCACTTTACAGATCATAAATTATTGTTTAAAGTGTGTGTGTCTCTGTTAATACTTCTTCCAGTGCTGTAGCCACTGATACTGTTTGGAGAAGTTTGAGTGGCTACATTCAAGGAATCTTCCAGCTGATGTGAAAATGGGATTTTAAATTCTTTTCTGGATAGTGATTATGGGCCATATTCAATAAAGCCTACACTAAGTGTACACAATATGTATTCAGCAAAATTCTTATCACATTTTTTGTGCTTTCTAGTCACTCAGAAAGAATACACTTAGTATACATGTAGTCTACGCTTTGTGGTTACCTTTATGAATCCCTGTCAGTATTTAAAGCTGCAAGAATATCAGTAGGAAAATTAAAATTTGGAGGAAGAAGGTGTGTGTTATGTCTGTGTTGTCATCTCACTAGAACAGGGTACACCTTAGTTTTTAGTTCCTCTGCTGCAGAGGTTATCAAAAAGTGGTGTGACAGGGGTAAGCTATTCTAAAGAATTACTTAAGATTTTTCAGTCATCCTTTTCCGATCTTTCCAAGGGATTCTTTAACCCCCTCATCCAGTTTTGGTAAGGAACAAACTAAACAGCCTGAACAAAATATTGGCAAACAGACATTTAAGAAGAAATGGCAAGGGGTTCATAGATTAGTACTAAGCTAACTGCTCTTTCAAGCATAGATAATTATTCCTTGTGAGACTCAAACCCTGCATCTTGTGTTTGTAAGGCAAACACCTTAACCATTAGGCCACCCTCCCAACCTTAAAGGTTCTAAAAAGAATACAGGGACCTCCAAAACCAAGGACAGTCAAACAAGAAAGAATGACTATTTAATGGACCTTGTCTTTTCCTCCCACCCTGGCAGTCATTTTTCACTTCCAGAAAGTCTCAGTATCGAGTTTTCTCTTTGGCAACAGATAGTTTCAGACAAATGGCTTCTGAAGACTATTCATCAAGGTTACACATGGCAGTGGGAAGACATTCTTCCTCTTCAGGAAGTAATTTGTCATCCACTAGATCAGATTCTCCTTTTTCCCTGTTCTTCAGTGCATGTTGTCTCAGGGAATGCTAGCATCATTTCCTCCTTTTCAAGATGGGAAAGGTTTTTATTTAAGGAGGTTTTTGATGTCAAAAAAAGAAAATGCTAGGACACCAGTTCTGGATCTTTTTTTTTCCTAAACCAGCTTGTAATAGTGTCCAAATTCAAAATGTTGTCAATTCACAGTATCCCTTCTTCCTCATGTACGTTTCCTTTTACAACTACATTTAAAAAAAAAAAGCTTAGCATCGCATCCCTATTCATCCACACCTCAAGAATTTCTTAAGGTTGTGTGCATCTTGGTCACATTATCATTTCTCTCCCTTACCCTCTGGACTATCCAACAGACCAAGTGTTCACAAGTGTCTATCTCCAGTTATAGCTCATTGCAGGCTAGAGAGTATCCACAATTTTCCATATGTAGACAATTTATTTATCTTTGTAGAGTCCTTTTCAATGTTTCAGGAATTTCTCACTTGGGTGAGAGATCTTTTACTCAAACTGGAATTCCAACAGAACATCCAAAAGTCTTCTTGGACTCCTTCACACGATTGTGTTCCTGGCATGTCTGCTGGACATCTCATTTTAAAGAGTTTTTATTTTTTCCACAGGAAAAAAATAGAGCAATACCTAGAGCTATTTCTTTGGTTTTCCACTTAGACCTTTGGTCACTGCAAGGGATGATTTTGGGTCTCATGGCATCTATGATTCTTACAATAGCCGTTGCAAGACTCCACATGTGAAAGATACAATGGTTTCTGAAATTTTTGTGGTACTAGCACCAACATCCATTATCTTTTTAAATCCCAGTTCTGGGGTTTGTTGGAAGAGAAATTGCTTGGCAGAGAGAGCAAATATCTCTACATCCAGGTTTTCCCTTCTCCCCTCCTGCTGCAAAGTAGTCAGTTACCACAGACACCTTAGACTTTGTTTGGGAACTAGTTTCAGAAGGTATAAAAGTGCAAGATATTTTGGGCACCAAGGAGAGATGCAAGCATATATTTATAACGGAGATGTTTACTCTCATCCACTCGTTGAATCATCTTTGGTTACTTGGACCTCAACAAGTAAGATGAACCAGGTATTACCCCTTTGGCCGACTAACCATATTAGCATGGGATATAGCTGCCTAGCATAATGTCACTCTACAGGCATCTCATATCCGACCAGATCAAAACTGTGTGACAGACAAGCTGAACAGGACAAAGACAGACACTCAAGAAAGGAAACTATATTGGGGGGTATTCCAAGATTTTATGCATCTGTGGGGAGATCCTCAAGTAGATCTCTTTGCTTCTTCTCTGAACAATCAGCTGGCAAAATTCTTCTGCAGGACTCCATGCTTAAAGGCCTAGAAGACAGATGCTTGTCCTTTACCTTGGACAGGAATGTTCCTGTATGCTTTTCCACCCTTTCCACTGGTATCCAAGATAATTCTGAAGATTCAGAAGGAATCCCCTAAGATCTCTGTGGTGACTCCATTCTGGCCTAGGCAACAGTGAATCTGGGATATTTATGTTTGTTTTTTGGATGACATCTTTATTATATGGAAAAATCCACCTGATGAGATACTGACCTTCATGGACTATTTAAATAATTCTACCCCTTTTTTGAGGTTTATTTCTAATATGAGTGCTTCAACCATTAGTTATTTGGATGTAGAGATTAGTAAGGATCCTGTACAAAGGAGATACTTTAGTAACATCTATAGGAAGCCCACATATTCTAATAGTCTCTTACACTATACTAGTTGGCATCCAGCTCACCAGAAACAGGGTCTTGTTTAAGGGCAATATGTAGGACTTGCATGTATGGTGTCTGAGGATAAAACTTTCTTGGAGGAGAGCACCAAACTGGCAGGTCTGTTGCATGTCAGATGGTATCCTGATGAGCTGATTGAAAATATTTTTGGAGGTTAAAAATAAGAGATGTGAGGGTACATTTCAACCACTTTTGAGATTTAAATACATAGTGTAAACAATAAGGCTTTTAATGGGCAATGAAAGGCAAATGATTATGGGCATGCATTTGTTACTACCTATACTTATGAGCATCATGACATTATCACTATTTTGAGAAGAAATTGGAATATTCTACCTGCTCTGATTATGTTCTTGAAGCTATTGGAGAACAACCTAAGGTAGTTTTTAGAAAAAGAAGCACTTAAAACTACTTGGAGTGTAATTGCATAGCGTTGGTGCCACTACTTCCAAGAAATATAAGACATTTAGATGTGGCTCCTGTCCCCAGTGCAGTACATATTAGTCAAGGATGTTTAGACTGTCAATAAGAGAGTAGTAAAAACCTCCTATCATTGTAACTGCAACTCATCTGGAATGGTTTATATTGCCCAGTGTCAAGAGTGCCCATGTTTTTATGTGGGCAAGATGTGACAATGGTTTAGGGATCGAATTTACGAACATATATATATATATATATATATATATATATATATATATATATATATATATATATATATATACAATATCAACATAACAAATTGAATAATGCCCTATCTAAGCACATCTCGGAATTTTCTACACATTGGTTCTTATTTTTGGGGTCAATATGATAAGAAAAAAACATGGAGGGGGTCCCCTTGGGTTAATTATATTGAAACTAGGGAATTAATATGGCAAATTACATTAAATGCCCATACAACCCCTGGGTTAAATGAACAGTTATCGATTACTAGTTTATCGAAGCTGAGATCTTATTTAATTTGGAGTTTATATACATCATATTTTTATATGCTTTTCCATTTTTTTTATCCTGTGTTTTCCAATTTATTACTGAGTCTTAATAGCAAGGTATAAGTAATAATGGTATTTAGAATAAGTGAGTTTGAAAACTTTTTTTATGATATCTTTTGTGTATGTGATTGACAGTGGTTATTGTTCATAATTATGTTTAAGTACTTCACATTCATTGGCTCTAAGTATAACATGTGACTGGCTGAGAGGGAGTTTTAAATGGAAGGATTTATGAGTTTGTTTAGATTCTGAAGTCCTAGTTATAGGAAGACAAAAGCACTAAATCTGTTTCAGTAAATAAGTGTTCTTTTTATTACCATGTAGCCATATTCTTTGGATGGGTTTGTTTTGGAATTTTACATTTGTTCCACATGTTTTGTATTCCTGGATGATGTCAAGTTTCTGACCATATGTTTATGACCCTTACTTACATTAATCCAGTATGCCAGATGGACAGGAGCAGGCCTTAGTGATTATTTTGCTGAATCACCCTCCCCCACAAAAAAAAAAAAAACACTTTAGAGTGTGAACTGTGATTTCTTGTTATTGGATCTTAACTGATATGAGATCTCAGATTGCTTTACACATCGGATACCTGAGCCCAAGTGATTTATGAGGGGTCAAGTGTGCAAGTTAAATTGAATGGGCATCTCTCAGGTCCATTAGAGTAGAGGTGTGAAAAATATCAGGGCTGTCCCTTGACTCCTCAGTGTAAAACTTTTCACAGAGGTGATGTCTTATCTTTGTTTAGTGCATTCAAATTGTTTGGTAGATTTGCAGACTACAAAATTGAATTAGGCAAAACAAAAGCCATAGGTATAACTTTTCAACCTTCTAAAAGTTTAAGAAGCAAGTTTCAGTTTTATTGTAAACCCAGAGTCATTAAGTATCTAGAGATACAAGTTAGTAAGACAATAAAAATTTCAATCCATTTAGCTTAACGAGAAATTTTAAGAAAATGGAAAAACAATAATAAGATGGAAATGCATTTCTGTTTTGGAACTTGGTCACAGAATATATGCAATTAAGATATTTATCTTGCCTCTTTGCCTATATCTCTTTCAGATGATTCTGTTGACTTCCTGAAATACTTTTTTTTCTTAAAAATAAGAAATAGAGCAACGCAGCTTCTTTGGCAACAAAGCAGGAGACATATGATAAGTTAAATTGAGGAGATTGGAATTCCCAGATTTCTTACTATATTGGAAAAAGCTTTTTAAATCTAGTGGCTATCCCAGAGTAACATGATATTCTATAAGGAGCGATGTGAAGTGTTAATAAATGAAAAAGGTATACATCTTTCTTATTTATAATGGAAGGAAGTTGGCTTCAGGCTTGTAGAGTTGGATGTTATAGGGGCTGAGAAACTCAAATGTAACTGAATTAGACATTTTTTCTAAGTTCAGAGCAAGTCAATATACTACAGCACATTGGGGTTAGTTCTGGGGGACTGAAGGCCTTCCAGGGAGCTAGGGAGGTGGCTATGAGTGAGGGATGGCATACAATACTGGAAACATCTAGTAGTAAAAAACAGCCTTATATTGTTATCCGTTTGTCAGAGAAAATTTATGGCTGGGAGGACAGATTTTCTGTTTTTTGGTCCCTTTCAAACTAAGCATTGTCAAATATGAAGATAAATTGTAGGGCATAGAGCAGACTGGACTATTCACTATATAATAAATAATCATCAGGACAGTTGGTCACTGACAAAGGTAATGTGTAGGCTGAGTAGTATGATTCTTGGGACAAGGAGAAAGATGTTTTTGCAAGTGCAAATTTCAGACAGAAGCTGAGCATCTACTGGTGCTGCTACAAAGACTCTACCACATCTTGCAGATTCAGATTCTATTGTTCTGGTTTTTTTTTGTTTTGTTTGGAAGTGCTTATACAAATATTTGTATATGTGGCTGTAGCAATAAAGATTGAATATACTCAACATCGACCTTCAGAATGTCAATGCAAAAATGTCAAAAACACTGCCAACACACCACTAAGAATGCACTGAGATACAGTCTTAGTGCATGCAAAATTCTCAATAAAAAAAGTGTTTTTCACTGGGGCAAGCCCCCATGCACAACCCCACATAGAGGGCTGTGCCACCACATCATGTGTTAATTATATATACTAACTCCAAAATCACACAATCACAGGGTAAAAGCATAATCTCCAGCCTTGGGAATTATGCAGTCCTGGACACCTATCATCCGGGTGCTTAGTCAATCATAAATGGTCGACTAAACAGCTGTCGACTAAACATACATGCACACACACACACACACACACACACACACACACACACACAAATATACACCTCAAAAAATAAATAAATATATATATATATATATATATATGTGTGTGTGTGTGTGTGTGTGTGTGTGTGTGTGTGTGTGTGTGTGTGTGTGTAAAGAGAGAGAGAGATCGGGAGAATTACATTAAGTCTGAGTAAAGTTGTAAAAGTTTATACATGCATACATTTTTATATATATATAGACAATGGATAGATATTTATATAAATATAGACAGAAGTATTTCTGTTGCATACATTTTCCTCTCTGCTTGCTGACCATCAACCCTCTCCATAATGGACTCTCATTCATTTCACACTGGTGAGGAGCCACCAGAACTACTAGCAGAGGGCCACCTAGGGGATTGCCATATGGGCAGACATTATGGCTGCTTGTGCCATCATGAGCATTCCAACTCTGGGAACATTTTTTTATTATGAATGATCTAACCTCATCCTGGGGAGGGGAGGGGTGACATGAGCACTTGCATTGCCTAAAGGATTCCCCATTGCCTTTTGTCCATGCATGTCAGCTGCTCCACCTGCTCTGACAAGAGCTGATGTTGTCACCTTTGGAGGACATATCCACATCTGCCTTGCACCAGTTCTTCATGCCTTGACAAGCCCTTCTCCTCTAATAGAGTCTGAGTTAACAGAGCAGCTGTGTAAGCTATACAGAACCCCACCCCACCACCAGCACAGTCAAGAGCCTCAGCCACTAATAGAACCTGTGCCATAGTCAGAGCATTATCCCCCTATACCACTAAGGCAGGCCGAGGATTTATATTTTTAGAAGTATTTTCACTAAGCACTTGGTCTGAGAGATATGTCTTGCTGATTTACTTATGACTGTGTCCAAAAAGGCAGTCATAAAATATTTGAAACAAGACACACAGTCTACCATGAAAAGGGTGGTATAATTAATGTTTATATTTATATATATGGATCCCCTTCAGATGATCGAAGTTTTAAAACTTCGAATTTCATATGGTTGAGACCATATGATCAAAGTATTAAAACTTCGGATGCTCTGAGCAGAGAGCTCCATACAGTGCAGAAAAGGAAATTTTCCCTTTTCCTTGTTGTAGTGTGATCTCAGAGTTGGTATATTTAAATAGCAGGGGGTATGGGGGGTGAGGGGGCTTGCCCCCCCCTGCAAAAAGGTCCAGGAACATTTTTTGTTTTTGTTTTTCTTTTTCTTTCAGGTGTTCAAAGGTTTGAAACTTTGATCATATGGTCCCAGCCATATGAAATTCAAAGTTTTAAAACTGCTATTATCTGAAGTAGATACAGATAAAGATTCTAGCACTGAAAGTACACAAGTTTGGATGGCTTTATAGGTTCATAGGTAGGTACTAGGCTATTGGCCCAAGGGTCTAAGTAAGCCTAGCCAACAAGGTTCCCTGGGTTATGCCACCCAAGAAAATTATTTTCATATGCCCTTGTCGAGCAGAGCCACAGAAGTGATCCCTGGGTGAATTTCCTATTTCCCATTCACTCATCAAGATTTTTTGAAGAGTGCTAATGAGGAACTTTGCTTGATATAGATGGGTAGCTTGTTCCAGGGTATGGAAAGTCTCTGGGACAGGAATCTATCCCTCCAGCATGTCCTGTTTATTGTGGTGAAAAGGTTTAGGTCCCTAGAGCATGTAGCTTGGAGGGATTGGGATTTCTTTAGGTGCAGCATGTCCAACAGCTCTGTGTTTGACATAGCTTTTTATGTTAGGCAGAGATCACCCTGGAGTAGGCGATATACTACGGAGTAAAGCTGGAGTTTTTTGAGACGGTCAGTGTAGGGCATCTGTTTGAGGCCAGTAATCCTCTTTGTGAGATACTTCTTTGACCTTTCCAACTGCTGCAGATGTCTTGTGAGGTACATTCCAAAAGGGGCATTGTAGTCTGCAATGGGTCTAATGAATGTCGAGTAGAGGGGAACAATGACCTCTTTTTTCCTGGATGAGAACCCTTTTGTGATGAGGTGTGCCATGTAGAAGGATTTCCTGACTACTGTGGCGATGTGATTATCAAAGGAGAGACTACTGTCCACCTGGGTCCCAAGGTCTCTTATCACACATTTGGCATTAAGTAGACTGCCACCTATGTTGTAGTTCATGGGTACACAGTTTTTACCAAAGGGGATGGCAATATACATTTTGGCATTGAGCTTGAGGCCATGGCTCTGACACCAGGCATCTGCCTCAGTGAGGCCCTTCTGTAGGATGTCCACATCATTTGGGGACTCAACTATGGCTCCTAGTTTGCAGTCATCTGTGAACTTCATCAGCCAAAGGTCTTCTGTGTTAGCCTGTACTTCAGAGAAGTAGCTACCAAACAGGAGAGGTCCAAGGTCTGAACCCTGTGGTACTCCACTTGTCACTGGTTTGAAGTCAGATATGGAGTTAGAAACTTTTACAGTGTGGGTTCTGTCAGTGAGCCAGTTGGCAATCCATCTTGCGATGTAAGGATTTATACCTAGTTTGGTGAGTTTATCTATAATTCCAGAATGGGTGGTGGTATCAAAAGCCTTGGTGAGGTCAAGATAGGCTGTGTGAACTACCTTACCCTCATCTACAGCTTTGGTGACTGCCTCAAAGAAGTCAATCAGGTTCAGGAGGCATTATCTGCATTTCACAAACCCAAACTGGGTGGGGTCCAGAGTTTGGAGGTTACCAATGTCTTTTTTTATGAGTTCCATGATGATACATTTCATGGCCTTACAGACCATGCTCGTCAGGCTAATAGGGGGATAGTTCCTGGAATCAGTGGTGGCTCCCCCTTTGTGGAGTGTGATAACTGCTGCTGTGCTCCATTCAGTGGGCCTTAAACCTGATGTGAGGCTATGACTGAACATGGTGCTTAGATGGGGAGCCAGTTTATTCTGAAGTTTGTGTAAAACACAGCCTTGGATGTTGTCTAGTCCCATGGATGCTGTATTTTTGGCTTTAGAGAGTGCAGCTTTTACCTGCAAAGTTGTGATTACAGGGACTCTGCATTCTTCCCATATAGATATGGGCCCTTTAGGGGGTAATGGGGGGGGGGGGGTAAAGTTAGCACTGAACCTATCTGCCAGGATGTTGGCAATATCAGTTGGCTTTGTAATTTTTGTGCTGTTGTGCTGTAACTCAGAGCAGATCTGGGTGTTGTCATTGAGATTCCTCACATAACTATAGAATGCTTTGTTGCTGTCCTTAGAATCAGTGGCAATTTTGTTTTCATTGCTAGCTTTGGAGGATCTTATAAGAGATCTTAGCTTCTTACTGAGGCTGACCAGGGAGCTCTTCCACTCATGGGATTTTACTCTCTTTTGCAACAGTTTCTTCCTTCTGTTGTAGAGTTTGTTTATGGCAGGAGACCACCAGATTGGGAGGATAGTGTCTTGGTTCTGTTCAGGATAGTACGATCCATGCACTCGTGTAAGTACTTATAGAGTGCGTTTGTATAGGATTCAGCAGTCGTAACTGTATTGTTCGTCTGCATGGATGTCATGAAGTTCACCACTTCTTTCTTAAGAAGCATGACGTTGGCTTTGTAGAAATGTTTTACCATGGTTTCCTTAATGGAGTGTGGGGAATGGGATATGAATATCTAGGGTGATTAGCTTATGTTCGGATCTGACCAATGAAGAGTTGACTTTAGGTGTGGAACACCAGTCACTCATGATGGTAATGACTATGTCTAGGATATTGTTGGGGTGGATATGTTGACCCAGAGCACTGGAATCTATGAATTCCAGAAAGCATTGAGTGAAGGAGTTGGTACATGAGTAGTTTTCCCAGTTAATGGTGGGGTAGTTAAAATCGCCCATTATTAGGGTGTTTGGTTGAACCCCAATATTTTCCAGTATATCGAGAAAAGAGGAGTGGGAATCCTGGGGCATGGTGGGGGATCTGTAGCAAGCTACAATTTGGATTGCAGTTTTGCCCAGAGTTAGTTGCACTTCGATAACCTTGGATGTATTATGCTGAGCAACTAGCCTGGAGGTGTGGATATTCTTAATGAATATGAACACACCTCTGCCTTTGGTGTTCTGGTCCAGGTTAGATGGCCGAAAAGTGTGGCATGAGTTATAGCCTGGTAATCCAGGGGTACACTCTGGAACCTCGAACCAGGTCTCAGTCACTGCACAGATATCAATGTTCTCCATTTTAAGGAGTGCCTCGAGGGAGTGCATTTTGAGATTTAGACTTTTAGCATTGAGTAGCATTACCCTCAGTTTTTGCTTGCCTGTTCCTGTTACGGTGGTGAATTTGTCATTTGAACTTTGCCTAAAAAGGTAATATAGGGGTGGCAAGAGCCTTAGCCAGTATCCGGAATCCCAGGGGTGACAGGTGCAGGCCATCTCTGGCAAAGCATCATGGTCTGTTAACCATGTCATCCCAGGCAGACAGATACTGGATCCCCTTAGAATGACACCAGAAGCTTAGCCAATTGTTGAAGTCAATCATTTTGTCCTTGCATTGCGGTATCATTCTGGATGATGGCAGGATGCTACTAGGTCTAGGGTCATACCTGCCTGGGCTACAAGATCGAAGAGCTCTTCCATGTCTCTCTTCATGTAATCCAGGGAGGTATGTCTCATGTTGTTCACACCAACATGGACAATGACAGAGTCATATTTGTACTTGTTGTGGTGTGACCTAAGTGCATGGGCTATGTGGCAAATCTTGGCACCCAACAGGCAGCTGACAGTAACCTTCTCCTTGTTTAGCCTGATGAGTGGAACATCAGTGTGCCTGACTATAGAGTCACCTATAACTAGTGTGTTGGATACATTGTTTTGCCTTATGGGCTGTAATTGAGTGGCACACTTAATCTGTGGGCTATGTGTCATTTCATTTGTGTTGGGGGGTGGAGGTTGATTGTGTTTCTGCTTTGGAGGTCTCTGTTGTTTGAGCAGATTATTATTGAGAGCCTCCATGAATGTTTTTGTGTTTCTATGTGTGGATTTTGGTGGGACTATGTGATGAGTGTGGTGTGGTGCAAGTGTTTACCTTCTCCTCTTGACTGTCAAGTTCAGTCTTGGATGGAGAGAGCTTTACCTACAGTTTGGCTAGATAAGTGCATCTCTCACTGGTTGTAGTGTTGTGTGGTAGGAGAAGAGGGTTGTCTGTGTACATGAGGCAATTGCTACATTGCCCCAAGATTCCCAGATTCATCAGATAGGCAGGAGAGAACATTGGGAGCTGACCCTTCGACATGCCTGAATAAAAAATTATTTTCCTCTAGAGAAGTGAGGAAAGTGAGTACAAGAGCTGTTTTTCCTCTGAGCAAGAGAGGAAGGTAAATACAAAAATGTTTTCCTCTAGGTAATTTGGAAGGTTAAGTGTTGTAGTAATTTGTAGCTTATTTACTGCTTACAACAAGGTGTGAAAAAGTGCTGAGCATGAATAAGCAAATTCAAGTGCTAAAACCAAGAATCTGTAACTGAAGTAGACTAGTTACAGGAAATAAACAAGTGCAAATGCAGCATTTAAATCAGAAAGTTGAAAGAGATGGAAAAAATTCCCAAATGGCCAATAACTACAATTTTTGGGCCAGAAACCACTTCTTATATGGTAGAAGGGTTACCTAGTGCTTACCACTCCCACTGATAAGCTTGAAGGCTTCCCTCCAACACAGAAAGGCTTGGGGGGGGCTCAGGAGATTACAAACAGTCCTGAATACAGCAAATATGTATCTGGACTAGACTAGTTACAGGAAAGGGTGGAAACAAGTGCAAATGCGGGTTTTTAAATCAAAGTTGAGAGAGATGGAAAAACTGCCCAAATGGCCAATAACTACAATTTCTGGGCCAGAAGCACTTCTTATGTGGTAGATAGGTTACCTAGTGCTTACCACTCCCACTGATAAGCTAGAAGGCTTCCCTCCAACAGAGAAAGGCTTGGGGGGGGGGCTCAGGACCTTGAAAACAGTCCTGGATACAGCAAATCTGTATCTGGACTAGACTAGTTAAAGGAAGGGGGGGAGAAGTGCAAATGCGGGCTTTTAAATCAGGAAGTTCAGAGAGATGAAAAACTGCCCAAAGGGCCAATATCTACAATTTCTGGGCCAGAACCACTCCTTATGTGGTGGATAGGTTACCTAGTGCTTACCACTCCAACTGATAAGCTAGAAGGCTTCCCTCCAACACAGACATGCTTGGGGGGGCTCAAAAGCTTACAAAACAGTCCTGGATATAGCAAATATGTATCTGGACTTGACTAGTTACAGGAAACGCAGCAAACAAAAGTAAGGCTCAGAAACTTACAAGCAGTCCTGGATACAGCAAATCTGTATCTGGACTAGACTAGTTATAGGAAAGGTGGGAAACAAGTACAAATGCGGGTTTTTAAACCAGAAGGTTGAAAGAGATGGAAAAACTGCCCAAACTGCAAATAAACTACAATTTCTGGGCCAGAAACAACTTTTGTGGTAGATAGGCTACCTAGTGCTTATCACTCCAACTGATAAGCTAAAAGGCTTCCCTCCAACACAGAAAGGCTTGGGAGGCTCAGAAGCTTACAAACAGTCCTGGATACAGCAAATCTGTATCTGGATTAGACTAGTTACAGGAAAGATGGGAAACAAGCACAAACATGGGCTTTTAAACCAGTAAGTTGAAAGAGATGGAAAAACTGCCAAACGGCCAATAAACTACAATTTCTGGGACAGAAACCACTCTTCTGGTAGATAGGCTACCTAGCGCTTACCACTCCCACTGATAATCTAGAAGGCTTCCACCCAACACAGAAAGGCTTGGGGAATTCAGAAGCTTACAAACAGCCCTGGATACAACAAATATGTATCTGGATTAGACTAATTACAGGAAAGGTGGGAAACAAGTGCAAACATGGGGGTTTAAACCAGAAAGTTGAAAGATATGGGAAAACTGCTAAACAGCCAATAAACTACAATTTATGGGCCAGAAGCCACTCTTGTGGTAGACAGGCTACCTAGGACTTACCACTCCCACTGATAAGCTAAAAGGCTACCCTCCAACTCAGACAGCCTTGGGAGGGCTCCGAAGCTTACAAATAGTCCTGTATACAGCAAATCTGTATCTGGACTAGACTAGTTACAGGAAAGGTGGGAAACAAACTCAAATGCAGGCTTTTACACCAAAAAGTTGAAAGAGATGGAAAAACTGCCCAAATGGCCAATAAACTACAATTTCTGGGCCAGAAACCACTCTTGTGGTAGATAGGCTACATAGTGCTTACCACTCCCGCTGATAAGCTAGAAGGCTTCTCTCCAACACAGAAAGGCTTTGGATGCTCAGAAGCTTACAAACAGTCCTGGATACAGCAAATATGTATCTGGACTAGACTATTTACAAGAAAGGTGGGGAACAAGCGCAAACATAGGCTTTTAAACCAGAAAGTTGAAAGAGATGGAAAAACTGCCCAAACAGCCAATAAACTACAATTTTTGGGACAGAAACAACTCTTGTGGCAGATAGGCTACCTAGTGCTTACCACTCCCACTGATAAGCTAGAAGGCTTCCCTCCAACACCGAAAAGCTTGGGGGGCTCAGGAGCTTACAACCAGTCCTGGATACAGCAAATCTGTATGTGGACAAGACTAGTTACAGGAAAGGGTGGACACAATGTCGAATGGGGGCTTTATAAATCAGGAAGTTCAAAGAGATGGAAAAACTGACCAAACTGCCAATAACTACAATTTCTGTGCCAAAAACCACTCCTTATGTGGTAGATAGGTTACCTAGTGCTTACCACTCTCACTGATAAGCTAGCAGGCTTCCCTCTGACACAAACAGGCTCTGGGGGGGAGCTCAGAAGCTTATAACACAGACCTGAATATAGTAAATCTGTATCTAGACTAGACTAGTTACAGGAAAGGCAACAAACAATCATAATTATGTTTTTGGCTCAGAAGCTTACAAGTAGTCCTGGATACAGCAAATCTGTTTCTGGGACTAGACTAGTTACAGGAAAGATGGGAAATGTGCAAATGTGGGCTTTTAAACCAGAATGTTAAAAGAGATGGAAAAACTGCTCAAACGGCCATAAACTACAATTTCTGGGCCAGAAACCAACTCTTGTGGTAGATAGGTTACCTAGTGCTTACCACTCCCACTGATAAGCTAGAAGGCTTCTTTCCAACACAGAAATGCTTGAGGAGCTCAGAAGCTTACAAACAGTCCTGAATATAGCAAATCTGTATCTGGACTAGACTAGTTATAGGAAAGATGGGAAACAAGTGCAAACATGGGCTTTTAAATCAGTAAGTTGAAAGAGATGGAAAAAACTGCCAAACAGCCAATAAACTACAATTTCCTGGGCCAGGAACCACTCTTGTGGTAGATAGGCTACATAGGACTTACCACTCCCACTGATAAGCTAGAAGGCTTCTCTTCAACACAGAAAGGCTTGGAGGGGGGGCTCAGAAGCTTACAAAACGTCCTGTATACAGCAAATATGTATCTGGACTAGACTAGTTACAGGAAAGGTGGGAAATGTGCAAATGTGGGCTTTTAAACCAGAATGTTAAAAGAGATGGAAAAACTGCTCAAACTGCCATAAACTACAATTTCTGGGCCAGAAACCAACTCTTGTGGTAGATAGGTTACCTAGTGCTTACCACTCCCACTGATAAGCTAGAAGGCTTCTTTCCAACACAGAAATGCTTGAGGAGCTCAGAAGCTTACAAACAGTCATGGATATAGCAAATCTGTATCTGGACTAGACTAGTTATAGGAAAGATGGGAAACAAGTGCAAACATGGGCTTTTAAATCAGTAAGTTGAAAGAGATGGAAAAACTGCCAAACAGCCAATAAACTACAATTTCCTGGGCCAGGAACCACTCTTGTGGTAGATGGGCTACATAGGACTTACCACTCCCACTGATAAGCTAGAAGGCTTCTCTTCAACACAGAAAGGCTTGTGGGGGGGCTCAGAAGCTTACAAAAAGTCCTGTATACAGCAAATATGTATCTGGACTAGACTAGTTACAGGAAAGGTGGGAAACAAATGCAAATGCAGGCTTTTAAACCAGAAAGCTGAAAGAGATGGCAAAACTGCCCAAACAGCCAATAAACTACAATTTCTGGGCCAGAAACCACTCTTGTGGAACATAGGCTACATAGTGCTTACCACTCCCAATGATATGCTAGAAGGTTTCCCTCCAACACAGAAAGGCTTTGGGGGCTCAGAAGCTTACAAACAGTGCTGGATGTAGCAAATCTGTATTTGGACTAGACTAGCTACAGAAAAGGTGGGGAATATGTGCAAACACAGACTTTTAAACCAGAAAGTTGAAAGATATGGAAAAACTGCCCAAACCACCAATAAACTACAATTTCTGGGCCATAAACTATTCTTGTGGTAGATAGGCTACATAGTGCTTACCACTCCCACTGATAACCTAGAAGGCTTCCCTTCAACACCAAAAGGCTTGGGGGGCTCAGGAGCTTACAACCAGTCCTGGGTACAGCAAATCTGTATCTGGACTAGACTAGTTACAGGAAAGTGTGGAAACAAGTGAAAATGCAGGCTTTTTAAATCAGGATGTTCAGAGAGATGGAAAACTGACCAAACAGCCAATAACTGCAATAATTGTGCCAGACACCACTCCTTATGTGGTAGATAGGTTACTTAGTGCTTACCACTCTCACTGACAAGCTAGCAAGCTTCCCTCCAACACAGACAGGCTTGGGGGGCTTAGAAGCTTACAACAAAGACCTGAATATAGCAAATCTGTATCTGGACTAGACTAGTTACTGGAAAGGCAGCAAACAATCATACCTTCTTTCTGGCTCAGAAGCTTACAAGCAGTCCTGGATAGAGCAAATCTATATCTGAGACTAGACTAGTTACAGGAAAGGTGGAAACAAGTGCAAACATGGACTTTTAAACCAGAAGGTTGAAAGAGATGGAAAAACTGCCCAAATGGCCATAAACTACAATTTTTGGGCCAGAAACCACACTTGTGGTAGATAGGCTACCTAGTCCTTACCACTCCCATTGATAAGCTAGAAGGCTTCTTTCCAACACAGAAAGGCTTGGAGGGGCTCAGATGCTTACAAACAGTCCTGGATACAACAAATCTTTATCTGGATTGATTAGTTACAGGAAAGGTGGGAAACAAGCACAAAAGCAAGCCTTTAAACCAGAAAGTTGAAAGAAATGGCAAAACTGCCCAAATGGCCAATAAACTACAATTTCTGGGACCAAAACCATTCTTGTGGTAGATAGGCTACCTAGTGATTACCACTCCCACTGATAAGCTAGAAGGCTTCCCTCCAACACAGAAATAATTTGGGGGCTCAGAAGCTTACAAACATTCCTGGTTATCGCAAATCTGTATCTAGACTAGACTAGTTACAGGAAAGGCAGGAAACAAAATTAGAATTTTTTTTGGAAAGTGGAAAGGGAAAAGGAGAAACAGAAGATAATTCAAAATTATGGACCTAAGTGGCTTGCCTTTTACAAATGTTCTATATGTATTAGATAGGATGAGCTAGTGAAACTAGACTGGAATAGAGCTGGGATAGTGCTGAACAGATGGAACTGATAGGAGTGTCTTGAAGGCAAAATATGATCTCACTGGACTCAGTTGAGTGAGCAAATGATATAGACCCAGGAGAAGTGTTCAAACACAAATTTACAGGAGGGGAGGGCAATTCCAAAGCCACCAAGATTAATACCAAAACAAGAACATGGAGGGCGGGTGGAGAACTGCAGAGACAGAGAGAGACCACAGTATTCTATGAAACAATTAAATAGAAAAATAAAATGCAGTACAATCGTTAACACTGCAAGTTTGTACTTAACTCATCTAGTAATGCAGTTGATTGTAGGTATGTAGGAGAAGCCAAACGACTCAGATATTGAGCAGTAATAAATTCAAAGATATGTGACTAACACTTATAAATACAAAGAAACCCTCAAGGCTAAGAGTTTAACATTTAATATCAATGAAGTGAAACACAATAACCCCCAATAACTGCAGAGACAGAGAGAGACCACAGTATGCTATGGAACAATTAAATATTTTATTATTTATTTATTTTATTTTACATTTGTTAACCGGGATGGTCCGACTGGATACATGTCCTTTTTCAGCGGAGGCCCGGGGAGAAAAGCTCCAACAGAGTTACATTGATAATTAGGTACAGTAAATGAGCTGAAAGAACTTAACAAAAACATAGGCTATTTACATACAAGTACAAGACTGCCATTACTATTTCTGAGATTACTACAAATGTAACATTAATAACATATTAGCAAGGATGGCAGGCAGTATAATGACATAGAGCTAGACAGGATACATATTTCTTTATCACAGTATACAAAGTACTTATCATCTTAGCTAGTTGTTTATGTTTTAGTTAATGGCACAGAGCTAGTCTGGGTTTGAGCAAGGACATAGCCAGTGTGACTTGAAGTGGAGTTTTAGACTATTTTTGAATTGACTTAGAGAAGTTGCAAGCGTGATGTTATTTGGGAGAGAGTTCCATATTTTACCAGTGGTGTTGGCAAATAGTGCGTCACCACCTAGGTTGAGAGATTTAGTTGTTTGGACAAGGAGTCTGTTTGCTGAGTGAAGGCAGCTTCGATTGGAGTAGGGAGTCATTAAGTTTTTTAGTGCTGGGGTATTCTCAGGTTGTTTAAGGATTTTGAAGGCCTCTATGAGTTGGGACTGGTGAAGAAGGTGTGGAATTCTATCCATCCAAGCTTTTTCAGGTTAGTACAGTGGTGTGTTCTGTAGGGTAGGCCTGTAACGAACCTGGCAATGTGATTATAGCAGGATGAGAGCTTGGCCAGATCAGATTTGTTAAGGTGAGTGAGGACAGGAGAGGCATATAGTAGGGTAGAGAGAAGGTGTGAACAGGCTGTGGCTGCCCTGGCATTCGGGTAAGGAAGGCTTTAATTCTATATAGGGTCCCAAGTTTCTTGTTGACTGACTTAATGGCTTGGTTGATATGTATATCAAATCTGAGTTTATTGTCAATGTTTACTCCTAATAGCTTTGTATAGGTGTCTGGGGAGATGATGGTCCCATGATTGGATTTTATAGTGAAGTTTTCAGTCGGAGATCTATTGGTTGGGTAGAAGAGAAGTAACTTGGTTTTGTTTGGATTTAAGATCAGGAGATGGTTGGCAAGCCAGTTTTCGACTTTGGTGAAGCTATGTTGGGTGGTAGTTAGTAGATTTGCAAGAGAGGCATTGGAACATATTATAGTCGAGTCATCTGCATATTGAATGCAGGTGGCTTCAGGGATGACTGTTTGGATGTCGTTTATGAAGACTGAAAAGAGGAGAGGTCCTAATATGGAACCTTGAGGAACTCCTATGGTATTTGGTAGTAGGCAGGAGAGCTTGTTTTGCCACATTACTGCTTGTTGTCTCCCAGTGAGGTAAGCTTGAAACCAGTCAAGGGCTGGAGTATCTAGATACAGGGTTTTTAAAGTATATAGAAGTAACTGATGGTTTACCATATTGAAGGCTTTTGATAGGTCCAGGAAGAGAGCGGAGGATATTTTTTTATTATTCCGGTTAAGATTAATGTTTTCAGTAAAAGAGAGGAGGGCAGTGGTTGTACTATGATGGGGTCTGAATCCATGTTGAGAGTCTGTGAGTAGTTTATTTTGGGTTAGATAGAGCATTAGTTGGTTGTGCATGCACTTTTCCATAATTTTGGCAAGTGGTGATAGTATGGCTATAGGTCTATAGTTGGATAGTTCTGTGGATGAACCTCCTTTGTGGAGTAGAATAACATAGGATATTTTCCAAATTGAGGGGATTGAGGCCTCGGTTATGGTTCTGTTAATTAGGATTGAGATAGGGTAGGCTACGACATCTGCAGCAATTTGCAGGTATTCAGCTGGCAGAAGATCGGCTGAAAGGGTGGTTGGCTTCAGTTTTTTCAAAAGGGATCTGATAAAGGATGTGGACACTGGCTGGAAGTTAAAAGAGAGTGGTGAGTCGGGTATAGTGTTTATAGAAGTGTGGGGAGGAGAAAGTTGGTTAGCTAATGACTGGATGGTTTCTGTGAAGAAAGTATTGAATGAATTGGCTATATCTTCTTGGCTCTTGTCAGATAATGTTCCTGCGGTCGGAGTAGTGGATTTGCCTGGTTGGAGAAGTTTATTTATGCCTGCCCAGTACTTTTGAGGGTTATTCTGATGTTTATGTTGCAGATTGTAGAAGTAATTTTTCTTATCTAGTATGATGGCTTTTTTAGTCTCATTTCTAAGTTGTTGGAATTTGGTACGATCTAGGGGTAGTTTGGTAGTGCGCCATTTATCCCACGCTTTGTCTCTAGTTGTTGTTTTGGTGTCTGTTGTTAGCCAGGGTGCTAGTTGAGTTTTAATTCTTATTGAGCGTTTAGGGGCATGTGAGTCAAGTATAGTAAGGAATGAATTGTTAAATGATGACACTGCCTCATCAAGGGGAAGGAACTTTAGTTTTGTCCAGTTACATGATTTGAGTTCAAGTTGAAATTTAGTTGGGTCAAAGTTTTTCTTGGATCTGATAGACCTATTAATAGGTAAGCTTGTACAATTAATTTTGTCTTTCATGATGTATGTGAGCAGGTGATCACTAAGATCATTAGGGAGAGTTCCAGACATATAGTTCTGGGGATGACTGTTGGTGATACAATACAAAAATAAATTGTATAAATAATTTTATTAAATAATAAATACAAAAATAAATAACTACAGAGAGACACAGAGCACAATATTCAATGAAAAAATTAAATAGACAGAAAAATAAAATGCAGTACAATCTTTAACACTGCAAGATTGTACTTAACTCAGCTAGTAATGCAGTTCATTGTAGGTATGTAGCAGAAGCCAAACAACTCAGATATTGTGCAGTAATAAATTCAAAGATATGTGACTAACACTTATAAAAACAGAGAAACCATCTGGGCTAAGAGTTTAACACTGAATATCAATGAAGTAAAACACAATAGCCCCCACTAACTGCAGAGACAGAGAGAGAGACTGCAGTATTCTATGAAACAATTAAATAGAAAAATAAATAACTACAGAGAGACACAGACCACAATATTAAATGAAACAATTAAATAGAAAAATAAAATGCAGTACAATCTTTAACACTGCAAGTTTGTACTTAACTCAGCTGGTAAAGCAGTTCATTGTAGGTATGTAGCAGATGCCAAACAGCTCAGATATTGAGCAGTAATAAATTCAAAGATATGTAACTAACACTTATAAATACAGAGAAACTCTCTAGGCTAAGAGTTTCACACTGAATATCAATGAAGTGAAACACAATAGTCCCCACTAACTGCAAAGACAGAGAGAGGCCACAGTATTCTATGAAACAATTAAATAGAAAAATAGATAACTAGAGAGCGACACAGACCACAATATTCAATGAAACAATTAAATAGAGAGAAAAATAAAATGCAGTACAATCTTTAACGCTACAATTTTGTACTTAACTCAGCAAGTAATGCAGTTGATTGTAGGTATGTAGCAGAAGCCAAACAATTCAGATATTAAGCAGTAATAAATTCAAAGATATGTGACTAACACTTATAAATACAGAGAAACCCTCTGGGCTAAGAGTTTATCTCTGAATGTCAATGAAGTAAAACACAATAGCCCTCACTAATTGCACAGATAGAGAGAGAGACCACAGTATTCTATGAAACAATTAAATAGAAAAATAAATAACTACAGAGACACACAGACCAGGATATTCAATGAAACAAATAGACAGAAAAATAAAATGCAGTACAATCTTTAACACTGATAGTTTGTACTTAACTCAGCTAGTAATTCCGTTGATTGTAGGCATGTAGCCAAAGCCAAACAACTCAGATATTGAGCAGTAATAAATTCAAAGATATGTGACTAACACTTATAAATACAGAGAAACTCTCTAGGCTAAGAGTTTAACACCAAATAGCAATGAAGTGAAACACAATAGCCCTCCACTAACTGCAGAGACAGAGAGAGACCACAGTATTCTATGAAACAATTAAATAGAAGAATAAATAACTACAGAGAGACACAGACCACAATAGTCAATGAAACAATGAAATAGATAGAAAAATAAAATGCAGTACAATCTTTAACACTGCAAGGTTGTACTTAACTCAGCTAGTAATGCAGTTGATTGTAGGTATGTAGTCGAAACCAAACAACTCAGCTATTGAGCAGTAATAAATTCAAAGATATGTTACTAGCACTTATAAAGACAGAGAAACCCTCCAGGCTAAGAGTTTAACACTGAATATCAATGAAGAGAAACACAATAGCCCAAACTAATGGCAGAGACAGAGAGACCACAGTATTTTTTAAACAATCAAATAGAAAAATAAATAACTACAGAGAGACACAGACCATAATATTCAATGAAACAATTAAATAGATAGAAAAATAAAATGCAATGCAATCTTTGACATTGCAAATTTGTACTTAACTCAGCTAGTAATGCAGTTGATTGTATGCATGTAGCAGAAGCCAAATGACTCAGATATTTAGCAGTAATAAATTCAAAGATATGTGACTAACACTTATAAATACAGAGAAACCCTGTAGGCTAAGAGTTTAACACTGAATATCAATGAAGTGAAACACAATAGCCCTCACTAACTGCAGAGACAGAGAGATACCACAGTATTCTATGAAACAATTAAATAGAAAAATAAATAACTACAGAGAGACACAGACCACAACATTCAATGAAACAATTAAATAGAAAAATAAAATGCAGCACAAACTTTAACATTGCAAGTTTGTACTTAACAGGTCAGATTCCAAAAGACAGTTGTGGACAGTGGAGTATGGTGAAGGAGGACTTCAGTTCACCAGCTACAGATGTGATTTCAAAAGATTTGCTACAGACACTCTGAGTACTTATCAATTCAGTGTAGGATAATTACTGATTTTGCACACTCCCATCGAATTCCAAAACACATTGTACACACCCAATGCAACTTAAATGTGACTAACTGCAATGCCAACTCTATTTCCAAAATCTGAAGTGAATGTCATACTGCAATGCAAGAGTTGAAAGTTATTCACATGGAATAACACGGAATCTTTAACAATACCAAAAAAATGCTACCTAAAGTGAATGAACTGCAAAAGGCTGTGGTACTGCAAGCTATGAAGGAGGATCTGGATATGTATCTCAGAAGGCAGCCAGCTGGTGGGAGAGCAAGGATTCTACTAAGTCATCTCTCAGATCATGAAATCATTGACATGTACCACCTAGACAGACTTCTTGTGCAGGCTGTGTACAACATGTTTTCATCATACATGTCTGTGAGGACATTGTGAAGCAATTCCATTCCTCTCAAAACAAAAATGTGTCTGAGCCTAGATGTACTGGTATCTGGGACATACAAAAGACATACTGGAGATGCTGAAGGAGTGTCACAGACTGCTGCTAGTCATATCAGCTCAAAATTCCTGGCAGAAATGTGTGAATACATGCACTTTCCAGCTATCCCATGGACAGAAAACTATTATGCACCAGTTCTATAACCTCACAAACTTCTTACATGTACTTGCTACAATATACTGCACTCACATCCTTATTAAGACCCCCATGTATCCAGAATCAGACAGATACATCAACAGAAATGGGTGGCTATACCTGAACTACTAGATTGTGTGTGGATCAGATGGCAGCATAACAAGCATTGTAGCAACATATCCTGGAAGTGTGCATGATACTGCCATATGGAGGGAAAGTGGTCTGGGGGCTGTATTTCAGCAAAGTGAAATACCTGAGGGAATACTACTGAGTAAGTACAAGATCACAACTATGATGTATAAGCTAAAGTCATCCCTGTCAACATTATCCATGATGACAACATATATGTTCACTCCCCACAACAGGTAACTGGGGTTATCCACTCATGCTGTGGCTAATGACTCCACACAGAGAACCATTAAACCCTGCAGAGGAGGTCTACAGTAGAGCACATGCAACAACATGAAATACAATTGACCATATCTTCGGTGTACATGAAAGGCAGATTCAGATGTCTGGACACATCTGGGGTGCACTGCTGTGCTTACCGAAAAAGGCAGCACAGATGCTAACTGTGTTTGCCAAATTACACAATATATTAACACCAGAACATAGCAGTCTTCCAGGTGCAGGTGTGGGTGAACTACCCCAAGAATCCCATATGTCTGAAGATGACATGCTGCAAGTATCAGAAGAGTAAAAGGACACAGGGGGCAGAAGAAACGGGCATGGGCAATGGAGAGTGCAACCACAACTGCAGGCCCAGGCAACATAGCACTGTCTGACACATACCTTTGAGTCATGATAAGCCACATTTACAGAAGTACATACATTAAACATTCATGTTCTGGTGTTACCCCACCACAGAACCACAGATTGCGTCTAATGGCAATTACCGACTAGATGTAAACACTGAGCATCAGACATGACAACATAATTCTTAGATATAACAGTGGGTATATATAAAAATCTAACACAACATTGAGCATCATCTCAGGTTTCAAGTGACGCAGGTATGCATACAGACTCATAGCGGTGAATGTGTGTATGGCAGAGAACAAGGGACATACCTCTGTGAAATACATTCCTATATGTCCACTATCAAAAGATGCAAACAGGAAAATAACTCAAGACACTGCTGTTAATATCACAAGCAGCATATATCAATGTAAAGTATGGCTAAAGTGGAGTCACCTATTGTTAGTAAGAATGTTAGACTCCCATAGCATCAGACTTCACAACAATGACAGACAGATGACATTCTCAGTGGTCTGCACAGCAATCAGCATCACCATGGGTTGCGACTGACACTACAGGACACAGTAGATTAACTGTCACTGTTACTCTAATGTAGTCTAGTGCATCCACACTGATGGTTCACACCATGGTCATGTCTGCCCCTGGCATGTATGGAAACATTCAGACCAGGATGTTTCATAGAGAAGACTGATGTGGTGACAGCATGTGAAGACCCACTGTGGGAAGGAGCATGAGTGTGATTTGACTGTCTGGTCATGACTTCTAGGCCCACATTGGATGTACCAGCAGCAGAAGTGTGTGCACATTGCAGCATACACATCAATGTTCAATGGGCAAGATTTGTCTGATGAGAGAGGGCCTGCCTATCCCATGTGGCACTCTGCGAAGCACAGTCAGAGCATGCAAAACCTTGCTCATATGACAGTACTGTTTTAGTACTGCCTTAGTCATGGATTAAATGGGCCATGCCTCAGGTAATATGCACAGGCATTCCTGTTCAACATTTCAAACTTTCTGTTGCATAATCAGCAAGCAACATCATGCTGTTTGCATTTTACAGGGTAGTGACCGCTAACAAATATATGCAGGGCTGTGATACATTTGTAGACAGGCAAGACTGTATGACATATACATTTTTGAATGTATCACAGGCTATCACTGTGTTTATGATTGAACAGTATTACTATTGTACAATGAGTAGAGGAAGACACAGAAATGGCTGCTATATCCAGTTTAAAAACTTTTACTTCATTGCACAAACAGTAACACAAGCATTTTCACCAAATAGGTATCATCAGGTGTATCAAAAAGCACTAACAAGTACACACCTTTTATACAAACTGAAAATCACATGACATATATTTAAACTAAAAGAGACATAGTACATTTAAAAACACATAATGAACATTTTAAAACACAAAATATTTATATTTATAAAAACAATGAAACAAGCTTTATATATTACTTATAATATTATATTGTTAAAACTATCCCTTTAGGGGTCTCAGTATCAGTTTTTCTACTAGTATTACTATTATGGTGTGTTGCATTCCAAAAATTAGTGTTGGGTCAGCCAATGACCATGCTGCCTTTCTCATCTCTTCTGAATGTGTCTTTTATATTTGACAATGGCTTGCCATTTCACTATATCTTCATTATACCAGTATATTAATTTGTGAATGTTAAATGAAGCATTATATGCAAAGATGTCTGGAATAAAGTTGACATACATACACCAACATAAATGTGCAGGGAACATATACAAGAAAGGAAACATGGGAATAGTGATATTCTCCCAGTCAGCTGGTCAATTTACTGAGACGTACATCACAAGTATTAAACATCCAGGTCACACTAATAATATTATATTGTCATTTTCACAGTGTTGTTTTGCAAGGTAGATTCATGTGAGTGTTGAAGACACAGTGTCATGGCATTCTTCTATTCAAATAAAAAGGTTCATAAATTAGTACTAGGCTTATTGCCTGTGTTGGCCATTTTAAGCCTAGCTAATTACCCCATGTGAGAATCAAACCCTGCACCTTGTGTCTCCAAGGTAAGCACCTTAACCATTCTGCCATCCTCCCACCTTTGCCAAAATACGTAAGTGTGCTGGCTTTGCATATGGTTGCCATGCATAATGATGGCCGATAAACAAGTGTTCAGGTAATGTCAGGATTTCCACTTTATTATGCATACCATGGCACAACCTTGAGTAAGCTCCTCCCATTCTGTGATGGATACAGTGCCTCTGACATGTTCTGGTATTGAAAACATCCATAAGTATAGATAATGGGACATAGAGAATGTGTTAAGTGCATGAGGAGTCTTCCACTAGCAGCAAATCTGTTCATTATAGTTGTCCTATATAATAACTTTAGGCCATTTCATAGAATAATGTGTTTTTAATGACACCTGCAATATATGCTGATATACCTTTGTTGTCATATGCAGACATTGTGTGTTGACAGGATGTTACTTAATATCAGTTAGACTGCAGATGTACACATCATTTTCAGTTTAATATCAGCTATGATTTTCACAGGAATGTGTGGCCTGATAGAAATTTGTTTTTCATTGTTATGGTTTTGATTAATGACATACATCTCATATAGTGGTATAGGTGACTATGGCCATAATGTATTCCAAGGTTTAGTAATGACTGTTTTCTGCCTTTTCATTGTGTCACAATAGGTATGTTATGTAGTCATGTAGTATACCTATGTACTTTCTGTCTTATGTTGTGATTCACCTAGACAGAGCAAGGGCACTGTGGATGCTCACCTATCTGACATCAGAGATGAATATGTGCCAGACCACTTCCAGAGTCCTTTGATGATGATGATGATAATGATGATGACGATGATGACCTTTTCAGAGACAAGGATGATGACAAGGAAACAGGACCTGCATGTGCCATCATCCTTGCTACACTCTGGAGGAGATGACACAAAGCACTTCGACAAGATGATTATCAGGAACAGATTTGGGTGGTGGGTACTGATGTCTTTCAGACAGAGATGAGGGACATGATGGGGAATTTCTCCCAAGATATGGCGCAGACTATGCAGGACTTATAGAGGGAAATAACCCAGGAGATAATTCATGATGTTCATTCACATCAGGGCAGTCCCTCAACACCGTATGTATTGTCTGTGTGATGCACTTGTGTAATGCTGCTACCATGGTGTTTGCCATCCCAGTGATTGGACTGTTTTGTGCCATGCTTATGTGACACATGTCCAAATGTACACTGTAGATGTAATGAGACATTTAGCATTGCATTATGTTTCAATGGGTGCAAGATGCACATTACCACATTTGACTTTCATGTAATACTCAGCTGTCTATGAGTTTCAGCAGTTAACTTGCAACTACTGTTGCAACAATTCCACTTTAAACATATGTGGTACTGGAAGCAACTCGCAAGCAGCATGTTGCCCATATTCCACAAATAACACATTGGTATCGGTATGATTTGTGGATTGCCATGTCATGTATGTTCAACAGAAAGACATATCCTTGCCCCTGCATTTTGGATGACATTGCCATGCTGTCCCTCTGGCATACTAGCATTTTGTGCATGGCATGTGTTGGCAATGCTAATGCCATGTTGTACCATAAGAATGTATCTTATGCATATGGGCAGCCTTCCTTTACTGCCTATATATACCACCAATGTAATGTTCATGTATACATTGTGGTAATGATAATTTATTTAGTAACAATACAGAATGCCTTCTTTGGCCTATGTTACATTTTCACATCCATTCCTCATTCACATAAATTCACACATTTTGGCACATTGTGTATACAATGATTTATGCATGTCTCTGCACATATTTTGATCAATAGAGAAACACAGATGTACCTTATAATTGTGAGCAGTCGCTGACTTCATGTTAATGTGCTGTAATATTGCTCACAGGACTGTCATTTGCTCAGTCATAACCAGGGTCAGTGACATATAACCACAGACCATGGGTGTTTCTTCCACATGTTATTTTGCATTGGCATGACAGTATATATGTGTATGTGATACCAATTCTTAGCTTGCTTACCTATGCCTGTTGATGTTATATGATTGCACAATGCTGTGTGTGTGTGATTTATACATGACCATTTCTGTTGACACTGGCAATGCAGTCTTCCCATTTGATTTATACTCACTATTTGCTTCAGTGTAGTTTGGGTTGACTTCATCACCACCCTATATGATGTACACATGCATTTGCAATGTATCACCTTCCATATTGTTGTCCTGCTTTATCTTTTGCCTACAGAGCCTTGATGCCATGTCTTCCTTGATGTGGGTCCATGTTGTCCACTTTCCTTCCACCTTTGTAGTTATGTCATATATCTTGCACATTTGCAAGGTATATGTTCATCTTTGTTGGAATTCTTGTCCATTTCCATGTAGTTATTTTGTTACAAGGTCAACTTGTGCCAGCCATATAGCCATTATACAGATGTAAAACATCTGCACACAAGCTGATGGCTGTTGCTTGCAATACATCCTTGTTGTTTTACTTGTGTGTTGTTACATATTAACCAGTGTACACTTTTAAATTCATGTGCATAACCTGATATTGGTCATATAACATTAATCATAGAGTTGCAACCATATGTTATTATTACATATCATTAGTGCATGTATGTGCATTGACATTGCTTTCAAATAATTTCCTGTTAGGCCAATGAAGGTCTTGTATATATGCCTACACTTGTGTGCTGCCTTTGACGTGGCATATGTGCATGACATATGCATTCCACAGCACATCTATTTGGGTTGTGTGCATCTATTTGTGAAGGCAGCAAACAGTTATTTGCTTTGCTAGAGTATTGCTGTTTGACACTGTGCTTGGTTGTTTGCCTTCACATACATGGTCAGAGGTTCTGCTCTGTTCTCTTCTAGTATTCTCGAGCATTCCAGTGGCAGCCTTTGTTCATGTGTGATGTTGTATGGCTTACACTTTCACTGCTGATAGACTATTTGGATATTGGATTATTTATACAATATGTACTGTGATACATATTTATTGCCATACAATACACAATTGCCATCAGTTATACACATCCAGGTATGACTACCACACAGTTTGCAACATGCCATAATGTAATAGTGCATACACATATATGTATTTCTGCATCTCTCCGTGGCTGGAATGAATCCCCAGCTTGTTTGTTAACATTACAATGACCATGTTGTGCACTTTCCTTGTCTTGCTAGTTATTTTCAACCTTTACCTGTCATGTGTTGTGATATTTGTTATGTGGGTAAACCTGCTGTGATGGCCTTCTCCTCTTCTTTCCCTGACTTTACTTTTTCTTCTATTCTTAGAAAAACGAGGCTTAGACCCACCAAAGAAATTGCTCATTCCCATCTGACTATCTCTCAGATTTTCCTATTCCAACATATTTCTCGTGTGTCCCTCTTCTTTACAGATACCACACATCTGGATTTCTTTCTCCCTATTTCCTTGGGTGTATGCATGTATGTGTTCCCCACACATGTCCCGCACCCACTGCTGTTAGCTGTGGTGACGTGACTATGATTTCCCTTCTCCTTTACTAATTTTTTATTAGAAATGTTATGGATTCCATTGGAATCTTTAAGTGATAGCAAATATATTTAACCGATAAATGACTTACGGAGATAACTCATAGATGCTTCTAAGCTTACTGAAGAGATTTTGTTGTAGATATGCATTTATGAATGACAGGAAGCTTAGATCGTGGTATATTTTTTCAAATTTGTTAATGTACATCATGCTTTGCACAACAGCTCTCATGACATACGGGGTAGCTGTGATTGATATACAGTGCTCCATTGCTACTGAGGAAGTCTGTTATGTGCCAAGATATTCTAAGTTCACTGAGGAAATATTTAAATACATCATGCATATCTGCAACTTTTGTGTTGATATTTGGAGAATGTGCTGGATTCTGCAAACTTTACAAAATCCAGTCTAACCTATATCTTCACTTATACTGATGATGCAAACATGTTAGCAAGCTATGTCATTTCTTACCTAATGTCATAAAAAGTGATGCAATAATGAAAATGATTGCCTCCAGACACAAGTTATAATCTTATTAACAAATGTTATCTTATTCTAAGCATTATACATTATGTGAATTGTAATATAGTAGTGTGATTGCTGTGTGTCTTTTCATCTGTTATAACATAATTGGGATTCTGTATATGTTAATGTTAAAGAGTTGAAAACAATCAGGGGGTGGAGCCTAGATGGCCAACTGAGAGCAGTGAATTTTGATAGCTCTATAAACTAGTGTAACAATATGGGAAATTTTTATTATTTTCAAGTTAAAAACATCAGAAATCTATAGATAAACTACTAAACTACATAAATATCAATTTTGGTGGAGATTTACAAACATTTTCCTGTCAGGTAACTTGGAGATATATTGAGTCACTGAAAATGAACAACTCAAGGAATTCTCATCCAGATGCTGCTTTGAAAAAAGAACTGCAGTTGATGACATCTACCTTACAGGAACTATCTTTGAAGATGGATGGCTTTAAAAATGACTTATAAAACCTGAAATTAAATTCTCAAAAACAGACTGATACTCTTAAGGAACTATTACAGCAACACCATACAAAAATAACAAATATAGAGACTTCTCTAAATGACATTGAAGGGAGACTCAAAAAGGAAGAATTACAAAACGAATTTCTGATTAAACAGAATACATTGCTGCTTAACAAAATAAATGACTTAGAAAACAGGGAAAGGAGAAACAACATAATGATCTTTGGTCTGCCTAAAAACACTGAAGGAGAAGACATTATTTCATTCTTAACCTGGATTCCTGAATTTTTAGACTTGAAAGAGGGACTTTCATTTGGAATTGAAAGGGTGTATAGAGCACTGAGGAAACCTGCTTCTAACTCAACAAATACTCCACCTAGATCCATAGTTATAACATTTCTTTCATTTCTGGACAAGGAACTAATATTAAAATCTGCTTGGAGAAAATCACCCTTAAAATATAATCAAAGTCTGATAAGGTTTGACAATGATTATTCTTCCAGAATACAAGAACAAAGGAAAAATGCCTGGCCAATAATAAAACTGTTGAAACAAAACAAGATTAAAGCACAACTGGCCATTCCAGCCAAGATAAAAATACTTTTTACCACTGTGATGAGAACCTTTAATGACTTAGAAGAAGCTACTATATTAATCAAAACCAACAACGTAGTGTATATCCTAGAAGAAATTGAATGGCTGGCCCCTACTCTTAAAAGAATAAAAGAAACAAATCATTGGACTGATGCTAGAAAGAAGAAATAAAAAAACTGATTCCAAGATAGCTGTCGCAAAACAATAACTCCTACAACTACATCTCTCAAAGTATCAACTGATATGGTACATCACTTGTCATCTGTTCTTATTTGAAAACAAAAAGAAGGGTTTCTTAAACAACTGAGAAACAGTAATAATTTATTCAGAATGTTCAGAGTCCAATAATTCTTCACAAACAAAGGTAGGTTAAGATGGGTTACTATTTACATTATATATAAGCCAAACAAAGCAACATATAATACAAGCATAGAAGTTTCTATTCCCCTACTTGAACTCAATGAATACTTATCTTGTTCATTTTTTATTGATTTTACTTATAATAATTTAAGTAATTAATTAACTAATTCAACACAGTACCATTCATCAGAGTTCAGACTCAAATGTAACAAATTAACATTGTATATAATAGCAGTAACAGTAGAGTGTTTTGAAAAAATAATGCTGTCATGGAGATTAATACCTTCTTCAGTTAAAGTATGATTTAGAAATGTCATGTATATCCTGGTTAAATAATAGTAGCAAGGTCTTAGTATAAATGTCATCATTATTCTGTCTAAATATAGTTAATATCAATTATGGCAGGTATCACAGCTGCGAGTGCTGTTTGATCAATCCTGATATGGTCTGCGTGGATGCAGCCATATCTGGCAGTTAGTACAAATGTCATTATTCTGTCTAAACATAGTTAATATCAATTATAGCAAGTATCTTAGCTTTGAGTGCTGTCTGATCAATCCTGATATGGTGTGTGTGGATGCAGCCATGTCTGGCAGCTAGTACAAATGTCATTATTATTCTATCTAAACATAGTTAATATCAATGAAAGCAGGTATAATAGCTTCAAGTGCTGTTTGATTAAGCCTGACATGGTATATGTGGATCCATTTTTGTCTGGCAGCTGTTGTATGTTGCCATTTTCATCTCCGGGAAGCTGTGGGTTGCGGCTTGTGATCGAGGTTTACTGATGCTTGTGTATTAGGAAGAGATATTTGGTGTTTTAGCCTGGATCCAAGGGAAGAGGATGGATAAAACTGTGATTTGGGATATTTTGGCAGAGAATGGTTTGTTTGTACATCTGCTGAGTGACAAGTGGGAAGGCTGGAAGAATGTGTTATCTCTTCTGGCGGCTTGCTGGGAGTTTTTTTTTTTTTTTTTTGATCTGTTTACTCTCCATTCTTTTCCTGGCTGCTGCCTCACTGAAAGGGAGGGAATTTAGGCTTGAAGCTGCAGTGAAGTGAAACTTTGCTTCAGGTACATTGCGAGCCTCTGGTATGACAGACACTCCCAGGTTGCTATGGTAACAGAGACAGAGTGATGATAATGCTTAACAGCTTTGAGTATCCTCTGAGATGATTCTCAGCAATGAAGTTTTTGGTTTTACAAAAAAAGAAAAATAAAAAAATATAATAAAAGGGCTGTTTTAAACCACATGTACACATATCAATGGTCTCCCAACACTTCATTTAGCTCACGAAGTTGATTCTTGATTAAAAAAAAAATAATAAGTAACAAGCACAATTTTATATTTAAAATGTATTTTTGTCCAAACACATTAAGGACTTACATAAGAGTGGAAGTCTGAGTTATTGTGAAAGACTAAGAGCACTTGGTCTTGTGCAGTACCCTTTGCAGTGGTCTGGGAGGTGAGCTTGCTGGGACATGTTGGGCATATGGGGATAACTGATTCTAGGGGTGTTTGAGGTTGCTGGGAAGTGCTAGAGAGTCATCAGATTTCCTTCTTGGAAATATCTTTGGGAATGAAAGGTGTGTTGAGAGGTTCACTGGCAGAGTGGCCAGTGTATGGAACAGGCTGGTAAAATGGAAAATGACAAATATTGCTTTGGATATTTTAAGAACAGCCTGGAAACATACAACATGGACTAATGAATGATATTCTGGCAAAACTGGATGGGCATTGTTGCCTGTGCTTGAAGTACTAATATGTGTGCATGTAAGGATAGAAATATACTTATAACAAATAAGAAACTAGAAGGGTCTCACAATTTAAAGTCTATGTACTGTATAAACATGCTTGGAAGGAGCCAATAACAAGAATAAACATTACAGCTTGTGGTCTCTCAAATAACTAAGCAACAGCAAAAAAAAAAAAAAAAAAAAAACACAATAGTTATGTAATGTATGATTTTAGTAAATCTAGACATAAAATATATAATCATCATATAAGATGAAGCAGTCTGGTGAATTTAGATATTAAAGACAGGATTTAATAACATGGGCTTGTGTATAATAACACTACTGTTTTAACTTGTCATAAATAACATACACTACACTGAACATCAAGGGGAAGCATGAGGAATTTCTTATATAAGTAAATATGCATAACAAGTCATGTAATTGCTTTAACCTGAACTGTAGTTTTTGTAACCCATTTTGACAATATATAATGCTTAAGCATTTACCAAGGTAACTAATGTTTTATACACGACATCAAACTGACAAAGTTGTTAAAGAGAAAAAATAGAAGCCTGAACTTGAAATGTCACAGAATGTAACAATCATATTCTGAGAAAATAGTATTAAATTGACAATAGACACTCAGTTTAATAATATTGGTTTGTGTATAATAACACTACTGTTTTAACTTGTCATAAATGACACACTGTATTGAACATCAAGGGGAAACATGATTTTCTCATATAAGTAAATATGCATAACAAGTCATATAATTGCTTTAACTTGAATTGTGGTTTTGAAACCCATATTGACCATACATAATACTTAAGCTGTTACCAAGGTAACTAATGTTTTATACATGACATCAAACTGACAAAGTTGTTCAAGGGAAACAATAGAAGCCTGAACTAAGAATGTCAAAGAATGTAACAATCACATTCTAAACAAATAGTATTAAATTGACAATAATCACTCGGTTTAACCTTTGCTGATTATACAAAATAGAATGTTGCTATTTAAATCTAAAAAACGTTCAGTATATGACATAAAATGGCAATTTATGAATATGGAAAGGGAACTTGTAATCATTAATCACAATAAGTGAATTTGTTGTTTTTAACCTATAATTTCACTCATTTTATAATATGAAATGACAGATATGAAATCTTTATGTGTAGGAAATAGGGGAGAGGGATGCACTGATAATTAAAATGCACTAACTTTTATCAATGCCCACATAAAACAAACAATGCTTTAAGTAAGTTAGCAACAAACAAAGTGATTATTTAAATTCTGGCAAGCAATTAAATATAATTTCTGATATATTCAGTAAAATACATTGTATTATAAACATTAGGTATAAATATTATTACCATCTATTTATATTAAGTAATACATTTTGAAAGACTTCATCAATAAGGGTGAATATGTTAAATAACTGTGTGCTATAATCTTTTACTGAGATTTTATATAAGATACATCACACTTTACTATGACTGAATTGCTTGTCATCTATCTTTTCATGTAAATATTAATTGCTTATACAATAAGTAGATATTTATATTGCATCAGAATTCTGTCTAATCTACAATAGTACTATATCTGTTCAAAATAATATAAATATTGCTTATTCCTATTGCAAATATTCTCCATATGATAATTCAGTTTATAGAGCTCAGATGTTCTGGATTGTCAAGGTATGAGTGATAATCTGATGGATTTAGGTTTATCCATCAAATTAGGAAAGATTTTCATTCCATGGCTAGTGCAGATCTTAGTTTTGTTAACATTTATTAATTAAAATTTATTTCACAAAAACATTTTTAGTATGCCTGACCAAAACATTACTTTATTGTTAAATGCTCAAAGTATAAAACTGATAATTTCCTTTAAAAGCTCAAACATATGCTTTATAGTTATCAGAGGAAAATGTTTAATAGTCACAATAAAACAAAAAATACAGACTAAATAACCTAAGATGGATTTAACTTTATTATCTTTAAATACCAATGGCTTAAACAATCCTAGCAAGAGATCAAATCTACTGAAATATTTTAAACTGAGAAAAGCACAAATTGTCTTCCTTCAAGAAACTCATTTCAAAACAAGTGGCAATTACAAATGGAATCCTAAGGAATATATGATATTGGCACAATCCACTTATAAGACAAAGACAAAAGGGGTAAGAATTTTATGGAAAACAAATGTGATTAACTCAGAAATCATTTATAAGTATGAAGATAAAGAAGGCCTTATGGCATTAGCAATAGTTAAATATAATAATGAATATGGAACCTAGCCAATCTATACTGGTTCCCAGGCATTAAAACAGGAATTGTTAAAAAAACACTTGGATTTCATTTCCAATAATTATAAAGGCAACTTAATATTTTGAGGAGATTTTAACTGTATATTTGATATTTCTGAAACTACAAATAAAAGACTGTTGCATACATCTGATGTATCAAAAGCTTTAAACAAGTTGGTAGAATCATTTTATCTTGTAGATACTTTCAAATTTAAAGAAGATAAATCTTTGTTGTTTTCCCATCAAGATCACAGATTTGGTACCCAAACTAGAACAGATAAAATATTTGCTGCCCATGACTTACACTCTAAAATCATTAATTTCTCAGTTACTTCCTGCCCCTTTTCAGACTACAATTCATTGATACTAAAACTTCAAATTGGGTACAAACCATTAATCTTTATCTCCAGAATTCCAGCATATATAACTAAAATTAAAGAGATCAAACCCTGGCTATTATCTGAATTACAGTTCTTCTTAGATATTAATTGCACCACAGAGATAAATAAAATAATGATATGGGACTCATTAAAAGCTTACATATATGGTAAAACCCTAACTTGGTATGAAAAAAAATCAGAGAATGGAATTCTGAATTATTAGATCTACAATCCAAACTTTTGTCAGTAAAAGCTGAAAAAATCAAAATCATTTGTAGATGAAAAAGAAAGTAGAAGTATTAATAAATACAATGAAATTCTAACACATAAAACTAGTTTAGCTTTAGAAAAATTAAAAATTAATGCCTTGGCCACTTCTCTCAAATATCTTCAGAATTTATCCACAAGAATCAAAATGCAATCAAAAGCTAATAACATTGAAAGTATCTTCCATGAAACGAAAGGAAAAAATGTCTCGGATATAAGTGACATTCTTGATGCCTATAGAAATCACTATATGGAACATTTCCAAAAAGAAAATATACATACCGATCAATTAAATCTAGATGAAAAATGTTCTAATATAAAAAAAAAAAACAGAAAACTTAAAATTAGACCTCCAAGCACCCATATCCTACAAAGAAATTGCAGATACGATAAAAGAGGGTAAAAATAATAAAGCTCCAGGTATAGATGGCATAATTATGGAAATATATAAACTTTTTCCTTCAAAGATACTATCCTTTTTCCATAAAACTCTATTAGAAATTCAGTCACAAGCTTTAATATGACCCTCTTGGAGATATTCCTTAATCACACCAATCCTAAAGGAAAACAAATCCCCAAACCTCTGTACCTCATATAGACCTATATTATTATTAAATAATGACTATAAGATATTTATGACAATATTAACTAACAGAATGAAAATACCACTATCCAAAACAATAATTAATAATCAGACTGGATTTATATATCATAGACACACACATGACAATATTAAAAGGATAATTTCTCTTATAGATTATGTTAATGAAGAAAATAAAGAAACACTCATAATTGGCTTAGATATAGAGAAAGACTTTGATTCTCTAAATTGTGACTATTTATTCAAAATCCTAATGCTATCTGAATTTCCTGCATCCTTTGTTCATCTCCTAAAGAATATATATATATATATATATATATATATATATATATATATATATATATATATATATACAAATAATTTAGCGTATGTCAAGTTAGGTCCTTTTACCTCTGAATCTATACATATAACAAAAGGCACAAAACAAGGATGTCCCATGTCATTGATTCTATTTGCTCTGGCTACTGAAATATTGACAGATTCAATCCATAACAATATAAAACTCAAAGGAATAGATGTTTATAAACAATACAATTCTAATGTAATGCTATTTGCTGATGACATATCACTAACATTATCTAATAGAAAAGAGACATTAGAAGAATTAGATATATTAATTGACAAATTTCACATGACTTCAGGACTCCATTTCAATAAATCAAAATCAAAAATTTTATTTTTAATTAAAAAAAGAACTGCAGACTAAGGGGGATCACATCATAGGGAAACAAGAATCTTCCTTGAAATATCTAGGAATTAAGTTATGCAAGGATAATAATGAATTAGTCTAAAAAAACTACAATAATATCATCAATACAATTAAAGTCTCTGTTAATAAAAATGGATTTACTGCCCAAGATCCTATATATAGCCTTGGCAATACAATTGTTACCAGAAAGGAATATACTTAAAGAAATAAATTCACGCCTAATCAAATATTTATGGTTTCCCAAAAGAAACAAAATAGCTTTAATACATCATATCATACCATGGAAACAGGGAGGATTAAACTTTCCTGATATAGAAACATATATAAAAGCATGAATATCTAAAACAATCTCAAATTGGATAAGTCCAAATTACTCTGCAAATTGGAAAGAATTACTAACTGTAATATCAATAAATGAAATTGATTTTCAAAAAAATTCAAATAACAGATAAAAACAATTTCCCATGGCACATATTATGTATTAGTATGCAATATACCATAACTAAGCCCACTAAAACTCATATGATTAATTATTACATTGACTCATTTAAGAAATTATTAATGCAAATATAGATTTAAAAATCTGGTGTGATCTTTTAACACCATTTATAGTCACAAAGTACTTTCCACATAAAATATATAGAAAAATGATTAATTCCTGGGAACAGAAAGGATTTGTTTGTTGGCTCCAATGTATCAAAGAACTAAAAGTTTTAGATATGCAAGTAATGAAAACAATATACAAAATTCCACAATAGGACTTGCTAACTTTACAGAGTATTCTGTCATATTTGCAAGACTTAAGTAGAAGAATTAACAATTCTTCATTTAAAGAAATACCTAAATTTATGAAATACATATATGAAATCATATATAATGACTTTGACATGGGAAACATTATTTCAAAATTTTACAAAATATTAATAAACTATAAAACAACACCCAAAACCTCATATTGGATATATATAACAAAAGGTTAACAAAAGATATCTACACACACACACACACACACACACACACACACACACACACACACACACACACACACACACACACAAACACACACACATATATATATATATATATATATATATATATATATATATATATATATATATATATATATATATATATATATATATATATATATATATATATATATATATATATATATATATATAGTTTACTATGACTTACGTTAACGGCATTTCTACAAATGATCAAAATCACTGTTTCCAAGCCCCGAAACATCAATCAAAGAAACGTCAATCACTGAACAGCAATTAACAGGTTGCAATCGATCATTTGCATCATGATGTGCTGATATATGCAGTCGCATAGTCATGGCTACGTTGCTATAAGAGTGCACAAAACATGTCAGCTACAGAAACAGTGATTTTGACCGTGCTACATTTGTAGCAATGCCATTCATGTCAGTCATAGTAAACCATTTATTACATCAAACATTTAGTTAGAAGGATTGTTTTGTCAAACTACCAGTTCATCACAGGATGCTGATATTTGTTTTGTGGGATCATGACACAGTGAGGAGTGACATTTTTTCTTTTTTCAAATGCTTTTTAATTTTAGAGTTGGTATATATAATTAGCAGGGGGTGAACAAGTGCAGGGGTGCTTGCCCACTGCAAAAAACATCTTTTAGTTTTTTTTTTTAGTTTTTACATGTGCCGAGGCATTTTCTTGGCATATGCATAGTGTTGCATTGACGTTCACATTTTCTTCATATTGTGGATGCTGTTTTTCATGTCAACAAATTTGAATGTTGACGTAAAGTTAGATATTCATGCTATATGTATATGTATATACACACACACACACACATGCACACACACACACACACACACACACACACACACACGTATATATATATATATATATATATATATATATATATATATATATATATATGGTTTCACTTCAGAATCTTGAACTACTGTAATATCGAACTTCAGTAGCTCGAGACCAAAATGTCGAAACTGCACTTGCGTGAAATTGCAGAATGCCGAATGTGGAAATGCCGAATGCAGAAATGTCGAATCCGCAGTTGTGGAGGCGTGTACGTGACGTGGGATTCCCTGTGTTCGTGATGTGTGGTCTGGGATGTGGATGCAGCTGGAGATCTTGGTAAGGGATGTTTTATTAGGGGTTTTAGGTAAAGATTTTAGTGTGTGTGAGTGTGTTTGGAGTTTTGAGGTATAGGTTAGAGTAGGAAGGTAAGACTGTGAGTGTGTAAGAGTTGAGAGGGGTGGTATTTGTACGTATGTGATGCGTTTGTGCAAGGGGGAGTGTAGAATGTGTAGTGGTGGTTTTTGTGTGTTTGTGCTTCTAGTGTGACCTCGGAGTTAGAATATATAAGTAGTGGGGGTGTGAGGGTGCTGTTTTCAGCTTTACAGTCTCGAGATATTGAATTTTGATATTTCAATATTTTGGGATTGTAGAGGGAAACTCTCTCTCTCTATATATATATATATATATATATATTATATATAGATACATATATATATATATATATATATATATATATATATATATATATATATGTTGTTGTTTGTCTTTCGGCTTTTCCCAGTAAGGGGTCGCCACAGCGAAACTCCGGTCGGCTAATGATTGGCAGTAGATTTTTATGAAACGCCGAGGGGCCAGCTTGATGCCCAACCTTCAACAAAGGCACGCCCATTTCTGCTCGCATGTCTTTTGAACGCTACCCAGCTGAGGGAGGACATGCAGGCTCCACACAGAAGGCACTCCCAAACCCAGCCGAGAATTGAACGGGAGAACCTCTTGCTGTGAGGTAACAACGCTACCGCCATACCACTGTGGCATGCTATACACATATATATATATATATATATATATATATATATATATAGATGTGTGTATTGTTTTTTTTTACTTACCCTTATTGAACATCACATTTATTGATGTGAATAATGTTGACACCAAATAATCAACATTATTGAATTACTGACATCAACAAACTACTATGTATGCACTGAGCATCAATCTTGGTGCATGCAAACATATTTAAACAAAACTAAAAAAAACACCATTTTTGCAGGTTGCAATCCCCCTACTCCATTTCACCCCCCCCCCCCCCGCAAATTGCATATTCTAACTTTTAGATCACACACATCTCAGGGAAAGGCCAAATTCCCCAACCCCGAGAAACGTCTGCTTTCCTTCTTTTGTCAACAGGTGTCGACCATCTATTTAGTCATTCAAACCGTGCCAGCTAAACAGATGTTGAGAAAATTGCTGTCTGACAAAAGTAGCGACTGCATTTTAAATACACACACACACGCGCGTGCACACACACACACACACACACACACACACACACACACACACTCATATATATATATTTGTGTGTGTTTGTGTGTACTGAAACTGAATGAAATACACAAATCTCAATGTTTGCAAGGTTGACAAGAAAACACAGACTTTGCAAATGTCAACATGCTGCTGACAGAGATTTAAAGATGTAAAAGACCCAAAAAATGAGTCTGGTGCGATATTCTTAGGATTGCTCTACCTTGTTGCAGCTGTAAGGATGAAATTCCATCTGTATCAATGATCTTCTGACTAGGTTAGCTTTGCTAGTTCTGCTCATTAAACATGAATTTACTGTTTAAGAAACAGTACATTTTTTGACATGTAATGTTCATAGCATAGAAATTTGTAACTAGGAAGTAGAAATAATATGTCTGCAAAATACCTCATTCTGCTAAATATGAATCAGGTTTTTGTATCAGCTGAAATCTTACACAAATTATGCATATGTTCATTGGACACCTGTCACCAACAATAAGAAAAGTGTACCAGCTTTGATACTGATGAGGTCAGTGGGTTCAGATTGCAGTATATGTTATTCTATATCTGCCTCATGAACTTCTCAAATCACTTTCTAACATATGTGCTTAAAGTTTCTTAGTAGTCATATACTTGAACATTTTTGGTGAATTTTCATACCCAAAACTTGAAATAGGGATGTACTTCTCTATAGTTTTGATCAAGAGGTATTTGAGTTTTAGGTTCTAAAATGTAAGTTACACTGCCAGCTTTGAATACTGGTGATTTGCTTTACCACTTTCATGTTTATTAACAGATAGAAAACAATCAATGCCCCTTCTGGAAGGATAGCTGGAACCCTAATATATGCCATTAGTACTGATAAGCCAGGCTGCAAAATAAGCAGAGTGATGCAGCAGTTACTTTAATGAGTTCATGGTAAATTCAATTTTTCTGAAATGCTGTTACTAGAAATCATTGAAATGTAATATGTTCTACCTAAAGTAAATTAAAATATTCTCCATCATTATCCCTTTTATAATGCAGATTATCATGTTTCTGAGATTTTTTTAAGAATGTCAGATTTAATCCTTGCATGTAAACTGCATATGTGTTAATCTGGTTTACTATCATTTGTGCGAATGACATTCTGTCAGCACATATGCTGCCAAAAATCAGAATGTTGTGCACAAAATGAAGAGTGTATGGGATAGTCGAAGACACTTATGCGAATGCAGTAGTGCATTTGCGTAAGTGTGTTTGACTATATGTACAGAGATCACGGTATAGTCGGGATTAGAAATTCATCCATATCACCACAGTGCGATCTCGGATTTGGAATATATTAGTAGCAGGGGGTGTTGGGGGTACAGGGGGCCTTGCCCCCCTGCAAAAATGTGATATGTCGTATAGGAGTTTGATTTCCATCAGCCCCTATACTGCTATCATGTGATGTTTTTGGTGAAAATGTCGACTCAAATGTGTCGATCATTTGGGTTGACATTGTGTAGCAGAGGTGTTTATTTTTGTTATTGCAAATGGCAAATGTATTGCCTTTCAAAATAATTATAGTAAATCTCTTAATCCATATGGTGCAAATCCTTATGCTGATGATGTACTCTTTACTCAAACTTCACCTGAAACCACCAAGTGAATATTACTGGAAAGGTAAAAATATTTGAAGATATTTTATGCTTTATGGTTTATTAAGAACAAAGAGTAGTGTCAACTACTTAAGCCTAGCTGTCTTCAACCCCTAAATGGCCCAGGCATTTCCATAGATTTACAATAAGAAAGACGTGAGAAAGAAAAACGTTTTTATAGGTTTCACAGATTTTAGGAAGACTGTTTTAGGTCTGAACACCATTAAGAAATACTTTGTCTACCAGGTCCAGATCATTTATCAGGTTTGCAAATAGGATGTTCTAATTTTGATTTCAAATGATTAAATTATCAGACTTTCTATTGCCTTCTTGAAGTTTATTCCAAAGTGTTGAGATCCGTACAGATATGACATTTTGAGTTTTCCTCGTTTTAGACCTCTGCATAATTTAAGGCTACTATTTCTGGGAGAGAGGGATTCTGTATTTCTTTCACATTTAATGTTACTTAAGTAACAGATCATGAAACATCTTAAAAGCTAATATCAATTTAACTTTTTAAGTATAGATAATCCCCGGGATTCATGAAGCTCGGCGCAAGGCCGGCGTAAGGCCTGCGCCGGCGGTGCAGTGAATAGCCGGCGCAGTAGCGCCATATACATATTAATGAGAGTGCACCGGAATCACAGACACGTGCGTAGTGTACGTGAGCGAGCCCAGGTAGGATGCGTCTGGAGGCGTGTCTAAGCCGGCATGAGGTGAGCAACCTAATGTGCTGACAGCCACGGTCCGCCCACAATAGTAATGGCAGCAGCCAGGTCCCGTGCAGAATGAAACGCACGTACAGTATGCAACATAGTACCCGTCCCAAATTAACGGAGAAGCAAATACAAGCCACGAAGGCATAAGTGTACCCGTCCAAGGAGCAAAGGATACGCATAAGACCGCGTTCATCCCGCAATGTACCGTCAGTGTTTACACTCAGAGAAGGTGTACAGCCGCATGTCAGCGCGCCGCACCGACATAGGAGCAGCGATTAAGGTCACCACCTGTCCCACTTTGGTTGGGGCAGTCTCTCCATGGCCAGTTGTGTCCCGAAAAAACGTATTAGAAATGGCTGATGTGCTACGATTGTAGGACACAATGATATCCCGCATTTAATGTAATGGTAGCATGAATTGGTTATTACTGTAACAGAAATACCTAAATGACACAAGAAACAGAATAAGCAAGCAAATTGCCACAACAATAAGCTTATATTTAGGCAAACAAGTGAAGTTCTATGCTATATAGTGACCGTTGGTATGTGTCGGCCTGTAAAGTCAGATGTGAGTCCCGGAAATATCCCAGATCGGAAACTGGAAAAGGTGGAAACCCCAGTAGCGACATGGGCATGGTCACCAGGGTTACCTGCTGTCCCAATGTGCCATGGACAGTCCCTGATTGGACAGTTGTGTCCCTGCAACAATCGTAAAATGGAAAATGACCTCCGATCCCTGTCAAGAAAATTCCGCAATATACATGTAATAGTAGCATAAAACATATACATTACTATATGAAACACAGACATGGCATAAGAACATAAATAAGGAACCCAAATGTTTACAGAATAAGCTTATAGTATGGCAAACAAGTGAAGTTCTGTCAACTGCACTAGCCGTGGGTATGTGTAGTCCTGCAAATTCCGAAGTTTCCACATAACATGCCCCACTATGGGCATTGGAAAAGGTGCCAACCATAATGGTCACAAGCAGTAGTGACAGTACATAGCCGGGTAGCTGTGTTGACATAACAACAGTAAGGAAGCAAGATACCTCAAACACAGGCAAACATGTGCATAGCAACATATCCCACACACAGCAACGTCTCTGTTGCATACACTGGATGGCGTATGATGAAGTGTAATATCCAGAAGCAGAACCCATGCATTCGGATGTACTACACAATAGCCTCATTGTACATGTCAGTCCCACACATGTATACCTCTGCACCCAAACCTGCTAGCATCTGTGTGCAGTTATACAACCACACACAATGTGCATACCTGAACTGTGGTAAGATGTTTGTGTTAGGCAATGCCACGCTGAAAATCATTACCCACATGTCACCAACCCACCGCGGGTACAGATATGTAAATGCCTGCATGTGAATGTGTCAGGAGAATGTGTACATCCGCATGTAGTATGTACCCGTCAAACCATCTAGGTTTGCATACGACACGGTGCACATAACTGTACACATGTGGACAAGTCGGGTCGTTGGACCACCGCATCGATGATTATCTATGCAGTGAAGTCGATCACATATAGCGGAACAGGTGCCTACCAAACAGGACGTCCTAACAGGGTGCTACAGGCAAAGAAGGGAAGCTGGGACATCACATGTGGAGAGTAGCGTAGCTGGACGGACAAATACACACGGTCAAGGTAATGGACGGAACAACATGCATATGGCGGATGGATGTTGTTCGTAAAATATATAGAAACACATATGAAGTTCCAGTTTAGACTCGAAATACTATATAATGCATTGAATTGTACCGTACAATATGGCAGTAGAACTAAGCCTGCATGTAATTGGTGAAGCTAAGCTGTAGTGTGATGGAATTCTGAACCTGGCAGTAAGCAGTACAGCAGGCTCATGTCTGTCATCATTAATTATTTGCTGGGTTACAGAACAATAAATGTATGTACATGCATAACAGCACTCCTTCCCCAGAGGAGGATGGCCTTGTGAGCTCTATCGAAGATAACAGTACAACTCCTTACCAGAGAGACAAAGCAACGTATTAAGAAATTAACTGTCCACTGTATCGTAACAGTCTAGGGTCCTTGAAACAGCTACAAACACAAAAGGACACTGTAATGTACAAGGTGCCTTGCAAGGCTGTGTTATTCCATGGGAAAACATTTTAAAAGCACGACCCTAGCTACCACGTATGTATAGACTATTGCGGACCATAGTGATGGAAATGCCCTGTGACCGACCACGTCAGTAAGGTGGGCAAAAGCTGATTGTAAACACTATATAAAGAAACTTCTTACTGTATAGAGTCGGACAAAACACACATACTTGGACTGGATATTATTTAGCCTGCCTGTGTACAGTACTAAAACCTTCGAACCCGAGCCTCCTGTGTTATCGGCTGTCACTTAGAAAAGCCTACTGATAACTTCAGTCTGGTTTTAACAACTTATTTCACATTGTGATCCTTGTAATCCGAATTCCTTGGTAAGCTACAGGTCAGAGTGCATGGCTGGTTAGACATGTACGCTGGAGAATATGCATAAATGCTTCTTCTTGAATGAAAAGACCTCCGACTGAATTGTTGTGTGTAAAGAGGCTGTTTACTGTCTGATCTGTGGCTGAAAAGCGGAAACTGGATCCCAAGAAGAAAACGTGCAGCCTTAAACAGGAGGCCCAGGTAAGGAGTGTTTGCCTTTTGTCTCAATTGTAGATCAGGACCAGACTACATTTTGTTTCTGTTAACAGTAGTGATATCGGTCAAGACCTACCCACATACTGTTAAATCTGAACATAGGTCAGGGAA
>NC_056736.1:501610380-501710628 GCF_019279795.1 Protopterus annectens
TAAAATTTTATTTACCAGGATGTCATTTATATACATTCCTAACAATGGATGTCTCACAGAGATTCAGAATGTGGAAGTTTGAGGAACTGCGAGGAACATGAACTGTTTTACACCCCAAATGAGGTAATTCCTCATAATGTCATACACTTCACTGGTATGCTTGCCGCCGCACCGACGGTTGAACACAATACGCACGTTGGCGACGCCGTGGCGGCGTATCTCCGCACTCATATCCTATGGATATGACACGCACATATCCCGTTACTGTACCGTGGACTGGTGACCATCCCGACACGCGGATATGTATTGATGCAGGTTGACATTTCCATGGCTGGCGTTACCTGCTCTGCCCACCCTCGGATGATCGGGTTGTCGGTCACTTTGTTTACTATGTGGTGATTTTAAGGCCTTACTTATCTGTGAACTTGCATCCCTGGGTACCATATTACCCTGTTGTACTTTATATCTGTGTATGCGCACATATATTTCTACATGTGTACTGATATCTATTTCCGTATCTGTGTATGCACATGAGTACATATGTGGTCGACTTGCGGCGATAGTGGCAGCATACGGCTACGCCGTGTGCTGTAGAACCGGCGGGCGGTGAGGTGTTGGCGCTCCATGCTCTGCTGGCGATTGGGTGTGCAGTGTTTGGCGGTGCCTTTGTTGAGTCACATACGTCCGCACATACTGTACACATTACGGGCGGACATGTTTGTGTGGCGTCCATTTTACTGTGTGTGCAGGTCAGGAGGTGTCAGTCCATGGGGCCTACACTGTCAAAGTATGTGCTATGCGTTCCTCTTTGCCAGGGCGTAGGCATATTGGGTACGCCTCTGTCTACCTACTGGGGCTGGCTCAGTGTGTCCATGGCGCTGAACGCCCTGTGCCTGTGCTTGCCCTGGCAGTTGTGGCGGGCTTGGTGGCCCTCCGCATTATGTCCCTGCAGCAGCTGTTTCCGCAGAATCATATTGTGTAGCATACAACATACTATGAATATGTGGGCACTTGTGTCTGGAGAGTACTGCAAGGCTCCACCGGATGTATCCAAGCACCGGAACCGTGATTTCAACATCCCGAACACACGCTCTATGATTATTCTTGTTTGTGCGTGTGCCTCATTATGGCATTCTTGCATGTGTGTGTGTGCATTTCTGATGGGTGTCATCAACCACGGCTCCAGTGCGTAGCCAGCATCCCCCACAAGGTGACCTTGTGTGATGTCCCCCCCTGGCGAATACCTGATACAGCTGTGAGGCATGCCAGATATGGGAGTCGTGGTAGCTTCCAGGGCTGCCAGCACACACAACCATGATAATGCCCTGCACATTGCACACGACCTGGCAATTGATGGAGGGGTATCCCTTGCGGTTTATGTAGCGTCTACCCTGCTCCCTGGGTGGTGACTTAATTTCTATGTGCGTACAGTCTATCGCACCCAGGACCTCCGGGTATTGTGCCACACGGTGGAAGCGGCGCATATTGCTAGCCAACTCCTCCTGAGATGTGGGGAAATTTATGTGCTCATGGGCATGTGGTAACATGGCATCCAGGAACTGGTGTAGTACCCTGGATGCTGATGCCTGTGAGATGCCCATTATGTCCCCGGTTGGCCTTTGAAAGGTACCTGTAGCCAGTATTCGCAAGCTCACACATACCTTGGTGTCCACTGGGATGGGCTCCCCTCTGTTGTCTCTTGTTCTCAGGCGGCCGGCACAGCTCCACTATTTGCTGTAACGTGTCCCTGTCCACCCTGTAGCGCCCTACTATCTCCAGGTCTCGCAGCCCCTGGTAGGTCACCCTTGGTCTGAACACTCTCCTTCTCCTGTGAAGCCTACGGTAGTTGTCGGCACCACCCTCCGCAACTCCGTCTGTCTCTGCCACATACCTATGCATCACGGCCACGGCGGCACCCAGCATATACATATTAAAAGTTCCCGCCTGTTTACACCCTACGGTGCGGCGTTTGGGAAATCGCTGTGTGTTGTGTGCATTCACACTTAATACTGTTGTGCTGTATACCCGGTGATGTCATTGGGTGTGTCTGTGCAGCCGTATCCATGGCTTATTTCCGTGGTTTTACGGTTGCAACTGCAACGGTACTGCCTGTAGTGTTACATTACAGTTGCCTGCATTGCCTTGGCTTTGCATCTTACATTACTGCATCCTGCAGGCACATGGCATATGATGCATTTTATCTGCAGCCGCAGTTATGCTACCTCTGTACTTGGCTGTGGTATTTCGGTTATTTGCTCTTTGCATTTCTGCTACATCCCCTACTATCTTTGCATTCATATGCCTCCCCTTTCCCGTTATGCAGGAGTCTGCATGCAGAGTTATCAGCTGCCGCCGTTTGCCCTTCCTGGATTGATTGGTGTTGATTGCTCATTATGGCTCCATTTACACTGCTTCCGCATTTCCTCGTATTCTCCGCATTACCTTCCTATATCCGTGGTTGTTGACAGGGAGGCCATCACATGACTGGTTTAGGGAACGTACTCATCCTCGTGCACATGCATCTGTACGCGCATTATGTACTCTCAGCGCATCTATTTCCTAACACGCCAGTCCTGATGCTGTGATGTGCATTGTACAGCCCAGATTTGCTGACCTCCAATATCCTTCCTCCAAATGTGGCACACCCCTCTGTGGTTGACATGTATCTCGTGTAGGCCACTCCTCGGTGTAGTACCGCTACGCCATTTGCTCCATCCTTACACCGGCGCCGTTTTTGCGATTCACTATTATCTGCCTCATTTGCATGGAATTGACTACTAATACATGGTTACGGTGCCGAACACCGGCACCACTCCTTGACAACCATTGCGCTGGGGTTGAAGCTTTACATACATACTATGGTGTGTGGTGGCTGTGCAGCTGATGTGTGTTATACTGCTCTTTTAGGACATTGTCATATTATTTCATTGCTTTGCAACTTCTGTGCACATATCCCGGGGGTCTGCTGTTCTTTCTACGTACGTGCCATTTATGTCATTTTTTACATTTTGTGCATATTTTCTTTGGACATTCTCGGTGCCTTTCCACATTGGCATATTGCACCTATATGATACCTGACTTTGACAGCCTTCCGTTACTCCTCGGTCATGTTTGGGTAAATGTAAACCGTTTTTTTTGGTTTACATTGCCATGCCCTTACGCTACGCCTGCGCCACTTCGTGGATCGCTATTTGCCCTCATTTGCATGGTGCAATACCGCACACAGTGTGTTTTGCATACCTATGCCGGGGGCGGAGACGGTCCGGCGCACGCCGGTAGTGCACGTGGAATTCATTCATACCTGAATCGCTCAGCAGCCATATTTGGCGTTATAACGCCGATGCTATGCTGGCGCCTGGCGCAAGGTTCATGAATCCGGGGGAATGCCTGCTATACAGATTTCTTTTTCTGCACCTGTTGTAGTAACCTAGATGATTGTACCATACAATCTTTTTTGTAAATTTACTTTGAACCCCCTCAAGGGATTTTAATTATTACCATTTAGTGAGGCTAAAAAATAAATATTATATTCAGTTATTTGTCAAACATAAGTTTTATATAGTACAGTTAAACATGCAGAGTCTCTGATGGTAAATTTTTTTAACACAATATAACACAATCCATAATTGTTTCATAGTCTGACTACAAAAGGACTCAACATGTTTGCCAGATGTAAACATTACTTCTTAACATCCCAATATGTTAGAAAATATTTACTTCAGATAAGCCCTCACTATTCAAATATTTTATATGGTTAATAGAAGACTTTCTCAAATATATAACACAGCATTTATTAGAGCTACAACTGAGGCTAAATTACTTGCTTATAGAGTTATTCCTTCATATGATTATCAATGCTAATTATGTCCATATGGTTAGTGATGACAAGTCCAGTTTTGTGATCGTCTGTGTATTTGCTAAGTCAATGCAACTTGTCCGGAAAAGTAGTGAGGACTATTAGAAACCACAGTTCCTAGTACTGATCCACGAGGGACACCAGAACTAATCGATGAAAATTTAGTTTTATGTTCCTGAATAATAACCAGTTGTATTCTGTCAGTCATCCAATTATTAACCCATTTGATGATATATGAGTTGATTTTGGCTTTCCACAATGAATCTATAATGGTTATACGAGACAGGGAGTCAAAGACCTTAGATGTAGCTGAATAAATGACCTCAGAGCATAAACCTTTTTCTAAAGCATATGTTACCTCATGATGAAAACCATTGGTTTACCCAAGAAAAATCATGTTGAAATATGTCTATAGAACAAATATTTGCATTTTTATTTGTTCGATCAATTATACATCACTAAAAGCATTTGCCTATGATCAAAGATAAGATAATTGGATGGTAATTTCTTACATCAGATGTAACACTTTTTATCAGCTGGAGTGACATTTGATGTTTTTCATAATGGAAGGATTAATACACTATGTAGCAGTCTGTTAAATGTGGATTTTAACAATTGTATTATGGTGTGTTTCTTTTTGAGAAGTAATATAGACAGGATATTATCTGGTTCCAAAGTTGTACATTTTTTATCCTGGAAAATCTATCCTGAATGATTGAGCAGGTAATAAGGTGGCATAGAGAGTAATTGGGAATTGAAATATCTCTAGAAGTGGAAAATGTATTACTCATAATTCCAGAAATATTTATGAAATATAGGTTGAATTAATTTTCTATTATACTGAGTCACAGACAAATGTATTATTAATTCTAAGGGAAGTGATAGGATGTTGTGATCTGATATTTTTGTTGAAATAGTTGTAACAGATCTTAAAATAGGATCATAGGGTCATAGGAGGTTACTAGGCTATTGACCCAGCGGTCATTTCAAGCCTAGCTGTTTCATCACAATGCAATACCATAGATATACTAGTAGTCAATACCCAGGACTGTATTTAGTAATGACTGCCCATAGCTAGTTTGATTTCATTGTTACACTTACTCTCAAGAATCCTTAATTTTAGTTATTTAACAATTCTGTTAAATATTCATTTAGTAGTTCTATCTGGATGTCTTTTAGAAACAAAATAATAATTAATTTTTCTTGTGAATTGATTTAACATTTGAATTCCACCAATATAAATATGTTTGAATTTGTTTTATTGTTCTTTTTATCAAAGTTTCTTCCACTCAGTGGTGTAGTATTTTTTTCTAAAATAAAATAACCAAAACATTTCAAGTTCATGAATGTGTTCTGCCTCCCAGCATGTATCAATTGGAATAGTGTATAATGCAGTATTGTCTATCCTTTTGTAATTATACGTGCACATACACCTTTATCTAACTATTAAGGCTGATATTTCAAACAGTATGGAGTTGTGATCTGAGTTACCAAGTGCAGATCATGTATGCTTTTTTGTTATCAAATTTAGCATGTTTGTAGCTAGAAGGTGTAAGATATTCTTACCCCTACTGTGACCAGACACTTGTGCTAAAGTCCATGATTTACCAGATTACTAATAAAATATTTGAAATACATTTTTCCAGCACAAGGCAAATTCCAATTATAATCTGGATAATTAAAATCCCCTATAAGAAACTGTTGCCATTTGTAATAAGGTTGTCCATCTTATTAAGGCAGAACATGTGTTTATTGGCAGAAATGTTTAAATTATAGTGGCGTCATGGACCATATAAAAAAGGATATAGATGACCTCCAAATCCTGGATCTATCCCAGTTCGGTTTTGTCAAGGGCAAGTCATGCCTGCTAAACCTAATGGACTTCTTTGAGAATGTGACCAGAACAACAGATAAAGGCAAAACCATGCACACAGCCTATCTTGACTTAGCCAAGGCCTTTGACACTATCCCCACATTCGAGCATCACTGACAAACTAAAATTCAGAGAAATATCAACCCCTATGTTGTCAGGTGGGCTGCAAACTGTCTCAAAGATCACAACACTCAGTAAAAGTGGGAGACTTTTCATCTACTAGCAGATCTGTCACCAGTGGGGTCCCACAATGATCAATGCTCAGCCCCCTCTTGTTTGGCATATACGTCTCAGAAGTGCAGGCCAAAACAGAGGGGCTGTAGCTAACCAAGTCTGCGGATGACTGCAAATCTTCTAGCAATGTCAGAGTACTTCAAAAGGGGCTTATACAGACCAATGACTGATGCCAAGGCCATGATCTTAAATTAATTGCAAAAAATGCACCATCATTCCCTTTGGCATAAACAATGTCCCTGCTGATTAAAAAATAAACAATAATACACTAATTAACAATTCAGTAGTCAGACACCTGGGAACACAAGCTGACTGTGACCTCAACTTTGAATACCATGTGTCTACTGTGGTGAGGAAGGCATTCTACATTGCTGATATGATTAGCAAAGGCATCGCCTCAAGAGCAAAAGAGGTCATAACTCCCCTGTACTCATCCCTCATCAGGCATATTATTGAATATAATGCTCCCTTTGGTCTGTATTGTACCAGACTCCTGCAACGACTTTTGAGATCTCAGAGCTTTCTAACTAAGAAAATTCAGGATCTCCAGCAAATCTTATACAGACAGACTGAAGTTGCTGTCAGTGTAATCAGTAGCATATAGAGTACTTAGAGATGACTTATGTCTAATTTACAGGGCTATCTCTTACCCAAATCTAATGGAAATGCTGCACATCCATAAATCAAATTTGACTAGTCACCCATTTCAGAGACCTCAGTCTAGCCTGTGACATAAACAGGACCTGCTGGAGAGACAGATACATCTCTCAGAGGTTGCCACTCCTCTGGAATAGGCTTCCAATCCATATCAAGCAGAGCACCTCTATGACCCTGTTTAAGCTCAGCTTGGAATACTGGATGGAAAAGCATACATTTCTGCCAGGGATTGCCCCAGCTTCTCTTCTGGTCATGGGTAGTCCTTGCTAGAAAAACCTTTGGCATAGACCATATCTCTTATCTAGTGTTATATTGGGATTTAATGGCTAGGCTTGTAAAGACCCACAGGTCAATAGTGTAGTAACATCTTATGAATCTAGGACAGCTTCATGATTATCTATTAGTATACATTCTAGAAAATTATCTGTGAAGATTTGAGACTCTCATATACTAAAATTAGTACCCCTCCATCCCTGGGGCCTTCTCTTGGGCATTTGTATTTAATATAGCCAGAGAATCTTAGATTTTCAGTTTTCTGACATTCTGTGATGACAACAGTATCAACATTTTCTGACTGCAAAATATTTTTAAGCTTATTACATTTGTTTTGCAAGCTTTGTACACTGCAGAAGTAACATTTTAAAACACAATTATATTGGTCTGAGTTGGCGGAAGAAATTACCTTTTCTAAAAATATTTAACTATTGAGTTACTTTTTCAAGAAATGTAGCCAACACCATAGGTGTCAAAGTTTAAATTGTTACATGTAAATAGCCTTATGTCACGCATACTTTCTTCCTAATAAGTGATACGTTTTATTGCTATAAACTATGCAAAACTTTTGTGCTTTTGTGCAGATATAGCCATTCCATTTTTTGTAAAGGAATGATTTCACTCAGGGTAAGTTCAAATCTCTTTTTCAACCTCTTCTGTTGTAGTTAACGTGATTTTTTCATATGAATTAAGTGCATTGGAATACAGATCATTACTACCAAAATGAATTATAATGTTGTTTGTGAAATCTTTGATTTTAACAATCTTGAGATTTTAACAATCTTGAGAGAAATGCTTCTGTGTTCCTTAGGCAGGGAGCTTAAGGTTACTGTCTATTTCTTCAAATAAAATAGTTGAGTATAACTTGGCCCGAGAATGGCATCTCTCAGTATCAAAATTTCAGTCTTATTGTTTTTTGAGTTTTTGTTGTTATGTACATGTTTAGTTATTCTAATGTCCTGGTTATTTTTATAACAAGGCCACTGTTATATTGTTCAGCATAGTTACATTTCCTTGGACTAGTTTCACGTGTTAGGGTCTGGTGTTTTATCATAACTTTTGTGTATAAACAAGACTGATAATGTAAAACAGGGTCTGAATCTAGCACAGCTAAACCTGTGAAACTATTAGGAATGATATCTTTATCTCTAAGTGCATAACTGCGTGAATTATTACAAATGGTATGTTTCTTTAGTTTATTACTAGCTGCATATCTTAGTACAAAATCACCACCACCAATTTGGTGCCATGTTAGTATGTTAGCTATAATAACTTTAGTATTATAGCAGGATTACCATTGGACTCTATGACTTTATTGTGTATGGTGTCCAAGAAAAGGTCAGTACCAGTGTTGGCTTTAATACCGTAAAAATGATGACAATGTTTGATTTCCTTATAGTTAGCACTGGTATTTGCTTTAGTACTATAAGAATAATGACTGCACTTGTTATCCGAAAGATTTAAATCATCATTTAAGACACTGGCATGTGAACACTTCTGTAAATATTCATTAAATACAGTAAGATCTTTAGAATCTGAGCTATTGGTATATTGGTCTGCATCACAGATATTTGAAGGATGTTATCTGAAAACTGCTTGAAGCACTGGACCTAGATTTTTTGTTTGTTAAATACCTATATTTCTTTTTCTTCTTAGAAACAGGATTTACCATTAGTACACGTTTTATGTTTGTATTGCCACCTTTTCTCTTTGTTTTCCTTTATGGGCATCAGCTGGGTTTAAGGACCCTTTGTTTCTGAAGTATAGTGAAACTATCCACTTATGCTGTACTGCTGAGACAAATAAAAAGGCTGAAACATGCATGTCCACAGCTAGTGGGGTTTGGCATTATTGACCTGAAGGTAGCTATAAGACTTAAAAAGTAAAAAAGTCATGTACATTCAGAAGCCATGTACCCTGAAGCACTTGATGTACTTAAAGGGTCATTTGCATGTGTCCTGTGGGCCTCCATTGTAGGAGATTTAAGTTGATACACAGTGAAAACTCTGGTTTAGCTAGATTTTTCTTGCAGTTTTTACTAAGTGTTTTTTCTGTGTGACTTTTTTACCCTTTGGTCACCATCTCCTGTTTTAACATTAATAATAAGTAGCTCATTCAATTGATCAAAATGGAGACAGACTAGAAGTGCTAAGAGTGAGCTTTTGGTAAAGATACCACAAATCAGGTATTCATTTTAATAATTATTTTAACAGGTCTTCCAATACATACATGTTTAGTGAGTCCATTGTTTATAATGAAATAGAAAAGGAAATACTAAAGACAGCTTGTTTAATCAATCAGGCTTAAGTTCCATTGTTGCATAAGACATTTTGAAACCAGCTCTGGAAAAGAAGCTGTGAGGGTCAATACTCTTAAACATCTATTTTAATATATTATACTAAGTCCATAATAAATGTACTCACTGTGATGGTGTGACGTTTCCAAACAAAAAGCTGTTTGATTCATTTATCTTATTATTAAGAAGGCTGAAGCCTCTACACCAAACAATAGCAGTAGTATTTGCGTTTACTTTGTTTATAGTGGTCTCTCTAAATAATGACTTACAATAAGCTACTCTTGTTTACCCTTATAAGTAAAGCAGTTTCAAAGGAATTAAAGATAATATAACTTATGTGTATAGAGTTTTCTCAAAACAGTGTTTTGCAGTTCCCTTTTTCTTGTTAACTTATTTGTTTGTTTGTTTCTTTGTTTGTTTGACATTTGTTGACCAGGAAAGTCCGACTGAGCTAGTGCCCTTTTTCAGTGGTGGCCTGGGGAGAAAAGCTCCACAGAAGAAACAATTGCATAGGAATAATTCATGAGTTCACAAAGAAAAAAAAATCCAGAATTACAATTTATATAGTTCATATAAAAAATGGTAATACAAAGTGTCAGGGTAAGTATATCTTACAACTGAACTATACAGAAAAAGGAAAGCACTCACAGGCATATTGAAAATATGAAATTAAATTAAATTCACAAAGGTATGCAAGCATATGGAATAGGAGTACTGATAGGATTTAATAGCTCACAGTCAAGTAAGTAATTATGTATAAATATTATGAGAAGAAGTTGGAGGCAGTTATGTTTTGACAAGGCTGGTAGGATGAGAGACAGCATTGTGCTGTGTCTAGGTTTAGAAGTTTAGAGAATTGTAGTAAATAAATAAAATAAAAAAGTGTGGTGAGTTCCTGGAGACTTGAAATAAGTATGAGATTGTTCACAAATGAAATAAAAAAAATAAAACTTACTGCAGGACAGGACAGAATCACCCCAACCTCAGTTAAGTGAATAGTCCAACTCAACATAGGCAGATGTTTTAAAATAAATACTTATAGCTGACTGGCTACAATTGCTATCACCCAGTAGTAGCCAAAGTCTCTCGGAAGCAAAAGAAAATAAAAAGTTTGGTGAGGTCTCTTAGCTTTGAAAAGGCATGATATTGCTCACAAGCAAAATAAACCACATACAACTCTCTGCAAAAGATGTTAGAATCATCCCAAACATTTAAATCAATTGGCTTTGTGATATTCTGCCTGTTATCTATATCTTAAATGTATTCATTTGTAAAAGAAAATGAGTTGAGGATGTGGTGTCCAAGACACAACTTTGGCAAAAACGTACACCGAATACATGGAAGAATATGTGATTAGACTGTCTTTGCCTTCTAAGCCACATGCAAACTCTATCCATAACTGCCCTTTTTATTGTAAATTGTAGGATAACCTTTATATTACAACTTTTGCCATAATGTGACACTATGGTACATTTTCAATCTGGATGGCCCTGATAATGGCTAAAAGGAAGTTGAATTGATTATTGCAGGGCAGGAAGATTTCCCTAGAATGACAAAGTTTATTCCTGTAAAAGTGCTATGTTTTGATTTCAAATGTTCCTGTTCATATGTAAAACTAGCTTTTTTGCAGAAGAAGAATATGTGATATATTTTAACTATATTGCAAAACATATAAACATTGTTTTAAGGCTTTTCTTGAAGATTTAAAAAACTTCTCATTTTGTCTGTATTTATCAAAATATTTGTAAAAAGAAGATGCACTTAAAGGAATATATAAACTTAACCAGAAGAATTACTTAAATGTGAAGCTGCCAGGACATAAAGTTTCTGTGCCCCAGAATATCTTCATTGTATGTTTCCATACTCAAGGTAAGAAGCAAATACATTACAAAACCAAATACATATCATCACATGGAGTTCTGTGTTGTAGAACAAACAATGAATCACATGAGGATGTTACTTAATGAGACGGGATTTCTTACAAATGAGCATTGGACTCCTGTGCTCATGCAGCTTTTTGTTCTGCAACACTGCCCACGGCAGATACTTTCATTGATCAGAAGTAACTAGTCCTGTCAAGCTTTAATAACTCTCAGAAATTTCCATTTCACTGCATTTGCCAGCTTAAAAAAATAGAAGGAAAAGAATTATTATATTAAGGCGTGGTTACATATAATGGTTGTTTTATCTTTATTGCAGATGAATGAACTATAACAAGATGTCACAACAGCAAGAAAGGAGCATAGATGGAAAAGGAAGAAATAAAGCGAAGACACTGAGTAAACTGAGTAATTTAATACAATATTGAAGTTATCAGTTCTCAGAAAACACTGCAATTACCATAAAATAACAGACTGCCTTGTTTTTCCTGGATTTCTGTTTCTCCATGGGATTGCATGACATATTGTTGGTAACTGAAGAAGTAATATCAAAACCAGCAGTTGAGTCTGTGGATAAATCAATATTTTAGAGTATACATCAATTATTTATAGTATTACTTTTTTAAAAACATACCTTCTGTAACAACACAAAGCTTAAGACAGAGATGCCAAGAGGCACAGTGTGGCTTGAACGTAATTAACAAGAACAAATCTCACAGCTCAAACAGTAACTAATTAAGCTCTCAGAAAAATGACAGGATGATGGGGAGGGATTATTTTTGTGACTGTGGCTAGATGTTGCAAGCACCAGTACTGAGCATGAAGCCTGCAACACAAAAAGAACAGTTGTAAGCCATAGTAATTGGCTCCCAGCAATGTTTCTATACACGTTTACTGATTGAAAATGTGAAAAAAGAGGTGTATAAGAAAGCCAGATAAAAGGGGAACAGCAAGTACAGAAATGTAATTAAGGATACAGGAAGTATAGGGATGGGGAGGGGCAAAAGAACATATTTTTGTGGGACATGTACAGGTCAAGAAGGATTTAATGAGAAGGCAGGGTATAGAAAGATGGGAGACGTATGAAAACAGGGCACACAAACAAACATAAAACACAGACAAAGACCAATTGGGAGGTGCTGACACAAATGGGGGCTTCATACACTCAGAGGGAGGACAAGTGTTGACAGGGAGGATTGGTCAACAAACAGTGGACTGAGCTGATGCATGAAAAAGGACAACACCAGGAAGAAAGTACTCCACTTCTATGACTGCTCAGGGGTTAAACCCAAGATGAGATCGGTCACCATACTGACTGTCTTCCCTGCTGGCCCTTTTTCAGATGTTGATAATGACATTGCTAGACAGTGATGTGACTCTATAAGTTACACAAAGACCTTCTCAATGCAGCCACTGTGGGCTTCAAGCTGTCAATTTAGTAACCCCGTACACTTCCATCAGATCTTGTTAGCTGACAAATATTGACCCACTGGCAGTACCAGAGAGAATAATAGCAATCCTCTCCAATGAGTGACCATCAGAGGCCACCCACACATCTCCAGGTACTCCCCCCTCCATTGCAGGACATCTGTCAACAAATAGAGATGCAGGCTTGGAAACAGACAGTGTGCTGATAGGAGAAGGATAGGGTCGATGGTGGGGTGGAGAATGCTTTCACACTACAGGCACATCTTTGGCAGATGTTACAGTAATGATAAAATAACTAGACAGAAATAAAACAATGAACCTGAAATAAAATATTTAAAAAAAAGATAGCAGCAAATTGAGAGGGGGAGAGAGTGAGAAAGACAGACAGACAGACATACAGACAGAGAGTAAGAGGGAGGAAGAAAAAAAAGACAGCACTACTCTGACTGTTTCTGATGAACAGTCTTATAGATACCCATCAGTGGACAACACAGCAGCTAGGTATTGACTATGCCAAAGCCGACAGCTCTAAGTACTTGCATAAACTTAAATGTCCCTATTGAGTGATGTAAATGCAGGCATACAGTGGCAGTGCACCCATGGCTAAGGATAGGGAGGTTCTGGCTAAAGAAGCAAGAGTGCGATGTGGGGTGCAATAGGTCATGGGCATTTTATGGGGCTGTGGCCCAGTGGACAATTTACGAGATAAGGTCAAAGGCATGCCATGTAGTCTTGGACATTGTTATCATTTATGCAACCCAACATGCCTGTAATGCCAGTGTGGTGCAGCAAAGGCAGAGAAGCAACTGTTGCCAACAAAGACAGTTGTCACAAGTGCATGGCAACCACTGTAATGAAGCTTGGTATATTCCAAGGGACAGACCAAAGCTATAACACAAATGCCAGTGATGTGATAGGTAAATGTGGCACTAATATTAGCATATGATGGGATAATAAGCAGGCAACAGTCTGACATACATGTCCTCATACAAGAGTCTCCAAGTAGATGCCCCTGATGCTCTTTGTACAACAAGTACAAAAAGGTCTTACTTTTCTTAGGGCATCACGCTGTCATCTTCAGTACCCTTGGAAGCTATGGCAATTCATTAGGTCACAATTCCAAGAAACAGGATAGCCCTCTAGCTGTCACACTTGTTGCTACAGTCAGTCTATGAGGTGCAGCTTTGGGTAGGCATGTAGCACTACTAGTCACAGAGTCACCATTGTACAGCATGAAGATACAATACATTCCATGATGATGTATGGTATGAGCAGTGGCATGGACAGAGTATACATGCATCACAGTGTCTAACTATAGTCTATCTCCAGTTTTGCTACTCAGCACCTGTACAGGTCATAATACAATCATAGCTTTCCCAGAGTCCCCATGGATGATCATTAACTGACATACAGATGCTCAGTACACTTCATAAGTACTGAGTGTATGATACAGGTAAATTACATCATGAGATAAACATGTGAATTATAATATTTGGCAAAAATAGGCTCATTACCATGACAACCAGACTAAGAGCTTTGAAATTGCACAATGAAAACAGCTCACCTTTGCTAACCTCACTGTTCTATGAAAGAATACAGAACTGTAAACTGCAGAGCTGATATACACAGGCAAACCCTTATTACTAGAAACAAGACAAGCTTACGGGGAATTGGTTGTCACTTTTGCTGGATAACTAATGCTTTACTTGTGTTTTTTTCTGGGAGCTGCATAATAGTTTGATATGGAGGGGTGAGCTAATGGGTATTAATGTCAACAATGGTAAATGCTGTATGGGAAACTGTAAACAGGAGCATGGTCTAATGCTATGACAGTAAAAATGGAGGTGATGCAATGTGTCAGGTTCATTAAAAAACAATACTGAGGTTTGTCTCCTTCTATACTATGTAGGTACATAGTTCAAGATTTAGGCCAAAGACTGTGTGTCCCACTCAGAGTTAACATGCAAGTGCTGAAAGGTGATCTGTTTGCTGATAATTAACCTCATAGCTATTGCAGTGGTGTTATGGTGTCCTGCATGGAAGGGTTACCACTGTCAAGTATGTAGGATAATGGGTGAGTCCTACAAGTATTAAATGTCTTTCTGCTGAAAGTACTGGCATAGTTGCTGTGAAAGTGGTACTGTGGGGTGAGTTTATGTGGACAAACAACACAGTCCAAAGACATGCATGAAGTGCCCTAGTTTTCCTCATCCACTGGGTTTTGCAGCAAATGCAACTGTCTTGCCTGTGTCAGCAGTCACTGTAGAGGATGTTTAATCTATACTCTTTGTAATACTTTCATTCTTCTCCTTCCAATGCCTACACCAGGGTATTTCAATGTCTGCACCAGAGAATTTCATGTTTGCACCAGGGTATTTCATGTCTGGAATGTGCTAATTCTTTGGTTGTGGGTGCATCAGTAGAGTAAGATTGCCTCTACACATACCCACATAGGGGGACATGTGGACACTTGTTGGTTGTTGTTGTGTCTTTCTGCTTTTCCCGGTTAGGGGTTGCCAAAGCGGAATTCTGGTCCGCTAATGATTGGCAGTAGATTTTTACGTGCCGAGTTGCCAGCAGTGATGCACAACCTTCAACAAAGGTACGCCCATTCACGCATGTCTCCACACAGAAGACGCTCTAGCTGAGAATCGAACAGGACAGCATCTTATTGTGAGGCGACAATGCTACCGCAGCACCACACTTGTTGGTGATTGCATTTATGTCTTGTGAGATATCCTGTTGTAGGCCTATGCCTACCTATAGGTTGAATATACAAAGGTTCTGTGATTCTGTACCAGATGGGTATGCTGTGGGAATGGATTCTCTCTTCTTCACAGGAATGGCATACACCACTGGCAGATAGACTGTTTAACAGTGCCAGTCATATCCTGTCCTGGATTGTTGAACCCCTATAGTGACTGAGAGTAAGTAATAAGATGCATATTATCACTGCAAAGTGTGCATAGAGGCAGCATGTTTGTCTCTGTGGCCTATGCACGTAGAGATTACATGAGATGTACCACATACATTCATTTATGTGCAAGGTTTACTGCTCAGGGTAATGTGAACCTCTTATTCCATCTCAATTCAACACCAAGAAAAATATTATACGTAACACACTTACACAGTTACCAGCCATAAACATGAATAGTCAGCCATCACTGTTACAAATGAACAGGGGTCTTGACAAACCTGGGCAGTATCAAGTGTTGGTACATAATTTCCAACCATGTCCATGCATACTTCTTTTCTATTGCAGGATGCCATGCTCAAAGATGATTAGCAACTTATAACTCCATTATCCCAGGCAGAGAATGACATCCTGCTGCAGGCTTTCTGCTAGCATGACTGGCGGATGACATGGCATAAGAGATCGGACTAGGCTTCCTGTATGTATATCTTATGGAACCTTATAGAGGACATCTGTGTATTCAGAGGTCAAAATCAGACCTATGAGCAAGTCTGAAAAAGAGTCAGTGACATAATTGCACAGAAGCAGAGTGTCATAGGTCAGAGTCCATTGACAGAGCTGCCAAGGAAAGATACATAGGATATCCTGGAATCTCTGATCGGGGTGCTGCATATCTGAGAAATCCAAAATAGAGTGATGGATTTCAGGGTTGAATTGTATGTGTCACCACAAATATTCACTGATGATGTTTCAGGTTGGTATGTTAGAATCTTTGGTACTGTCCACAGTGTTTGTGATTAATTCAGGGTTATAGAACCTATAAGCAAGGTTTCTTTGTTTTCGCAGGAATATTGAGACTGGGCAGTTTCAAGTGTTGGTACATAATTTCTAACCATGTCCATGCAATATTCTAGACTTCTGTCTGGCAAATGGCTTGATAGTAGCCAACACATGGTTCAGAAAGAGAGACAGTCACAAGATCACATACAAGAGTAGTCAATATGTAACTCAGGTAGACTTCCTCCTAGTATGTAAAAGGCACTGGGGTAGAATCCATGATTGCAAAGTCATCCCCAGTGAAACAGTCAGCCCACAGCATAAACCACTAGTTGCCACAATCAGCTACAAGCAGTGGTCAGACAAGTCTCAGAGGTCAACAGAGACCAGGATGAAGACCTGGAAATTGATTAGAGAGAAAGTACAACAGGTCAAGGAATTACTCAGGGCTCTAACACCCCAAGAAGAGGAGGAAATAGGTGGAGTTGAAGAATTGTAGCACCTAAAACAGCATGCATTAGGACTACACAAAATATATGTGGCCGAAGCAGGTATGGAAATAAGGTACATAAGGAAAGCTGGTGGTGGTGGAATGCAGAAGTCCAGGAAGTCATCAAAAGAAAGAAGGAGTACAGGAAGAAGTGGTAGATAGAAAAGACTGACCAGGCTAGGAAGGACTACTGGTTGACTAACAAAGAAGCTAAGAAAGAAGTTGCAATAACAAAGAATAGGGCATTGGAGGCACTGCACCAACTTCTGGAAAGTGACTCAGTAAGGGGCACAAAGAAACTATATCAGGTTACAATGCAAAGACAGAAAGATAAAGAAGATAGCCAGACACCCTTCATAAGGGATGCCAGCAACAACCTTCTCACCAGTTCAGAGGACATCAAAGGCAAATGGAAGGAGTATTTCCAGCAGCTTCTGAATGAAGAAAACCCCACAGAAGCTGTACTGCCCCAGAAACAGCCTATAATGAGAGAAGTAGAGGAGCCCATCCCAGAAGATGTAAGAACAGCACTAAGGAAGATGAAGTCAGGGAAAGCAGCAGGCTAAGATGAGGTCACAGCAGATATGATAAAGATGCTGGGTGAGATAGGGGAAAAATGGCTCCTGAGGGTACTAATAGCAGTGTGGAAAGACAGGTGTATCTCAGATGACTGGAGAATAAGCACGTGTGTGCCAGTGTACAAAAACAAAGGGGACATCCACAACTGTGGGTAGTACAGAGGCATCAAACTCCTACCACATTGCATGAAAGTTCTGGAGAGGGTGATTGATAAATGGATACACAGAGTAGTAGAATGTAAGATGGGAGATGAACAGTTTGGATTCAGATCAGGATGCAGCACAATTCACCCAATGTTTGCACTGAGACAGATACTTGGGAATAAGCTAGAGATGAGGAGAGAGTCCAACTGGGCATTCCTAGTCTTCGAGAAAGCTTATGACAAGGTCCCAAGAAAGCTGATCTGGGCAGTACTGCCATGGTTTGAAGTCCCAGTGCAAGGACCCAATTACTCAAGTACGAACAGTGTTCAGCCTAACAGAGGGATTCCCAGTGGGAGTGGGTGTACACCAGGGTTCAGCTCTGAGCCCACTGCTGTTCATACTGGTGATGGACTACATTAGCAAACAGGTTGGAAGGGATGGATCAACAAAGCTGCTGAATGCAGAAGATGGTGCAGTACAGGCAGACTCTGAGCTAGAACTTCAGCAAAGGATAGGACAATGGAATGCAAATATGAAGGCACATGGGAGGAAACTAAGCACAGATAAGACTGTGGTAATGGCAGCAAATTGGGGAAATCAGAAGAAGCTGTGAACAGAGATAGTAGGGAAGATAGTGGAACAGGTAAACAGCTTCATGTATCTGTGATGGGTAGTTGAGGAGAATTGTAGTCTGAATGAAGAGGTCAACGCTAGAATCAGAGGCGCTGCAGCCAGCTGGCATAGAATATCAGGAGTAGTCTATGAAAGAAGAATGCCAAAGAAGCTGAAAAGAAAGGTGTACAAGACAGTGGTGCAACCTGCACTACTGTATGGTACAGAAACCTGGGCAGTAAAGGCAGAACAGTTGAAGAAGGTGGAGGTGATGGAAATGAAGTGCCTGAGAAAGGTAGTATGATGCACACTGTGGGACAGAGGAAGAAATGAGGACATAAGAGCAGAAGCCAAAGTAGCTCCAATTGCAGAAAAGATCAAAGAGAACAGATTATGGTGGTTTGGGCACATGTGTAGAAAAGCAGAAGACAATCTGGTGAGGAAGATTTAGGACAGACAGGAAGAAGGTAAGAGGAAGCAAGGATGTCCAGCAAAGAGGTTGCTGGATTGTGTGAAAGAAGTTCTGCGACAGTCAGGCATGATTGTTGAAGAAGGCAGGAGTGTGACGCTGAATCGAAAGAGTTGGCAACAGTTAACATGATACCCTGACCCCATGTAGAAAAATGGGAAAAAGGGGGGCTGATAATGATGATGATGGTTAAAAACTCCCTTATCAGCCTCAACAAAAAGTTGAGATTCCTCATCAAATCCTCTAAAGCTAGCTATGAAACAGAATTGCAGCAGATAGTAAAGATAACCGCAAGGCCTTTTATAGTTATGTAAAGAATCTCCACGCCAATACCCAGATTTGCTCTGAGCTACTGCACAAGGGTACCTCCTATACTGAGCCAACAGATATTGCCAATATACTGGCTGACAGATTCAGTGCCAACTTTACCTCTCTCTCCCCATCCAAAGGGCCAAATACAATACCAGTAGTCCAAGGCCAAGAATACAGCTTCTATGGGACCTGACAATGTCCATGGCTGTGTTCTACATGAACTACAGAGTGAACTGGTACCTCACCTGTGTGCCCTATTCAATCACAGCCTCACCTCAGGCTTTGTCCTTACCAAATAGTGCACTGCTATAGTCTTCCTTCTCCACAAAGGAGGAGTGATTACAGACTCTGGGGATTATCACCCCATTACCCAGACAAGTCTGATATGCAAAGCTATGGAATGTATCATCATGGACCTAATAGACAATGATATAGGGAATCTCCAAACTCTAGATCCCATGCAGTTTGGTTTTGTGAAGGCTAGATCATGCCTGCTCAACTTGGTCGACTTCTTTGAGTCAGTCTCCAGAGCTGTGGATGAAGGCAAGGTGATTCATACAGCCTACCTTGATCTGGCCAAGTCCTTTGATACCATTCCCCGCACAGGAATCACAGAAAAACTTACTAAGTTAGGCATCAACCCCCTATATCACTAGGTGGGTTGCAAACTGGCTCACAGATAGAACCCACAGTGTGAAAGTAGCTGACTCCAAGTCAGACTGCTGACCAGTCACGAGTGGAGTCCCACAAGAATCGGTCCAGGGTCCTCTCCTGTTTGTTATCTACTTCTCAGAAGTCCAGACCAACACAAAGGGACTCTGGCTGACAAAGTTCACAGACAATTGCAAGTTGGGAGCAATTATTAACTCCTCAACTGATACTGACATCCTACAGAAAGACCTCACTGAGACCAGCGACTGCTCTCAGAACCATGGCCTTAAGCTCAATGCCAAAAAATGTGTCATCATCCCTTTTGGGAAAAACCCATTTCCCATGAATTACCACATTGATTGTAGTCCACTGAACACAGAAGGCGTTATAAGAGATCTGGGAACACAGGTTGACAGCAACCTCTCTTTTGACCATCACATTGCCACTGTGGTCAGAAAGTCCTTCTGTATGGCACATGTCATTACTAAAGGTTTTGCATCCAGAAAGAAAGAGGTCTCCCTCTACTCTTCCCTCATTAGGCCAATCATCGAGTACAACACCCCATTTGGCATGTACCTCACTAGACACCTGCAACAACTGGAGAGGCCACAAAAGTACCTCACAAAGAGGATCTTAGGCCTTAAACACTTGTCCTATATGGACAGACTCAAAAAACTTCAACTATTGGAGGGGCGGAGCCTAATGGCTAACTGAGAGCAGCTTGATTTTGAGCTCTTCATACTCATACTAGAAAATACAGGAAAAACTAAATATATTTAAAAAAATTGGGGTAAATCCTGAAGATGAAGTAATTTATAACAAAACTACCAATTTTGAAGAAAAAATTCTGAAATTTTCCTCTCAAATACTACAGAGGACATTCCAAACTGTTTGAAGATGAGTAACTCCAAGAATTCACACTCAGACTCTATTATAAAAAAAGAGATGCAACAGATATCTGCTACTTTGCTCGACTTATCGCTAAAAATGGACAGATTTACTGAAAATCTAGAAAGTCTTAAAGATAACTGCCAAAAACAAACAGAAGTTTTTAAAGAAATCTTACAACAGCAACAAATAAAAATATCAGACATTGAGACTTCCTTAAGTGATGTTGATGGGAGGTTAAAAGAAAGTGAACTACATACTCAATTTCTGCTACAACAAAACACTTGGTTAATAAATAAAGTTGATGATATAGAGAATAGAGAAAGAAGGACAAACATAAGGATTTTTGGTCTTTCAGAGAAATCCGAAGGTGACGACATTATCTCAATTCTTGAACTCTTGGTTTCCTGAAGTTCTCGGACTAAAAGAAGGCTTATCTTATGGGATAGAAAGGGCACACAGAGTTATCGGTAAGCCACTTTCTATTTCTTCTAAATCAGCTCCAAGATCCATAGTAGTTAAATTTCTTTCTTTTATGGATAAAGAGCTTATACTGAGATCTGCATGGAGGAAAAGTCCTGTTATGTATAAACAGTCATTATTAAGATTTGATAATGACTATTCAACAAGAGTTCTGGATATAAGGAAGAAAACATGGCCATTAGTAAAACTTTTAAATAGTGTGTGAAATGTATAATGGTTTGGCAAAACAATAAAAATGATTATTGAACAAAAAAAAAAAAAAAAACAACATAAAATCAAAGCGCAGCTCTCTTATCCAGCCAAAATAAGAATCCAATATAACAATGACATGAGAACATTCAACAGCATAGAGGAAGCCACATCTTTCATAAAGAATAATAACATAATTCCACTACCTGAAGAAATGGACTGGTTAAATTCATCTTCTTTAAAAAGGGCTCCAGGAAAAAATATTTGGTCGGAGGCAAGAGAAAAAAAGAAACAAAAGACTGACAAAAAGAACTCTGATGATACTATTTCTCTCAAAGTATCAACTAAGGTATGATTATAATATATTAAAACTAAACTCTTTAATACACTAGTATAAAGCAGTTCTTTTTTCTTTTTCTTTTCTTACTTAATTGTTTAGTTTAATATAATACTTAAATGTTAGTACTAATTAATAACTTATTAAAGCCCTGAAGTATATACTTATTCTCTATTTACTTATTCTCTAAATACTTATTCTCTATATACTTATTCTCTAAATATTTGAAAACAATAACCAATGAAGTCTACTAGACATTCTTTTATTTTGTCACTAAGCTTTTAATATAAACTGCCCTTTTAAATGGTTTTCTCTATACAACTACTCAGTTGATAAATTAAGGCACTTTCAATGCCTGAATAAATATTATCATTTTTAGTAATCACATTTATGTTATTTTAAAGTGCACATTCAAAATTCATTGATTTATTTTGATGTAGAGTATTGTGATAAAAATGGTATACAATAGAATCACTCATGAACATTTTAGATGTATTCAGTATATTACTGTATTATTTGAAAGTAAAAAACATCCACGAGCCTTCTGCTCAGTTATTTTTAGTTTCCTTATCTAAAAAGTTGTTCACCGCTTCATACATAGCACATGACATATTTAACTGTACATAGATGTAATTTAAGTTACTGGCCAGAAGACAGCGTATAAATACTGCTGTCTCTTTTTTATACAAGTGTTTGGTTACTAGAATAGTGCAAAATAATAATTTATTTAAAAGTGCACATTCAAAATTCATTGATTTAATTTGATGTAGAGTATTGTGATAAAAATGTTATACAATAGAATCACTCATGAACATTTTAGATGTATTCAGTATATTACTGTATTATTTGAAAGTAAAAAACATCCACGAGCCTTCTGCTCAGTTATTTCTAGTTTCCTTATCTAAAAAGTTTTTTACCACTTCACACATAGCACGTGATATATTTAACTGTACATAGATGTAATTTAAGTTACTGGCCAGAAGATGGCGTGTAAATACACACTATCACAGAGTTTTTTTCTTTAACACTGCTGTTTCTTCTCTATACAAGTATTTGGTTACTAGAACAGTGCAAAATAACAATTTATTCAAAAGTGCACATTCAAAATTCATTGATTTAGTTTGATGTAGAGTATTGTGATAAAAATGTTATACAATAGAATCACTCATGAACATTTTAGATGTATTCAGTATATTACTGTATTATTTGAAAGTAAAAAAAAAACAAAACATCCACAAGCCTTCGGCTCAGTTATTTTTAGTTTCCTTATCTAAAAAGTTGTTCACCGCTTCATACATAGCACACGATATATTTAACTGTACATAGATGTAATTTAAGTTACTGGCCAGAAGATGGCATGAAAATACACACTATTGCAGAGTTTTCCTCTCTAACACTGCTGTTTCTTCCCTATACAAGTATTTGGTTACCAGAATAGTGCGCTACCATTGCCTGAATAAATATTGTTGTTGTTGGTGAATGCTTTTATGTAGCTTAGAGGTACACATTTACAATTTGTTCATTTGAATTAATGTAAAGTATATTAATGAAAATATTATAAAATGGAACCACTCGTGAACATTTTGGGAAGCATCTAGAACATTAAAGTATTATCTGAAGGTGGACAGTATTCATAAGCTTTCTGCTCAGCTTTCTCAGTTTTTTTGTCTGAAAAGTTGTTCACCGTCCACATTCATAAGCACGCGATATATCCTAGCGTGTTTAGATGCAATTTAAGTTACTGATCACAAGATGGTGTGTAAATACGCACTATCGCAGAGTTCTTTCCTTAACACCGCTGTTTTGATTACAGTAAAGGAAGCGTTTGCTTTAATTATTCTCACACTTCATATATTCTTTCGTATTTTATTAAAAATTTATGGTTTATTATCAATCTCAGTTAATATCTCATGCAAGTATAGCATTAGATCTGCTTTGAAGACAACTCTATTATAACAAGAAAGACAGTGAATCATTTAAATACTGTTGTATCTTAATGGGTGAGTGTCTGGTAAAAGTATAATACATGCGCTCTGTGAACACATCTAACCGACACTGGGTTAGATGAGCTTCTTATAGTTGTTAAGTTGTATAGAAATGGAAGAAGAGGGAAGGAAAAGGGAAGGTGAAGATCCTGAGTGTCAGCTTACTGGGAATTATACTTTCATTTATCTAAAGATTGCTTTATCATACTTGTTATTGTATAAAAGAAGTACTATACATAAAATGTTTATTATAAATGATTAGTTATGGGACAAGAGTGCTATTGCACCATTATCAAGGTAGATTTCCTTTGCAAGTATAATTCTAATTTTGACCTTTCTTCTTTCTGTTTTATAGTTTTAACATATAAGTTGAGACCCTTTGCTAGTTACCAGACGTTCACTACATTTGTGATAAGCAGAAGTCAATATTCTGATATGTGTGATCTTTAAATTGAACTTAATAGAGAAAATCTTATGAATAATAACTTACTAATAACAGAACTACAAAAGATCACATATAAGTAATTTAGGAGTGAAATTTTTTACACATTTTATTAATTTTAGATTGTGGAACTATCAGAGTTATAAAACTGACATTGACTGAAGAATGAGAAAATGCTTTAATGTAAAACACTATAAATATTGCTTTAATTCTAACTGTTATTATATTAAATCTTATAAATGAATATTATTGTCTGTAAAGACTTTAATTGGTTTTGATAAAGTGGTTAGCTATATGTCAATTAACTTTACTATGCTGATGTAATACCTTATATAGATCTAAAAATATGTAAAAAAAATCTTTTATTTTAAACAGTATCTATCTATCATACTCACTCTACTTCTTTTTATTATTAATAACAATGTTAAATATCACTAATGACAATTAATGATCTGACATTTGCTAATATATTATTTACAATTGGTAATTTGCAAAATTTCATAATATTAATGAAAAATGAACATCTAATATATTGTTAAAGTAATTAACAAATGTCTTATTTAAAATTGTTTGCAATTTGAAATAATATCTCATTTTAGAATCTAATTAGTAATGAACAAAACTTCACAGACTAGGTATATATGTTATTTACATAATAAGTGTATCTTGTTCTCTGGTTTTAGTTTTCATTTTTTTGAGGAGCTCAATTTAAAGCAACATTTCCTCATTAATGCAACTATTATTATTGAGGGTAAATCTGTTTGAACTTTTAAGTCCAAACAGATTTGAGGTGCTAGACACTTCATGTTTGGGATTTAGAATGGTAAAATCATTAATTGTTTATTCAATTTATGTTAACGCAATGTTTTTCAGCTTTTTCATTTTTCAGTGGTCCAATTTGAAATTTTTTTTAAGCATAAATAGAAATAAATATATTCATTTCAAAATAACTTTTAAAAGAAAGGATAAATCTAATACTCAAAACACATTAACTTCCAAGGTAAAACAAAATTTCAAGAACAAACAATCCAAAAGTACAAATAAGTACTTAAAAAAATGACAGATACAACTTTATTATCTATAAATATTAATGGTTTAAATAATTCTATAAAAGGTTGAATTTTCTAAGATATTTGAAATTACAAAAGCACAAATCATATTTATACAAGAATCTCATTTTAAAAGAGATGATAATTTCACATGGAAACCTAGTGACTATCTAATTCTTTCTCACCCCTTTACAAAAAAAAACAAGAGGAGTTATAATATTATGGAAAAAAAGTGTAGTTATTCCTCAGATCATTTACAAACACGAAGATAAAGAAGGGTTAATATCAATTGTAATAATAAAATATCAAAATAGAATTTGGACTTTAATAAATATTTACTGGATTCCTGGAATAGGATTGTCTACGGTTAAAAAACACATAGAATTAATTAACAAAGTAAATAAAGGTATGATAATAATGGGGGGAGATTTCAATTGTATTCTAGATAACTCTGAAACAACTAATAAAAGAAAGTTACGCCTCACACCCGTAAGTAAATATTTCAAGAGATGGTCAGAAAGCTTAAATCTAATAGATACATTTAATTTTAAAGATTCTAACTCATTAAGTTACACACATAGCGATTATCGCTTTAATACTAAAACAAGAATAGATAAAATATTGGTCTCCTCTGATTTAAACAGTAGGATAACAACATTTTCTATTATCCCATGTCCCCTTTCAGATCATAATGCCTTAATTCTTAAACTACAAATTGATTTCAAAAGATTAAACACTATAACTAGAATACCAGCTTACATCCTTAAATTAAAAGAGTTTAAACCTTGGCTAGATTCAGAAATCAAATATTTCTTAGAAACAAATCCTATTAACGATACAAATAATATAATAACTTGGGATACACTCAAGGCTTTTTTGTATGGCAAGATTATAGGATGGTTTAAAAATAAAACAAAGGAATGGGAATCTGAATTGCATAACATACAAAAATGAATAACAGAAATAAATACAAGTTCTTATGATGTAATAGATTCTCAGGAAAAAAAAGAAATTATAGATTTAAATAAAAAACACAATGACTTCCTCACTCATAAAACAAATCTAGCTTTGGAAAAACTAAAATTTGCTTCAATGTCAACTTCTCCAAAACACTTACATAATCTAGCAATGAGAATTAAAAAGCAGAACTTAGAAAATAATATCATAAATATAATACATGAAGGAAAAGGGAAAAAAAAGGTATCTGATGTGAATGATATTCTTGAAGCTTTAAGTTCTATTATGCTAAGCATTATGGAAATAATGATAATAATATTTTATTTTCAGATCAGAAATTTAATAGTTCCTTAATAAAAAAACTACCTGACCAATTAAAAGTAGAAATGGACAAGCATATCTCCATAAAAGAAATAAAAGATATAATTAAAGTAAGCAAAAACAACAACTCACCAGGAATGGATGGAATAATAATGGAATTATATAACATTTTTCCAAATTCAGCAATTTCTCTACTTCATAACATGCTAAATGATATTCAAACTCAAATGATTTCTCCACCATCCTGGAAATATTCACTAGTTACCCCTATAAAAAAGATAAAAGCGATCCATCCCAATGTAGTTCATATAGACCTATCTTTCTGCTTAATAATGATTATAAAATCTTTATGTCTATCTTAGTAAATAAAATTAAGAAAGCCCTGACTAAAATCATAAATGAAGACCAAACAGGCTTTATATTTGGAAGACACACATATGACAATATTCAGAGAATTTTAACCATTATAGAAGCTTTGAACAGAGACAATTCAGAAGCTCTTATAATCACATTAGATATAGAGAAAGCATTTGATTCGGTAAACTGGAAGTATCTATTTAAAATTTTGGAACTTTTTGAATTCCCATTAAACTTTATAAATTTAATAAAGAATATATATAAAGACAACCTGGCTTATGTAAAATTAGGCCCATTTACCTCGGAAGCTTTCAAAATAACTAAAGGCTCTAAGCAAGGTTGCCCTATGTCTCCCATCCTGTTTGCCCTGGCGATAGAATTATTTGCATCTGCAATACGAAGTGATCTAAAAATAGAAGGAATTAACTTTTACAATAAATTTAATTCTAAAATCATGTTATTTGCTGACGATATATTGCTGCCTTTAAGACCGAATGAAGAGTCCATGCAAGAATTAGAGAAACAAGTAGAAGATTTTTTTTCCATTTCAGGTCTTTGTTTCAATAAATCCAAATCAAAACATATACTTCTAAATAAAATAGATGACTTGCATCTGAATAAATATCAAATAATTGGAGAAAAGGTTTCTTCACTAGAATATCTAGGAATTCTTATATCTGAGAACATAGATACTACCATGACCTTAAATTATAATAAAATCCAAAATTTAATTCAAAAACAAGTTAATAGCTGGAATAAATTAATGTTAAACTTGGAAGATAGGTTACAGTTAATAAAAATGATATTACTACCACAAATAAACTATATAGCATTAGCAATCCCTATTTTACCATATTAAAAGTTATAAAGACAATACAGAAACTTTTAATGGATTTTCTTTGGTATCCAAAAAAGAATAGAATTGCATTCTCACATCATATTAGACCCTGGGACTTGGGAGGAATTAAATTTCCAGACATAGAAACGTATATTAAAGCTTCCATCATTAAACTTATACTAAATTGGGTAAATCCAAATTATTCATCCGCATGGAAAATTTTACATTTAACTTTCTTCTTAAATGAAAACAAAATATTAAAAAATATGGATTTGGAGAATTATAACAACATATTTTGGCATGTACTATGTCATAGCTTACAAAATAAAACAACAAAGCCCACTAATTTATCATATCTGAATAATATTTATAATCTATTTAGAAAATTTATAATTACAAATCCAGATATAAAATTATGGTTCAATCTTTTAATACCATTTAAAACATCAAAGAATTTTAAAGAAAAAATCCAAGAAAAAATACTCATTAATTGGGAATCCAAAAACTTTATTTACTGGTTTCAATGCTTAAATAATCACAGTACTTTAACCACCCAACAAGTAATAAATGAGTTTAGTATATCTGAAATAGACAGAACAGAACTTCAAAAAATACTACAATATGCAAGTGATTTATGTAGAATTATTAATGGTTCAAGCTTTAATACTATACCTAAGTTCATAAAATATATGCAAGAATCGATTTACGGAAATCATAATAAGCTAATTTCTATATCTAAATTATACAAAATTTTAAGTGTATAAAACCAAAATAGGTCAAAATGTTGTGAACATTTTAACAAAGGACTTGACAATAAATCTATCATCTGAAGGTATAAATGATCTTTTGTTGTCAGTTAAGCTAACATTAAACTTCCAGATATGGAAAATCTTCACATGGAAATTTTTACATAGAGCCTTTTATACACCATATAACATAGCCAAATTTGACCCTGCCCAAAAGCCCACATGCTGGAGATGTACTGTAAACTGTAAGGCAGATTGGATACATATATTTTATGATTGCATTAAAAAATTCTGGGAAGATATTAATAGATTCCTTCAAGCCATTTATAATGATACATTTGTTCTAACAAAATCTTTAATTTTTTTGAATGTAGATGACTCAGTAACTATGAGTAAAAGTGATCAATATATTTTATGGTCTATTCTGACTGTAGCCAGAAAATGTATAACAAGAAAATGGAAATCCACTGTTCCTCCAAGTTATGAAGACTTCATATCTCTATTAAAGGAATCTGCACGGAAAGAAATAAAAGTCAAAGAAGAAAGAATTTTTCCCAGACGTTGGACAGACAATCCTTGGAATAAAATCTTAATACTTATAGACACATTACAAAAGGACAGAATTTCTTCTACATGAAATTGAAATGTCATAAACTAAGATGAACTTATGTGAATATATGCCAGTAAAGGTTATACTAGTTCTATGAGATTATTCCTCTTTATAACCTTATTGGTTAATCCTTTTCATTGGACCACCTGTAAATATTGTACATATTGCTATAGTTATTAACTATTTTCTTTTATTTTAAATTGTAATTTAAAATTTACTGTATCATAATTTGTCTACAAACGAAAAAAATAAAAATTATTTAGCAAAAAAAAAAAAACTCCAACTATTCTCTGTCTCATATCACCTACTTAGCGTTGATCTCTGCTTGACTTACAAAGCCATGTCTGACCCAGCTCTGTTAGAAATGCTACAGCTAAAGAAATCCCAATCCCTCCACATCACATGCTCCAGAGATGTCAACTTCATTACCACAATCAACAGAATGTGCTGGAGGGATAGGTTCATAACCCAGAGACTGCCCATGCTATGGAATAGACTTCCCATACATGTCAAACAGAGCACCTCACTGGCCCTCTTCAAGATAAATCTTGATGAGTGAATGGGAAATAGAAAATTCACCCTGGGGATCCCTCTAGTGGCTCTACTGAACAGAGTCACTGGGAACTAATGTTAGGTGGCACAATGCCAGGGTGATTCTCTTAGCTAGACTTGTAAAGGCTCCAGGACCATTAGCCTAGTACCACCTATGAACCTATTGAGACTGTAGCTGCAAAGACCATTTGCCCAAGGTATGTTAAACATATATTTTTCATAATACTCTGCTATATTGAAGCAGCTTCAGTGGGCTGCAGATGCTCCTGAAGGGTTCATCCTTAGACTGGATAATGTTTTGGTGTTTTTACACATGCTGTTATCTGGTTCATCCACCATTCATATAGACATGCCTTATGTTGGGGAACTGCCTTTGCCCAGTGATAATAGCAGCCATATCCTGGTACAGATGGGTGCCATGATGCCAATAGTAGACTCAAGTGGTGTGATTAGCACATCCCTATCCCCAAAAATGAATGTAGTCTTTGTGACTGTGCAACCCCTAGCAAGGTCCCATAGTGCCTCTTAGAGACCAGAAGAGGCTGATACATAAGCTAAGAGACTAGTCTTATCTCCAGCAACAGAGTCACTTGTCATTGCTGCCATCTCCATAGACTGAGATGATGACCTCACAGATTGGCATGCCAGTGGATAGGCATGCCAAAGGTACTGTAGCCTCCCTCCTGAGCTGAGTGTCTCCTTGACTGCTACTCAAGATTTATGCAGGGCCATAATGTAGGGAAAAGCAGAGAGTAATACAGCCACAGCTGAGCTGATCATGGTAATATGTGGTCTGCTTGAAGACCTGTGGGAGTGCCTGGGCCAGATGTGCACCATTATGAGTAAACTACATAGGGACTTTGCATTTTGCATATGTTACTGTGTGGTTGCTCTTTACAGCCACCACTCTTCTTGTAGCCAGTCTATGTATCGTTCTGGTGGGGAAGCCCAATGTGAATGTGGAGGGCACTGTCTCAAACCCATAGCAATACCTTTATGATATTCTTCAGTGATGAGGGCACTGTGAATTATTGTGGACATACACACAGATAGGGTGTTCATAGAAAGATCACCCATAGCATGGTCCGCCATTTGTACTTATGGAGCACTACATCCTCTTTGCATGCTGGGGATTGTGGATTGTTGCTGTGATCTTCCCAGGAGAAGGCAGACCCCCATGGACAGGGATATGCACAGTCAGCACAGGGTTCCTATCAGTTTGTCAAAACTTCAGCAGTTCGAACACCATATGTTCGAACTGTGAAGTTTGAAAACTGATTATTGCGTAGCCGTGGAACACCAAATTCTTTCCCAGAGAAAGAATTCGGTGGGCCATTTCTGCGGCTTCACAATTTTCAGCACTGTGGTGGAAAGTTATGGGTTGGGTTCAGGTAAGTGTGTGATTGTGCAGACGTTAGGATTAGGGTGCGGGTTAGGTGAGTTAGGGTTAGGGCATGGGTGAGGTGGGTGTGCGATAGTGACAGACTTTAGGGTTAGGGCGGGATAGGTCAGTTAAGGTTAGGGTGTGGGTCAGGTGAGTGTGAGATAGTGACAGACCTTAGGGTTAGGGTTTGGGTTAAGGCAAGTGGATAGATAGTAGTGTGTGTACAGTTTATTGTAGGGTTAGATGTAGGATCTTAAGTGTATGTGTGTGGATTGCTGTTTTTTGGTGTGCTTGTGTTGTGTGTGTGTTTCTTGGAACAGCGATTTTTTTTCCTTGGGGAAAAAAAATCGCTGTTCTAAGCCTTCGATGGTTTTGCCCTTCAAGGTTAGAAGTTCGAACATATGGTGGTGGTCGAACTTCTGCCATTTCGTCGAAGTGATATAGACCTGTCAACACATACATCTCCTGTGGGTGTCCTAGACTTGTGCACCAGACACTAGAGAAGCACTGTATTATCTGCTGCAGATGTGTCCATGCACATGTATATACACGCACACACACACACACACACACACACACACACACACACACACACACACACACACACACACACACATCTGCACCATGCCCCATTGCCCACAAGATACTGGAGACACCACCCTGTAATTGCCCATCTCCCAGGCTCCCTGTAATCACACACACACACACACACACACACACACACACACACACACACACACACACACACACACACACACACACACAGGCACACAGCATTAATCCTCACCCCAAACATGTTTTTTTGGGTATTTTTCCATTAACTGCAGGATTTTACTGTGTTCAGCAAATATGGTGGTAGCGCTTCTCTTCATGAAGCATATACATTTCTGAATTGCTCTGCCATGTTCTTTATACTCATTTGTATTGAAGTAATTTTAATAATGTTTCTTATTTTCATATCTTTATCCTGTCATTTACATATTATGTAGGACAGTGTATTTCTTGGCTTTCCATGATCGCAAACTCTCTCTGACGATGTGTGGCTGTTCTTCATGCAAAATCCGTTACAGCAACATGAAAACATGTTTCTAAATGCCATGGACAGTGTTTTGTGTTCAGGGCGTATTGCTTATAAGAATGCTAGATAAAGATGCAAAATAAAAAGCATTCTCTTTTGACTAACTTGCACACTGCAGTTCTGCTGTGACTAAGGGAAGACAGACTCTGATGCAGGGGTACAGGAACAAAAAGGGAAATAATTACTACTGTTGAGGGTTGTGTATAAAGTAATGTACTAATTAATATGAGGCAAGAGGTTTCTGTTTTAAAGGAATATTTTATAAAAGCTCCAGTTTTAACCTTGTAATCAGTGTAACTATTCCCCTGTATTACATTTGAGATGAGTACTAATCCAATATTTATTAATAATGCAAACATTTGCTTGGTAGAAAATGTACCATCCCTTTCCAACAGCAATGTTTGCAGGTACTGCATATCTAAAAGAAAACTGACCCAGCAATTAAAAGGGCAAAAGCTACAGACACTCAAAGAATGATATGTTGCTATGCTTAAGAAAGAAAATTAATTATTTTATTGCTTAATTTTTCCAGATTTAAACACTGGGAAATTAAACTTTATTTGTATAGCTTTAACTAAACATGAGAGTAGCATATAACTGCTTAGCAAAACACGATAAGCAGACTGCCATGTGACACTCAAAGCTTCTGAAAAATACTGATAACATGGAAGAGACTCATGAAAAATGGAAAATAATTGCTGTGTAAAAAAAGCTCAGCAATGAAACATTTGGCATGCCCATGAGATTACCCAGTCGGGAATGAGGAACTAAGGGCTGCATGAAAGCAGAGTTCAATTATTTAGTTAGCTAGCAAAAGTTAATGTGCTATATTCCCTTGAAAGATCTGGAAAGGCTGAAACAATAACAGTTCTATAATAAACACGTTTGCTGTGTATTCTTCCAGACATCATATAACTAGCCTATGGTACTCTTCTTGATATTGAAACATTGCATTTAATAACATTGTTGTCTTGTCAGGTCAATCACCTTATATGACACTTCATTAAGAAATTGAAACATTATTTTAAGGTAAAATGCACATCTGTAATCAGTTCTAAGCCTTACTCCACATAACATATTTACAACCTAATTTATATACCTATATATGTGATCTCCCATGTATTTGCATTTACTATTCCACATACAGCATCTTAAATTTCTATCATTATGATGTTCGTCATATTGCAGTGTTAAGTTTAAGTCATATTGTTTAGAAACTGCAGGATATCTAACTTTGCTAATCGATAGCAAATTTCATGTGCTTTAATTGATTTTTATGAATTTTTCTACTATGTTAATTTACAGTGTCTGTTGCACCTTTCTCAAATTGTATTTCTAAAGTATTTTTGTATCTCATTTCTATATATCTCAGCAGTGCTACCTCTGAATATGAAAGTTAGTGAGGAGATTCCTTTGATCCTATGCACCCCACATGCATGCACTTGACGGTTTGAAGATGTGGTAGTAGCAGCACTTTCAAACTAAAAACGCCATATTCAGCTACCCTACATTACACTCAGTTGTCCTTCCAAACACTCATTAGGAAAGAAAGTGTTGTAGTTCCATATAAATGCATTATTTATCACTTATTTGGAGATTTATTTCGATCAATCTGCACTACTGCATATGAATAATAAAGGTATTTATCAGATTTTACATTTACTTATTGACCAAATGCCCTTTTTATGACAGGATACTTGAACACTTATATAGCATAAAAAGATGTGATGATGGTAATGCTTTGGCCAGACATATTATAGAGTGTCGCTTTTCACATGAATTTGTTTTTAAAGTCATAGAGATAGTGCATAAGGGACAGCGTGGGAGAGATGCTAAACATTTTACTGAGAAAAGGAACTGCACTGGATAGTGAGACTGCAGGCAGATAAAGAGCCAAGTCTTAATGACAAGTTTTCTTTAAAACCTGTACTAAAGTCTAGGTGTTGTTTTTGATTGATCAATGACTGTATTGCCATTCATATTTAAATGTGATTTTTTGAAGTGAATGGATGTCTGATGAAGCAGATTTTGTGTGAAAGCACTCACTTCCTTTGTTGATGTTATTTATTTTATTAAATGTGTCTTTAATACAATTGACACCTTATTTCTGGTGCTACTTTTACATTTTTTGCTATTTCATTTGTTTTTGTGTTGTACCAGTCTACCTATTGGCGGTTTCTATTTAATAGTTTATTTGTTTTTTATTGTTTCCTCCTTGGGGACATAGTGGAAGGCTTTAATGACACAGTGGAATTGGATTAGTTGCTGGTTGGCATTGGGAAAAGGACTGCTGAATATGACCGACTTGTAAGGTTCATACATTTGGATGATAATCCCCTTTTATCTTACAGTGACACACAAGCAAGTACAGTGTCTGAGATACTGTCTTCAGAGAACGTGTTTCCTATGGAAGTCTTAAAAGGCTTGGAGAATGATCTTTTTAAGTTAAAGCAGTTGCAATGGCAGAGACTGCATTGGTAAGGTGTGTCTTTTTCACCGGGTTATTTCGAGGGGTCTGAGGATTATGAAAATTTCCGTGTATGGTGAAACTTATACTGATTTACTATCCAAATGGCAAGAACTGAATATAGAGTATAGTTTCAGTTATATGAGCCTTTTAATTGGGTTTTTTACACCTGTTGAAGATGAACTATTGAGCAGTATTGAATCACAGAAACAGCGATTGTTGAGTAGCCATGGTAAGTAAGCAATGTCACACAGCATTTGATGAGATCATGGACAATGTAGCCGCATATGAGACATGCCTCAAAATGCAAAAAATGAAGAACTTGGGGAGTGATATCAATGATTTTAGGCTAGGACATGTTTTTACTTAGCCCTGACTTAATGAGAATGCTCATAGACTGGAATCTAATCAGAATGATGATAGTGACATGATTAGAACGGTTAATATAGATTTGCTTGCTAAGGTGAGTACTGCTGCCAATGACTCTTTCCGGACACCACAGCAAGGACCTGCTGTGATTGGAGCACAAGAGGGAGGGACCTCTGAAGTGAACCAACTGGATGTCAGGAAAAAGGTCTGTGCCTCCCAATCATTTTTTGTTCTGAGCTAAAGTTACCTCTATTGGTGAAGCAGCTAAAAATGGATGAGAAGGAAAGGTCTGTGAGCAGAGGAAGGAAATGGAGATGACAACAGGTAGAGGGAGCACAGTCTGCAACACTGAAACTGATGTGGAAGAGAATGTCCACTCCATAGTTTATAATATCTCTAAAAAGGTACTGACAGGTATGCAGTTATCGCTACTGCAACATGGCCTTTCTTTTATTCCTGCACAAGGTTCGGAATTGTTAGAAGTTTTGATAGAATTAAGACTCTAGCAGGAATGTTATGCTCAATATGTTGCTCTCTAGTGAATAGGGTCAATGTTTAAGAAAACCTAGTGTGCATCAACCTTTGCTAGAGCCTGTATTAGAGGTATTTTGTAAAAAATGTGAACAAGATCTTTTTTAATATGTTCTCTGTATCGGGTTGTTTAAATAAGAGATTTCACAATCTGAATGAAGGTGAGAGATGAGCATTGCTTGATCTACAAAATGATGACAATATATTGATAAAATCATTCAATAAGGGAGGTGCAATTGTAGTCATGGACTGTCAGTTCTATACTGAGTCTTTGTTGAATATGTTTTCTGATAGAACAGTTTATGAACAGGTACATCCTAATTATATTCAAATTATGCAACAATCAATATTTTCTTTGGCACAAGACTGTTTTGATCATTTTCTGATAACAGAAGGGTTTCTAAAACATTTATGTGTTGTTTCTAAAACATTTATGTGTTGAACATCCAGTTACGCCTATTTTTTAAGGGTTACCTAAAGTACACAAAAATATTATGTGGCTACCCTTTAGGCCTATTGTTTCGGGAAGAGGGTGGTTAACAGAACCCTTTTTGATTTATGTTGATTATCAGTTGTGGAATGTTCTGAACAAAGTGAATACGGTATTAAGGGACACTAAGCAGTTTTTGATGGATTTATATGATGTATGTGAACATAGATGTTGATTTAAGTAATTGCTTGATGGTTACATTAGATGTTGAATCCCTATTTACTAGCATTCCCAATTTGGAAGGCATGGAAATGACTAAATGTTATTTAATTCCACATAGTGAATATATTAAGAAAGTGGACTTGATATGCCTTTTTCTGGAAGTTGTGCTGGAGAATAATGTCTTCCTTTTCCACGATCAACATTATTTGCAGAAGATTGGCATAGCTATGGGCACATCTTGTGCCAATAGCTATGCCATTATGGTCATGGCTTTTTGGGAAGAGCAATATATATTAAATAGTAATGAGTTTGTTGGTTCTGTCATATTCTACAGGAGATTTGTTGATGACATATTTTTGCTATGGAAGGGCAGTGAAATACAATTAGAACATTTTGTTTCTTTTTTACATACTACTACTGCATTCTTGAAGTTCACCTATGAGTTCTCCAGAGAAAATATAAGTTTTTTGGATGTTTTTGTGTTTAAAGATAGTAAAGGGGACTTCACCACTAGGTTATATAGGAAACGTTGTAACAAGAATAATGTCCTACAGCACAATAGCATGCATCCCCATCTTGTGTATAAGAATATTCTTAAAGGACAATATTATATTTAAATAATATGGATGATGGTTTTGGTAAGGATTTGATTGTTTTACAGCATGAGTTCATTGATAGGGGTTATAAACATGGTGAAGTAGAGAAGATGGTTGATGAAGTCCTTGAGCTGAGAAAGAGCACTGCTAAACCATATTTTTCAAATGGCTCCATGAATTTTATGAATAGTATGGGAGTGGGGAATAGGGAACGTATACCTATAGTTATGTCATATGCAAGTGACATTGAGTGGATATGCACTGTTATTAGTTCCAATTAGCAGATTTTGACTGTCAATGATCGCATTGAAGAGATAGTAGGGGAGAGACCACTTTTTGGTATAAGAATATGAAATCCCTTAAATGCCATTTGTGTTATAGAGACCATGTAACTAAGAAAACCACAGATTTTGTTCAGGAGGGATCTATTGGTTGTAGCAGCTGTAAAGTTTGTTTGCATATGGATAGTTCTAATATTTGTATACATCCAAGATCCAAACATGAATATTATTTTAAAGTACTGGCTAATTGTAAAACATCTGACTTAGTTTATTTAGCTGCATGTAAGGTATGTAAAAGTTTTTATATAGGGAAAACTAACCACCCTTTTTCTGAGAGGATGCGTGAACATTTATATAGCATAAAAAGATGTGATGATGGTAATGCTTTGACCAGACATATTATAGAGTGTGGCTATTCACATGAATTTGTTTTTAAAGTCATAGAGATAATGCATAAGGGCAGCGTGGGGGAGATGCTAAGAATTTTACTGAGAAAAAGGAATTGCATTGGATAGTGAGACTGCAGGCAGATAAAAAGCCAAGTCTTAATGACAAGGTTTCTTTAAAACCTGTACTAAAGTCTAGGGATTTACATAGGTAACAGTTCTGTTGTTTTGATTGGTTAATGTCTGTATTGCCATTAGTATTTAAATGTGATATTTTGAAATTAATGGATGTCTGATAAAGCACATTTTGTGTGAAAACACTCATTTCCTTTGTTGATGTTATTTCTTTTATTAAATGTGTCTTTAATACAGTTGATGGCTTGTTTCTGGTGCTACTTTTAAGTTTTTGGCTATTTATCTGTTAACAATTTGCTCAGGTAGATTCCATTGACTGAATTTATGGCCCTTAATCAGGAGAGAGAAAAGTGAGTATTTATACTGACCAGAATAAATTTGTGTGGGACATTTCCTTGCTTAATTTCTGCTCCTGTTTGCTACTGGAGGGGCGTTCTCTGCTTCTGCACTTGTAAAACTATAATTTTAGTGTATATGTGTTGTGCTTTATACCTTTTGTAAGAATGGAATTAATGGTATCTATATTTCAACTTCAAATTTTGCATTCTTGTTGACAAACGTTTGCACTCTGCATGGGTAATAAAGACAGCACTGAAAGAAAGTGGCATCAATAGGTAGTTTACAGCAAATGATTTTTACAACAGAAATCTTTTTAACAGCCACTTCTAAAGTGAGTTCCAACATTGTTTTCTTTTCATTTTCCCAGCAGTTCTATTCAACTGTGAAACGTTTTATACACTTTAACGTTGCACTGATTCACCAGTTTCATTTCTAGTCCCTTCCAGTGTGATATACAAATACGCAATAACTTTCTCAGCAGTCTTTCCATTGTAGACAGTTCTGTGCATTTTGATGCTGCAAATGACTGCACTGTTTCACCAACCACTTATGCCGCGAAACTGTTGACATTTATATTTAAATATTTAAATTAATGCTGCTTTTTAGTCTCCCTGTTCCCTCTAACTTTTATCTGGATTCTTCTTCTATGCTAGAAATAATGACAACTGTCACAACTGCTTCTTCTACAGCTGTCTCAGTCTGTTTTCCTTTTTATGTCCAGGCATGCAATACAACCTACAGTGCTGGGGGATGCAAATGACAGCATGTCAGTATTCCAGAAGCCGCAACTTGCTAAAACTGATGGTACTGCACATTTTGCATCTTGGCCAGGTGTCATAACAAAAACTGAATATGATTCTACTTTTAATGCTGAGTTGTGCATTCATCAGGAGACATTTTCCTGTATTGATAATGTGTTTCTAGTGCTCCTGTACCCAATAATAAGATGAAGCAGCAGAAAACAATGACTTGTACTTTTCTCGTTGTTGTTTTAGGATATGGTACTTTTGCAGATGTGGTCAAACATTCCATTATATGTTCAACTACTAAATCACTGATGCCTGTCCTATATTGCAACTCAAAGAAATGTTATAAGGAGTTATGTTACTAAAACATCCATCATATTTAATAAACACTTGTCTTCGAGTTTGGAAATCATTGGGTATTTTCTGCTGACTCACTCAGAACACTTGTGCATATTAGAGAAGTAAGATTTGCTGATTTGGAATGTGAAACAACTACTGATGATGTTCATTTTTGGAAAGATATGAACAACATAAATATTGTACTTCTTGTTCATTGCTTACAATTTGTGCTTTATATTTTTTTCTGTAAGAATAATGGAATTGCTTTTCAGTCTTCTGATATTAAAGCTTTAAATCTTTATTCTGTCACTGCAAAATGTTGCAAATCTGTACTTTCTGTGCTTGAAATGTGAGACAAATTTGGTCTTTGAATTGGGAAGTAGAAAGATTTGGATAATTCCATTGAGAGAGAAGATTGTAAGAGCATATTACAATATTAAAGACAGACATAAGAATGGAAATGTTATATTTTTTGTGCCATTGGTCATCTTGCCAAGGAATATATTAAGTGTCACTGCACCTAGTTGAGGTCAACAAAGGTGGCAGTATTGTTTCTTCTGTACAATTTGTTGCAAAGATAGCCAGTTTTTTCTCAAACTCCCCCAGAGTTACTCTATTTTTACTGGGGAGAGTTGTGGATCCTAAGAGTGCCCTGGGGGCATGGCTCATCTGTGGTTCCATCCAAGCAGGATTTTTTATGACCTACCCACTCTCTTTCTGTGGTCCCACATGTACTCATTGATTATGCCTGAGAGCAACACCCCTTTTTGGACCATGCCTCCCCTTGGGAGTGTATCAATGAGTGTTCTCATTCCTTGGATAGGCACATCCATCCCTTCCCTGCCATTCTGTCAGTCACCCAAGCTACTAATTGAACCTGGATCAACTGGGAAAGAGATATGACTTTATCCCCCTACACCACCAGAGTGACTCAAAGATGTACATTTTTCACCAGATTACCTTTTATGAGCTTTAACAAATAAATATTTTTAAGATGCAGTTTCTGACACCCCTACTGGAGCATCTCTGACTTTTGATGACACTAGTTCTGTAGTTTCATCACCAATAATCATGTTTGTTCTGAAGCTCACATATATTTTACTTCATAAGACCTTACTGAGCAATTGAATTGTCTGATCAATCCCATATATTTTACACCAGGATAAATATTCTATAAGTTAGAAGATAAAGCAGTGAAAACATTAAAAATGAAACAGAAATATAGGCATATGTCTGCTAGTCATTAATAGTAATAGCATGAAACAGTTTTCCTAGAGATATGAAAAATGAAAAAAATAATGAAAGGTTTCTCAAAAAGTATTATAACAGTAAATACACATGGAAACAAAACCACAGACTATTCACTGTAATACTGTGGACAATGAAAAATTGGGGAACTTAAAACATATAAGATGAATTACACAGATGAACTGAATTTAATTAAATAGTGACAAGTTAACCTTGGCAAGGAGTACAAATGAGAGATTTCACAAGACAGAAGTTATTTGGTTAAAATTAATAAAGAAGGCTTCATCCTTAGAAAGAAAAAATAAGAAGGTTTATAGGATTTGGAAACTTGCAATAAGATCAATGTGCATTGAAGCTGACACCAGTTAAGGGCATTAGTAATGGAGTATTGGATAATAACATCAAACTTAACAATAATAAGAATGCAAGAATTGCTGATATAGAGGTCCATTCCAGTGACGTTTCTAAATTCAACAATATCCAGAAAGATTTGGGCAGTTACAATTTAAGTGTTTACAGTTCCACTAATGATAACACTTCAGATGATTTTTTTGTTGTTTTTAGTGAAGAAGGTAGAACCAAGGGGATTATCAACAATATTCAAATCAAAGTCTGTCTTTGTGGGAGAGAATAATGCTCAGTTCGGTCTGAAGAATATATATCTGGCCAATGGCGCTGAATTCCCAACAACAACCAATCAAGATTTTTTGGAAGGTAGAGCCAAAATGGGAAATTATTTGGTAGGAGATAGTGGGGGGGGGGGATTCAATAAAGCCTACACTTTTTTCATGTAGACATTGCGCCACTATGCCTACATGGCTGCAAACATTTTTAGATTCAGTAAGCACTGTTGAGCAGCTCACAGTGACATGTAAATTGCCTTGTCAGCAGGTGAATGTCATGCAAATGAGGCAGGTTGAGCAATCCAACAAGCAGAAAGGCTTCTGTTCAGACTCCGTGTCAGTGTCCGTTGTGTATGTGGAAAAATTCAATGTACAGGAATCTAGACAGACAAAAGGGGATGTAAAACTTCAGAAATGAGGACAGAAATCTCCTGAAAATGTTATACTACATGAGCAAACCTATTATTGTTGATGTCAGAAAGAGGAAGGGAATAGATTAAATTAATATTTTTTTTAATAATCTCGGCATGTTTGCACTACATGCCACAGTAAGCAAACATGCTTAATAGAAATAAAAAATAGAAAAACATAGGATTTTATAATATTTGACAGAAATGTATTATAGGACCTTGCATCGGGTCTGTACAATGGTGCATTGTTGCTGTTGCTAAGGTCATAGGGCCATGATACATGTAGTTTCCAGGTTGTCAGCATGGATATTTAGGCAAATGAGATGGATTTATTGAATCATAGCAAAAAGGAGTAATAGTGTCCACATACCCCCTTTGTATAGGCTCTTAGACTATGTTGATGTTTACACAGGATGCGGCTGACATCAGGGGTGCATGTACTACAACTTCTAGGCTCTTTTAAGCTCAGGTGTATGTGTTAAAATTAAAATAGAACAATTAAATGATGTTAATTATATTGCAGGCAGGTGGAATGCATCATAGTTAAACAATCACACATTCTAGAGCTACAGCAGACTGTATAAAGTATGCATACACCCTGTATTCTGATTTTTCCCCAGTACTCTGGATCATTAGAGTATAGACTTGGGAATTTTAACTGAGATAATGTTAGGGGCTGCTACCGCTCTGCTACATCTGTATGTGCTAGATGCTGAAGTTAGTGTTGCTGGTGCTGCTGACAATAGGCCTAGGCAGAGAAGGAGAAGAGTGTTCAGGCCCAGGGTAACCTTCTGGGAGCTACATGAGCTGAAAATTGTACAGAGCTACAGCGTGGACAGAGACATACTACAAGAACTCACTGAGCTCTGCCACCTTCATCTCAGACTCAGAGCCAACAGAGGTCAACCCTTCCCAGTGGAAACAAAAGTATGTGTAGCCCTTAGGATAGTAGCTACTTTTATTTTCCAAAGACCAACTGGGGACATGATGGGAGTCTCACGGGCATCTGCTTCCAGGATACTTCACCAGTTCCTGGATGCTATTCTACCACATGTCAGTGAGCACATATGTTTCCCCCTCTCCCCTGAGGTGAGGACCAGCAATATGCAACAGTTCTAACATGTAGCACACTACCCTGAAGTATTGGGTGCCATAAATTGCACTCATGTACACATCAAGCCATCACCTGGTGAGCAGGGGAAAGTCTACATTAACCGCAAGGGGTTCCACTCCGTCAACTGCCAGGTCATGTGCAATGCCCAGGGGATTATCCGGAATGTGTGCTGGCAGATCTGCCAGTTATCATGACTCCCATATCTGGTGCACATCGTACCAGATGTCTGCTAGGGGGGACATCCCACATGGCTATTTAATGGGGGATGCTGGCTATGCCCTGGAACCGGATGATGACACCCATCAGAAATGTACACATACCCATGAAAGAATGGCATAGGAACATCATAGAGCATGTGTTTGGGTTTCTGAAGTCATGGTTCCAGTGCCTAGATATATATCTGGTGGAGTCCTGCAGTACTCTCCAGAAACGTGCACATATGTTCACAGTATGTGCTATGCTACACAATATGATCCTGCTGAAACAGCTGCAGCAGGATCAGCAAAGGGAAGGTGTACACAACCCCCCACCAGTGCCTAGGTCACCACAGCCACAGTCACAGGAAGACTCAGAAGAGGAACCCCCTGCTGATATCCTTGTAGGCAGATGTAGGTTTGCTCAGTATGCCCTGGCTTTGGCAAGAGAATGCATTGCAGATTCACTGATGACCTAGAAACCTAGGGACTGACAACTTACTCCTACTCACATACAGTAATTAAAATTGATGCCAGGCAACCCACACAACCTGTACCTATCCATGTATTGGCTATGTACTGCTTGCATCAGACAGAGTCAGCCCTGAACTATAGTTCTATCAACTGCTGCATTTGCAAGGTAAGTTTCTAACCTACACAGTATTTGTAAGGATTAGTATGATATGGCATTTGGATCTGCTACATTTATGCAAGTAAATATAATGGGCGACTTGGACAGAAATAACATCTGCATGGGACTAGAGATACCCAATCCACTATCATGTGTCCTTTAATATTTACTAGGCCTCATGCATGGAATATACAGTACAGCAGTCAAGGGAAATGTTATACAGTGGGCTGCCATAATATTCAGACTACTGTGTATACCAGCAGAACATATGGTATTGTTCCCCCAACTCCAGCACAGCAGTGTTCCCATATAACTGCTTTAACAGTAACTCATCAATGATATATCAGCAGTCCAGACAGTTTCAGGGCAGTAACATAGAAAAGAATCATACATTGTATGTTGCACTTAACGCATACATATTTATGCTGTTTCATAGTTTCATAGTATAGTACTAGGCTATCTGCCCTGGGGCATTTGTAAGCCTAGCCATAGTGATGTGGCTTTTGCCACCCCATGAAATGGTACAAAAATGTACAGAATAAATCTAGAATACTGTGCCTCTGTCTAGTAGTGACACAGTGAAGGTCCCCTTATATAATAGAATTAGTTTACTGTGCCCCTGTCTAGCAGTGACACAGATGTGTCCCCTGGGGTAAACTTACGATTTCCCATCCACTCATCAAGATTTCTCTTGAAGAGAGTCAGTGAGGGGCTCTGCCTAATACGAACTGGGATCCTCTTCCAAAGCATGGGAAGCCTCTGGGTTATGAATCTATCCCTCCAGCATGTCCTATTCATACTTGTGCCGAGGTTTAAGTCTTTAGCTCTCGTGGTCCTGATGGATTTGGATTTTTTGAGGTGGAGCATGTCCATCAGATCCTGATTGGACATGGCCTTGTACATCAGGCAGAGATCACCTGTGAGCAGGCGGCATGCTACTGAATTGAGCTGAAGTTTCTTTAGTCTGGCAGAATAAGACATATGTTGGAGACCCTTGATCCTTTTGGTAAGGTACTTTTGTGGTCTCTCCAGCTGTTGCAAGTGCCGGGTGAGGTACATACCCAATGAGGCATTGTACTCAATCATGGGTCTGATGAGGGAGGAATATAGGGGTACAATGACATCCTTGGATCTGGATGTGAAACCCTTCATGATGAGGTGTGCAAGGTAGAATGTTTTCCTAACCACTTTGGCAACGTGGGTGTCAAATGAGAGGTCGCTGTCTACTTGGGTCCCTAGGTCTCTGATTACTTTTTCTGTACTCAGTGGGTTGCTGTCTATGTGATAATTTGTGGGTACTTTGTTTTTTCCAAAAGGGATGACTATACATTTTTTAGCATTTAGTTTAAGGCCGTGACTATGGCACCAGTTGTCCGTTTCAGTGAGGCCTTTTTGCAGGATGTGTGTATCTGCTGGTGTATCGACTATGGCGCCTAGTTTGCAGTCATCTGCGAACTTTGTCAGCCACAGCCCTCCCATGTTTGCTTTAACATCTGAGAAATAAATGCCGAACAAGAGGGATCCCAGGACAGATCCCTGTGGGACACCACTTGTGACTGGTTTTGAGTCTGACATTGCTCCAGTGATTTTAACTTTATGGGTTCTGTCCTTTAGCCAGTTTGCAACCCATCTAGTGACATAAGGGTTTACTTTTAAGCTGTTTAGCTTATCTATGATGCCTGAGTGGGGTAGTGTGTCGAAAGCCTTAGCCAAGTCCAGGTATGCTGTATGGACTGCTTTGCCCTCATCAATGGCTCTAGTGACTGTTTCGAAAAAGTCAACCAGGTTTAAAAGGCAGGATCTGCCCTTTACAAAGCCGAACTGGGTGGGGTCAAGCGTCTGTAGGTCCCCTATGTCTCCGTTTATGAGTTCCATAATGATTCTTTCCATAGCTTTGCAGACCAGGCTAGTCAAGCTTATGGGGCGGTAGTTTCCAGGGTCTGTAGAGGCACCCCCTTGTGGAGTGGGACCACTGTTGCTGTACGCCAGTGTTCAGGTACATATCCCGAAGTAAGGCTAAGGTTAAATAGCATTTTTATGTGTGGGTTTAGCTCACGTAACACGCACCCCAGAATACCGTCAGGTCCCATTGATGCTGTGTTTTTTGCTTTGTTTAGGGCGGTTCTCACTTGGACATCTGAGATGACAGGGAGATTACATTCAGCTGGGATAAATATTTCTTCTTTTGGGGGTGAAGGAGGCGAGAAATTTGCACTGAACCTGTCAGCCAGAATGTTAGCAATATCTGTGGGTTCAGTGTATTTTTTATTGTTGTGAACCAACTCTGAGCATATCTGAGGGTTTCCACCCAGGCTTCTAACATAGCTGAAGAAGGCTTTGTGGTTATCTTTAGTGTTCTTACCGATTTTTCTCTCAAAGTTTGCCTTGGATGTTTTTATGAGAGAACATAGTTTTCTGCTAATGTTGATCAGAGATGTCTTCCCTTCGTGGGATTTCGCTCTGACGTGCAGTAGCTTCCTTCTTTTGTTATACAATTTGTTTATGGCTGAGGTCCACCAGACAGGACGCTTACATTTGGTGGAGAGGGACTTGGATTTGTTTGGGATTGCATGATCCATGCATTCTTGGAGATGTCCATAGAAAGCATTTGTGAAGGATTCGGCATTGTGGGATGTGGTATCCACTGGCACAGTGGGCTTAAAGGATACCATCTCAGTCTTAAGAAGAGTGAAGTCTGCTTTTGAGAAGTTTTTCACTGTGGTCTTTTGTGCTGGGGGTGGAGGTGGGATATGTATATCCAGGGTGATTAGTTTGTGGTCAAATCTCACTAGTGAGGGTTATACTTCCGGTGTGGAGCATTTTGTCCCCATGTTTGTGATAATCAGGTCTAGCATATTATCTCCCCTAGTGGGAGAGGTGACTAGCTGTTCCAGTGCATTTGAATTTATGAATTCCAGGAACCTTTGGGCTAGGGTATTAGGGCTAGAATAATGTACCCAATCTATGTTTGGGTAGTTGAAGTCTCCCAGTATGATGGTATTTTGTGATACATTCATATCCTCCAATGTCTTCAGGAAGGCTGAGTGAGGTTCTTGAGTTGGGTTGAGTGCGAGATGAATGACCCCAGTCTATTAGGCAGCTTGTGTGGCTCAGTGGACTAGGGAAGTTGGCATGTGTGATAGTGTTGATGGTTCTAATCTAGGCATTTCCACATTTTTTGGATGTGAGGTATTATTATGTTGTTTGTTTACTAACTGTCAGTCTGTGTGTGGTGCAACGTTATTAACCTCTGGCACATATTAATTACATCAGAAAGCTGAAAAATACCATGGACAATTTGAGTGAAGTGCAGTACTGCAGAAACAGGTACAGATGTCATTGCCTGTAACACACAAACTCCTGGACTGGAGTACAGGTAGGTGTGGGCTTGAGTCAGTTTATAGGTAGTGAGAATCGCACTGGGCATGCTCAAACACTTAGTTAAACAAAGCGCAATTCTGCTGCTTCTTGCTCAAAATTACCTGTTATATATAGATATATTTATACATACATACATATATGTATACATATCTGTCACTATCTCTCTCTTTCCCATAGATAGTATGTCTATCTCTATGTATATACAAATATATACCTATATATACTCATGTATGTATATGTATATATATATATATATATATATATATATATATATATATATATATATATATATACATGCACAGCTACATTTATATATATATATATACATTCCTGGTTTATACATATATATATATATATATATATATATATATATATATATATATATATATATATATATATATATATGTGTGTGTGTGTGTGTGTGGATGTCTGTATTGTCTTACATACCCTGAAAATGGTGAGTAAAGCTGCACTATGACACATCTATAATGTGCTCAAAGGATCCAACATAAGGGCTCAACAGTACATAATGCACTTACATGCAGACCCCTGTGCCTACTGGGTAGGATGTCACCACACATACAGCAACAGGTTAACAAGTGGTGTAATGTATAACGTTGTTTACACATGCATGGAGAGGGCACATTGTTCATGCTCACAGGCTTACCCATCGAAATGCAAACAGCCACATATGGCCATGCTGATAACTGTAGACACATGGCAAGGATAATAGTTATCTGACTGCTAGGCTACTAGATGCAAATAATAGTATGAAGCAATATCACTCTGCAGGCCACAGATGCTGTTCAACACAAACCTAGTTTATATAATCCACAAGTAGTTTGCCTGCAGTCACATATAAACCAGATGTCAGTGGTGGCATGTGCAATAAGTACTGTGATGTATGGTATGTAAGACTAGATAGGTAGGGGTTCAAGTCTCCCTCTAGCCCACTTGGTGTGTGTGTGTGTGTGTGTGTGTGTGTGTGTGTGTGTGTGTGTGTGTGTGTGTGTGCATTCCCCTGCAAAACAAATGTAAATCCCTCATTGACTACCGCACTGAAATGGTTCTGCAATTTTTGTCCCTGTAAGTTGATATCAGCCTCCAAACTACCCTGTTCTACAAGGCCTACTAATGTCATCTACCTTAAGACTACCAGCTGCCATTATAATGCCACACTTCAGCTGTGGCACATGCAGTAAGTACTGTGAGCTGCAGTGTGTAAGACTAGGTAGGTTGATCTAGCCCACTGAGTGTGTGAGTCATCTCCATCATACCTCTCAACCTGGAAACATCAAAAATTTGGACAAGGCCAATGAAAAATATGTACAAATTGGCATACTGATTAACATAACATTTGCATACATAATTCCATAACTCCACCCACTCCAGTAGAATTGTGGGATACCGATTTTCAAATGCAAACTGAAGAACAGACAACCAAAATATGGCACCAGAGTCCCCCTGCAGCCATTCCAATGTCCCATTACCTGGATATTTTGCCCAATTTACCATAAACACTAATGTGTGCATACTGCTTTACTTTTACAATGATTATTTGGATTTTATTTTTACATTTGATAGCACAATGCACAAATACTAATAGACATCTGTTAAACAAAGCAATACTGTCTCACAATGAAAATAGACTTAGCATTAAAATTTCTCTGCCCTTGAAACTCACATTTATTGAAACAGCATTGAAACCCACACCAACCCACACCACATCCAAAGAAAATGCATTTGGCCAGTGGTGGATAAAGATTACCTTTGGGCTGTTTTCAAATCATAGTCCCCTTACACACAAAACAAGAAACATACATGTGTTCTTTGATACACCTTCCTGACTTTATTAAATTATATTCTTTGTCTAGTACAGCACACTTGTTAGACTTAGAGTGCATTTTATTTATTGCTTGAACATATTTTCCAGTAGGCAATGAAACAAAGTGCCTTAAGGCTCTAAATCTGTACTCAGTCTCTACAGATTAATGAGAGATTGACTGACATATAAGGCATCTTTAAATCCAGCTCTGATGGATATCTTGCATATCCAGAAAACAAACAGCACCAGAAACACCTGATCCAAGGACCTGAACTTTGCCTGCGATATAAATAGAACATGCTGGGGAATCCTCTGCCTAAAAGGACCCTCATGCTATGGATTTAGCTCCCCTTCTATGTGAAGCAGAGTTCATCCCTGACTCTATTCAAATGAAACCTTGATCATTGGAGGGGAAATTGTATATTCACACCTGGTCTGGCACCCATGTCTCTGATGGACAGAGATCAACAGTAAGTCATCCCCAACTAATATATCTCCCCCACATAACCCTTAGCCAGCCTCCTTGCTAACATACCCCATCATATAGGTGTTCAAATCTGGGTTGGGTTGCTGGCCCTTAGCCTAGTTTAAACCTATAAATTTATGAACTTGTATCTTAATGGAACCACCCAACTTATATCAGAAAATTGTTTATCTTTTTTTCTTAAACCATATTTTATTTTGAAGTTTTATACTAACAACTATTATGGAATTTATTTATTTGATTTTGTTTACCAGGAAAGTTCATCTGTGACTAAATGCCCATTTTCAGCAGAGACCCAGGGAAAATCTTCACTAAAGACAAAACTTTAAGAATAAAAACAACCAGAAACAATCTGAATAATAATACAGTTGTAGAGTATTCACACTGCTACATAGTTCAGAATATATACTTTCAAAAAATACATAACATAAAAGAATAAAAACAATTATAACAGAGTAATGAATCAATTGTAAAGTATGTTCACAGTGATACAAGGATACAGAATGTGTGCTTTGTTTTGATGATGGAGTAGGCAGAAAAAAGTTTTTTGGGTGGTTGGGTATTTTATGTTTGGAGAAAGCTGAAAGAATGAGATGTCTCAGGAAAAGGTTAAAGGAAGAGACAGTGGTAGGAGGTTGGTGTGAGGGAGGGGAGAGTATGTTTTAAGAAAAACAAAAAAGGGGAGGGGAGTGAGGAAAGAAAGGAAGAGTTAGCCATGGATAAATTATTGTTCTATAGTTTGTTTTTCCTCAGGTGATATTTTCTAATAAACTGAGGTACAACAATGTACTTTGGATATTTTTAAGGATTGTGAATAGAATCTGGAGTCAGCTTACAACATCAAGCAGTAAATCAGGCAGTGCCCAATATGTTATTACCCAAGGTGTCCAGCTGGAAATTACTTAACTGTGACTAGTATAGATCCAGTTGATATGAAACTGTTATTTAAATAATTGTATGTTTTACAGCATGGCATGTGGTACATTCAGCTCCAGGAAACATTCCACCCTCCAACTTTGGAGGGTGAATATGAATGAATTCCTCCATAAAATTCAATTATTCCATACCAACATTACTGAAACATCAATTAAACTTTACCTTCACACAGGTTCATTGGTATATACTAAGTTAACAACCATATGGACCTTATAAGCCTAGCCGTGCAGCCCAAAGTACTCACTGACATCAATGCAAGAAAGCACTGGGATACATCCATAGACTTCAAAAGACATGCTAACATGCATTCATAGGATCATGTTGGTGTGGAAATAAACAACAAACTTAGATTTGAAACCCACCTATCTCTCACAATAAAAAAAGTTCACAAGAAATTTGTTGCATTATATCGAAGCAGCCAATTCCTAACCAAGGCGGCTAGAATGTCCATAGCCAATTCCCAGCTAATTTCGACCCTACTCTATGCATCCCCCATACTTACCATCCTTAGTCAGACAAACCTACACAAGCTGGATGCTTGTTAGAACAAAATTGCTAAATTTGCCACTGGAACCTCCTACCGCAGCCATCATTGTATCTCCCTTAAAGAACTAAACTGGCTAGAACTCCCACAACTCCTCCACTTTAATCAACTCACCCTCGCTCATAAACATATTAACCACCCCCATAACATCCCTTCCTTTCAAACTCTTCTCCAACCCTATCACTCCACTCGGCCCCTAAGATCAAGCAACAAAAATCAACTCACTTTTATCAAACCCAAAAACTCAGCAGGAGAAGCCATATTTTCATGTACCATATCTAAACTTTGGAACAATCTTCCACCCTCTATAACTACTCTACCTTCCAGCAGCCTTTTTAAGACTGCACTCAAATTCCACTTAAATTTGCACTGGCGTTGTCCTTGTCCTAATCCAGACTAACACCCCCACCCTTACGCCCCCACCTAAACTCTTAACCCAACTATACTACCGCCACTACTAACCACAGTCAGAATTAGCTAGTTGTCTTTACATACTTTAAAATCTTGTCTTACAGCTTTGTTACTAATATTATAAATGACAAGAAACTATCTTAACTTGCAACATTTACTGTATATACTATTGATAAGAAATATCTTATTATTGTATTAAAGCCAACAACCTGTAATGTTGTTTTCTATTGCTGCAACTTTGTATCTCTATTTATCAAGTACATGATGTGGAGCTTTTCTCCCTGGGCATCCACTGAAAAAGGACCTGAGTCCAGTCGGAATTTCCAGGTAAACAAATGTAAATAAATAAATAAATAAATGTCTCTGGACATTTTTCTCATGCTGTCCCTATTGTGATACCACCAAGGGCTAAAGTAAAAGTTTATAAAGCATTTTATTAAGAAATTCCCCATTTAAAAGAGATCTGATAATGGGGATTATGAAATCCTCAAAAGCTAGTTACGAAAATAAAATTGCCAAAGATTCCAAAGACAACCACAAGGCATTCTAAAGTTATGTCGAGAATCTAAATGGCAATGCTCAGATCTGCTCTGAGCTACAACAGAATGGCATTAAATATACTGATCCCAAGGATATTGCCAATATCCTGTCAGATCGATTTAGTGCCAACTTCACCCCCCTCTCACCCCCTAAAGGGCCCATCTCAATACCAAAAGATTGCCAAATTCCGATAATCATGGCCACACAGATAGAAACCACACTCTCCAAAGCTAAGAATACAGCATCCATGGGACCAGATGACATCCCAGGCTGTGTACTACATGAACTACAAAATGAACTGGCACCTCACCTAAGTGTCATGTTTAATCATAGCCTCACCTCAGGCTTCGTGCCCACTGAGTGGTGCACAGCTACAATTATCCCACTCCACAAGGGAGGATCTGCCTTGGATCCTGGGAACTACTGTCCCATTAGTCTGACAAGCCTGATCTGCAAGGGTATGGAATGCATTATCATGGATCTTATAAACAAAGACATTGGCAACCTTCAAACACTGGACCCCACCCAGTTTGGGTTTGTGAAGGGCCAATATTGTCTCCTGAATCTGATTGACTTCTTCAAATCAGTCTCCAGAGCTGTGGACAAGGGTAAGGTGGTCCACACAGCCTATCTGGACCTCGCCAAGGCCTTCGACATCATCCCCCACTCTAGAATCATAGATAAACTTACTAAGCTGGGCATAAATCCCTATGTCACTCGATGGGTTGCCAATTGGCTTACTGACAGAATCCAGACTGTAAAAGTAGCCGACTCCAAATACAGCTCCAGACAAGTGACAAGTGGAGTACCTCAGGGTTCAGTCCTAGGACCACTCTTGTTTGGCATCTACTTCTCTGAAGTACAGGCCAACACTAAGGGACTCTGGCTAACAAAGTTTGCAGATGACTGCAAACTGGGAGCCATTATTGAATCCCCAATGATGTGGATATTCTACAAGATGGCCTTACAGAAACAGATGCCTGGTGCCAGAGCCATGGGCTCAAGCTTAATGCCAAAAAATGTATAGTTATCCCCTTTAGAAAAAAACATGTACCCATGAATTACCACATAGGTGGCAGGACGCTAAACATCGAAAGTGTGATGAAAGACTTAGGGACACAGGTGGACACTGATCTCACTTTCGATAACCACATTGCTACAACAGTCAGGAAATCCTTCTATGTGGCACACCTCATCACTAAGGGCTTTTCATTCAGGAAAAAGGAGGTCATTGTCCCACTGTACTCATCCCTCATTAGACCCATTATAGAGTATAATGCCCCGTTTGGTATGCACCTCACAAGACATCTGCAACAGCTGGAAAGGCCACAGAACTACCTCACTAAAAGAATCACAGGCCTAAAGCAGATGCCATATGCTGACCATCTAAAAAAATCCAGCTATACTCTGTGGCATATCATTTACTCAGAGGTGATCTCTGCTTAACATACAAGGCCATGTCAAACCCTGAGCTGTTGGACATGCTTCACTTAAAGAAATCCCAATCCCTCAGAGCCACACACTCCAGGGATCTAAACCTTGTCATCACAATGAACAAAACATGTTGGAGGGATAGGTTCCTGACCCAGAGACTCCCCATACTCTGGAATAGACTGTCCATACATGTCAAGCAGAGCACCTCATTGGCCCTCTTCAAAAGGAACCTTGATGATTGGATGGGAGATAGGAAATTCACCCCAGGGATCATGTCAGTCGCCCTGCTAGACAAGGGCCCAGAAAAGTAAATATTGTGGGAAGAAATATCCAGGGAATTGGGAATTGTTATGGCTAGGCTTGCATAGGCCCTAGGGCCGATAACCTAGTACCAACCTATGAACCTATGAACCTATACACACTGCACATGACTGCTCATTTCAGTAAAGTAACCTGATACCATCAAAGATAAATTTAACAAAAGAACAGAATTGAATGCATGCATCTACACAGGTAACAACTATATGTTGAAACTGCTATAATATTTCTTTCTGTAAAGTATGACTGATGTGAAGATAATAACTTCATTTTTTCATTGATCTTAATGGCATGGAGCTAACTGCTAAAATTCCAACATTGTAATGGCATAACACTGTATATGCAACCTCATAGATATTCTGAAGCCATGCAGTTACTCAATTAGAAATAATGCAGAAATAATAGTATTACAATGAAACATCAATTCACTGCTTTAAGCTACGTGAGTGCTGCAGAAAGCATAAGTCATTGTATTCCATGTGTTTTATTTATTCATTTTTTAACCTAGCAAGTGAACTGGCCCAAAGACTATTTTCATTATGAGCTAAGCTAAAAGCAATAGTTAAAGTCACATTAAGTTAGCAAATTAAGTGATTGGTAAGCGAGTTAACAATGAAGAGGGCAGACAAATATTTAAAATTTATATACACTGCAAAGACAGATGTAGTGTTGCTACAAAGGATATGTTGTACGCCAGAACAGTACCTCTGCCACCTTCAAGGTAAACACACACACACACACACACACACGCACACACACACACGCACACACACGCACACACACACACACACACACACACACACACACACACACACACACACACACACATACCTGTCCAGTTCAAACCTCTGCAGCTCAAATACCTCAATACACACACTATTCCATTCAATTCAAACCTCTGTCATTCAAATAACTCAATTCAAGCAGTCCTTTCCTTCTCACTCGCAGATAATGCAAGCAGTCCTTTCCTTCCAACTCACAGATACCTCTGCAGTCCCCAGTCGATAGCAGTTCACTCACAGATACCTCTGCAGTCCCCAAAAGAGAGAAGATAACAGTTTATGTTACTGCTTGACTGGCAGCATTTCCACATTTTCCCAGAAGGGAAGATAACAGTTTATGTTCCCACTTGGCTGGAGCCGGAAATGCATGCACATGAGCCCTTGAGCTCAATTCCGACAGGCTGGTAGGCTGATGGAGCTGACATCATCGCGCACGTGATGAAGACAGCTCAAAAGCCCACAAAAAATTTAAAATAAAAAGCTGGGAAAATTTTGGAAATTAAGGGGTGCTACTCGCAAATCATGGCACCCCATTCTTTGGATCCCAAAACTTGCTAAAAACCGAGTAATTTGGTATGGTTGGGAGGTATGACATACCCCATAAGTATGATCACCTCAGTGACTTAGAAAAGAGGTAGACTTTTGCAGTATTTTGGTTGCAGCAGGTGATGTGGGTCTCCAAATGCCTGATCACAACAAGGCCTGCTGATGTCATCAAGTATAAGATGCCCTAAAGATATAGTAATAGTAGACTTGAGGTGTGGTGCTTCCATTATGTCCTGTGATGTATAGTTTGTACCATTAGATATGTAGATGTTTTAATCTACTAGCAGCAAACTTGGACTGTGTGTGTGCTGTGAAGTGTACTGCAAAAATCAATTGGAACTGTTGCTATCCTCAGTGTAGCCAGGTTTGTGTGTGTGGCTGTCAGAGCATTTTACATCAGCTTATGGAATCATAGGATCTTTGAACTTTAGTAACCTAATGGCTGTAGAGCCATTACAATCCTAGCCAAGTTTTTACTCTTATTTATACTATCAGCAAATATTGCCCCTGTCTGCAAAGGACACAGACAGAAGCCCTGAGGTGAAATGATAGTCATCCAGCCAATCATATAGATGGCATCTGACAAGGTTCAGTGAGGTGCTCTGTTTGCCATTAGGCAAGAGTCTATTTCAAAGCTTTGTGAAAGTCTATTAGACACGCCTCTCCCACTAGCATGTATTGCTAATGTCACATACCAGGTTAATGTCCCGACAGTGAGTAATCCATGTACCATGACACCTACATATATGTAGCATTTCCACTCCAGCAGGGTTACACATTGCCCTGTATGCAAGGCAGATATCACCTCTGACTATTCTGTATGCCACAGGCTACAATGACAGTGATTGTAGATAATTCCCATTGGGCAGATACTGAGGACGTGAAGTTCCCTTGTGAGGGGCCATTGTGTTGTGGTGTGGAATTGCCAGTAGGGCTTAGAAAGGTACATTACAAAATGGCCATTGCACTCAAATATTGGCATGCTGAGGGAAGAGTACATGGAGGTTATGACTACATTAATTTTGAGTGACATGCCCTCAGGCATGACATATGATTCCCTTCTTACCACTGGGGAGACATGGTGATCTGAGGTACATTAGGTGCAAAACCTGTGTGGTCAGGGCTGTGTGTGCCCAGTTCTATCACCCCTAAGTATGTACATCACATGTTGCTACTGATGTGCTACTTACCAGGAACATTGGTGTTACCAATGGAAATGATACTACATAGATATTTGCATGGAGTTTATGGCCATTAGTATGTTAACATGAATTTATTCAGCAATACCTTCTTCTTCTTCTTCTTCTTTCGGCTGTTCCCATTAGGGGTCACCACAGCAGATCAATTGTTTCCATTTCTTCCTGTCCTCTGCATCTTGCTCTGTCACACCAACCACCTGCATGTCCTCTCTCACCACATCCATAAAACATATCTTAGGCCTTCCTCTTTTCCTGTTACCTGGCAGCTTCATCCTTAGCATCTTTTTCCCAATATACTCTGCATCCCTCCTCAGCACATGTCCAAAACAACGTAATCTTGTCTCTCTGGATTTGTCTCCATACCTTCCAACCTGGGCTGACCCTCTAATATACTTATTCCTAATCCTGTCCATCCTCGTCACACCCAGTGCAAATCTTAACATCTTCAACTTTGCAACATCAAGCTCTGACTCCTGCCTTTTTGTCAATGCCACTGTCTCCAATCCATATAACATAGCTGGTCTCACTACCCTCTTGTAGACCTTCCCTTTCACTCTTACTGGTACTAGTCTGTCACAAATCACTCCTGACACTCTTCTCCACCCACTCCATCCTGCCTGTACTCTCTTCTTCACCTCTCTTCCTCACTCACCATTACCCTGAACTGTTGATCCCAAGTATTTAAACACATCCATCTTCACCACCTCTACTCCCTGCATCCTCACCATTCCTCTATCCTCCCTGTCATTCACACACATATATTCTGTCTTAGTCCTGCTGATCTTCATTCCTCTTCTCTCTAGAGCATATCTCCCCCTCTCCAGGGTCTCCTCCACCTGTTCCCTACTCTCACTACAGATCACAATGTCATCTGCAAACATCATAGCCTACGGGGACTCCTGTCTGATCCCATCTGTCAACCTGTCCATCACCATTGCAAATAAGAAAGGGCTCAGAGCCTTGATGTAATCCCACCTCTACCTTAAAAGCATCCTTCACTCCCACTGCAGACCTCACCACTGTCACACTACCCTCGTACATATCCTGTACCACTCTTACATACTTCTCTGACACTCTCGGCTTCCTCATACAATATCACAACTCCTCTCTAGGCACCCTGTCATATGCTTTCTCTAAACCCACAAAAACACAATGCAACTCCTTTTGACCTTCTCTGTACTTCTCCATCAACACTCTCAGAGCAAACATCACATCTGTAGTGCTCTTTCCTAGCAGGAAATCATACTGTTGATCACTAATCATCACCTCCCTTCTTAACCTAGTTTCCACTACTCTTTCCCATAACTTCATGCTGTTACTGATCAATTAAATCCCTCTGTAGTTACTACAGCTCTGCAGATCACCCTTATTCTTAAAAATCGGTGCCAAAACACTTTTTCTCCATTCCTCAGGCATCCTCTCACTTTCCAAGATTTCATTAAACAATCTAGTTAAAAACTCCACTGCCATTTTACCCAAACACCTCCATGCTTCCACAGGTATGTCATCTGGACCAACAGCCTTTCCATTCTTAATCCTCTTCATAGCTATCCTTACTTCCTCCTTGCTAATCCACTGCACTTCATGATTCACTATCTGCACATCATCCAACCTTTCCTCCCTCTCATTCTCTTCATTCATCAGCCCCTCAAAGTACTCTTTCTATCTGCTCAACACACTCTCCTCGCTTGTGAGTATGTTTCCCTCATTATCCTTTATCAATCTTACCTGCTGCACATCTTTACTAGCTCGGTCCCTCTGTCTAGCCAATCAGTACAGGTCCTTTTCTCCCTCCTTAGTGTCCAACCTTTTAAACCACTCTTCATACACCTTATCTTTAGCCTTTGCCACCTCTCTTTTTGCTATGCACTTCATCTCCTTATACTCTTGTCTACTTTCTTCATCTCTCTGACAATCCCAATTCTTCTTCGCCAACCTCTTTCTCTGTATACTCTCCTGTACTTCTTCATTCTGCCACCAGGTCTCCTTGTCCTCCTTCCTCTTTCCAGATGTCATACCAAGCACCTTTCTAGCCATCTCCCTTACTAGCTCTGCTGTAGTTACCCAGCTATTCGGTAACTCTTCACTGCCACCCAGTGCCTGTCTTAACTCTTCCCTGAACATCACTTCACAATTACCCTTTTTCAATTTCCACCATTTGATCCTTGGTGCTGCCCTCACACTCATCCTCCTCTTCTTGATCACCAATGCCATCCTACAAACCACCATCCTATGCTGCCTAACTACACTTTCCCCTGCCACCACTTTACAGTCTCCAATCTCCTTCAGACTGGCCCTTCTACATAAGATATAATCCACCTGTGTGTATCTTCCTCCACTCTTGTATGTCACCCTATGCTCCTCCCTCTTGTTAAAATACGTATTCATCACAGCCATGTCCATCCTTTTCGCAAAATCCACTACCATCTGACCTTCCACATTCCTTTGCTTAACACCATACCTACCCATCACTTCCTCATCCCCTCTGTTCCCTTCACCAACATGACCATTAAAATCTGCTCCTATCACCAGTCTCTCACCCTTGGGTACAGTCATCACCACTTCATCCAACTCACTCAAAAATTGTTCTTTCTCATCCATCGCACACCCAACTTGTGGAGCATATGCACTAACAACATTCATCATTACACCATCAATTTCCAGCTTTATAAACATCACTCTATCCGACACTCTTTTCACCTCCAAAACACTCTTAGTATACTGTTCCTTCAGGATAATGCCTATGCCATTTCTCCTCCCATCCACACCATGATAAAACAATTTGAAACCACCTCCGATACACCTAGCCTTGCTTCACTTCCATCTGGTCTCTTGCACACACAATATATCAACCTTCCTTTGGTCCATCATATCAGCTAGCTCTCTCCCAATACCAGTCATACTGCCAACATTCAAAGTTCCGATCTTCACTATCACATTCCTAGCCTTTACCTGCCTTCAGGCATGCCTTCTCCCTCTTCTCCTTCTTCGGCCAACAGTAGCCCAATTTCCACCAGCACCCTGTTGGCCAACAGTACTGGTGGCAGTCATTGTTAACCTGGGCCTCGACCAATCCGGTATGTATATCTGTACTGTTGTCTGCATGTATGATTTGGCAAAATGTTATGCCGGACGCCCTTCCTGACACAACCCTCCCCATTTATCCAGGCTTGGGACCGGCACAAAGAAATTCACTGGCTTGTGCATCTCCAGTGGCTGGGTTTATTCAGCAATACCTTCATACAGGATATTGACATAACCCACAGCTTCTATGACCACTCATAGTTTGCAGGCATCAGCCAACATAGACAGCCACAGACATTCAGGTATTTCATGTACCGTGGTTAAATGTATTCCAAGCAGTAGAGAACCTAGGACTGAAACCTGCTGAACACTGCTGCTTACAAATCAGCCATTGGAGGCAGATTCCCCTATTTTAAGCATGTGTTCCATCAGTGAGCCACTTAGTGACCCTAAAATGTTATTACCATTGATGCCTAAGTGGGTGATTTTGTCAGCGATGCATGAGTGGAGAATACAGTCAGACGGCTTGGCAAAGTCTAAGGGATTGTATGCCCTTATGTTCCCTTATCCACATCTTTGGTGTCTGTCTCAGACATGTCCACCAGGTTTAACAGCCATGATCTTCCTTTCAGCAAACCAAACTGTGAACGGTCAACTGTTGTAGATTACTTATATCTTTGCTGATCAGCTCCATGATGATCTGTCTCATGGGCTAACAGATATCGCTACTCAGGCAAATATAATTATGGCGATCAGTGAATGCACCACCTCTGTGGAAGGGGATAACACTTGCCATTGTCCAGTCAGCTGGTATGCAGCCAGTGGTTACAGTATGAGTGCAAGGAGTTTGCAATGGTGTTACTAATTCTTGTTTGATCCCATATAAGAAGCAGTCTGGGATTTTAGAATGTCCAACAGATGCTGTGTTTCCTACATAGAGAGGCTAATTACAACCTGCTCTGTAGGTACTGATGGTATGGGCAAGTTGTATGGATGTCGTGTGGCACATATGGTGGGGACAGAGGAGTAAAGTAGACTCAGAACCTGTGGAACAACAGCTTAGCTATGAGTACAAACTCATTATATGGGTTATCATTAAGTACAAGTTCACCAACAATCTGGGCCTTTCTTCTTAGTATACACATATAGCTACACTGTGCGTTATGGTTGTCCTTTGTGGGGGAGGCTAATTTTGTCACATACTGTGTCTGCACAATGTTACAACAAGACTATGTGTTTACTGTCATGCAGCAATGTCCACCTCTTATTGTGCAGCCTGCTAATGGCAGTTGTCCACCAGCTAGGTTTACTGTGCCATGAGAAGCTTTTTTCCCTCATCAGGTACAGTCAAGTCAATACAGTTGTACTGGTGCTTGCATAAAGCATTGGTGTAGAACTCCACATACTTGCCTGTCCCATCTGAGGGGGAAAGTGCAGTCAAGCTATATAAACCATCCCATAGGTGGTAATAAATTGCTTTGTTGACATTTATTACTGTATTTTCTGCAGGGGGTGGGGGGTGTAGGCGTGAAGCTTAGTTTTTAATGAGACTGATCTGTGGTCAGAGCTCACCAGGGAGGACTTTACAGTGGAGGAGCTGCAGTGGTCACTCATATTGATAAACACCTAATGCATTACATTGGTTCCCCTTGTGGGGATGTCATGCCACTGGTTCAGGACATTGTAGTGAAGGACATGGACTAACCTTTGGGCAAGTGAGCTTATGCATGACTAACAAACACAGTTGATGGTTACTTAATTTAACCAGAAACCATGGTGTACTGATGTATCTTGAAAGACACAAGTGCGTTCACATAAGCCCAATGGGCATCTGGATTCATGGAGCTGCTCCTGTAGCTGACAACGGCTTGATTAGGTGCCCTTCCAGCCATGAATAGCACCTGCAGTGTCTCCGGGAGGAAATCACACTGTTCACCAATTTGCATGTGTATCTATCCTTAATGAATATGTATACAAAACTTACCTTGCACATTGTCAGTTTGAGGTCTGCATGTGTGGAAGGATGTGTTGTCTGGTATGGGTGTGGTGCTGTCCACAGTCTTGACCCAGGTGTCTGTGACTGCAGAAATGTCTCTATATTCCAAGGTGGGGACACCTTCCACAGAGTGGAGTTTAGTATTGCCATTCCTAGTGTGTAGGAGCATAACAATGATGTTGTATGAAGATGGCATACTCATTGAAAAGTTATCCCTCCAGACAGTGCCTATAAGATGCACTGTGGGGGTATCATGCAGTCTTGGTCAGTACTCAACATGCCAGAGGTGACAGATGAAGACCATCACTGGTAGAGCATTGAGGTGTGTTGAGCAAGTCATCCCTCATGGACATGTAGTGGATCCCCTTACAATGACACCATATGCTAAGGCAATTATTGACGTCCATCATTTTCTGTGTGAATTGAGCCATAATCCTAGGTGAGGGTCAAATGCAGCTGGAAGCTATGGACATACTCACAAGAGACACAGAGTGTCTAAACTCAGTCATGTGTCTGCATACAGTCTGGTGACATATGTCCCAATTTGTACACACCTGCAGGAGCTATGATGTCATCGATATGTTACCTGATATTCATTGACTTGTGTCAATATGTGGTATGGTGTGTTGTCTCAACCTACAGACAGCTAATTGTGACATTTTCCATATGTAGCTTGGTGACACAGACATCAATGTGTCTCACAATGTAGTCACCTATGAATAATAGGTTTGAGTTTGTGATTTGCCTTAGGTGTATGATCGGTGAGACAGTGGTGCATGAGTTATCATGTGTACTGTGGTCTTCAGAGGTATGATTATGTGTACTGAGCTTGCATATGGCTCTCTGAGGTGTCTGGTTAGGAATGTGTCTGATAAGGAGCACCATACCTGCAGGTATGCGTGCTGTGGATGTGGGTGGAGCAGGAGATGAGCTGTGCATGTTGGCAAAGATGCTCATTGCCATATGTACCAACTGGTATGTGGGATACCATGGAATCAAGGTTTGTAATACAGACACATGTCTCATACATAGTGTTTGTGTGGCATGGGAGTACAGGGGAGAGGATACTTTTCACATATCATCAGCGGTCATTGATAATGTAATTAGCAATATAGTCATGCTTGTGTGTACATCACAGCAGGACATCATGAGGCAGTGTCATGACAGATAGTGGAAATGTAACATGTTTTCACCTTTATATAGGTCTCCTAAGGTAACACAGCAGCTGATAGTGTGCCATAACATGGTTGTGTGATTACAATCCTTTTCCAGGCATGTGGCCCTTGGATTAACCATAATCCAGTTATTAGGCTTGGTTGCAATACCATACATACAAATGTGACACTGTGCAAGTCCAGTAAAGTTAGGGTCATGCTGCTACACCCTTTGGGTTGACAGCCTGAAACACAGTCTTTGTAGGCACTCCTTGCAGTGAAGATGTGGATGTCTATGCATGCAAAGAGGACTTGTTCAAATTTACAGACATGACTTTAGCCTTGCAAGTCTACAATGCATGTCAAGCCACCGGACAGCAAATTGGATGTTATGTGACATAATGTGGGAACACAGACATGTGTTCCTGGTACATAACTGTAAGGTATGACAGACTTCGGACATGTGGCAGGTTGCAACACTTTGGCCAAATGTGGCCAGTCCTCTGCAGTAGGCCTCAGGGCCATGTCATTCAGATATCCACCATTAAGCTGTTGAAGGGTGGGATGCATGAATTGTGGTGACAGTGTTACATAACATGGATCATCGCCACTGCAGTGATTGTTTGAGCAGCCTTGGACATCTATGTCACCGGATATTGCACATTATATTGTGACACTGCAGCTGTATTCCCAATCACCATCTTATCAGTAGCCTAGTAAAATACCACCAACCCCGGAGCAGAAGGCATAATACATGCAAAAGTCAACCAATTTTTCAGGTTGCTAATCAAGGCATCTACTAAAAAAGGGTATGTGAAGCCTATAGAACCTTGCATGACATTGAACAACTATGTGGATAAACTAACAGGCTGCATCCTGCTTCTCATAATGAGCTTTGTAGTAATGTTTTGTTTCTACTGAGAGAAAAAGTACTGGAGCATAGTATCCCAGGAAATAGTGGTTGTGGTGAGAGCTGCATTAGTAGTAGCCAGGCACCAGGCAATTCAGGGGACTCCCCTGCTTTCCACACTCTTCACAAGGTAATTGTGCCCTTTCTGCACACACTGTTTGAGTAGTGTCCAACTGCAGTATACCTGTGTAAAACCTCCCACCTTACCTTCACAGGGTGTACATATTACCTTTCCCTCCATTGTTTGTCTGTGATCTGTACAGACACAGACACTTTGGATGACTATTTTCTTGGACAACATGATATAAGTCCCTGCAATAGTTAGTTGCACAGAGGACAACTAGCATGCAGTGCCATGCACTGTCCCCAAATCTCTTAGTCATCTGCTATTTAAAACCATGATGTGAGTTATCATGGAAATGATGAGTAACAATGTCATACATCTAGAGACACTACCAAACACAGTTTGTTTTGATCAAGAGCTGATCATGCCTGCCCTAACCAGTGGACCTCATTGACTGTTAAACTATGCAATGAATAAGAGAAATATGACTCATTCCACCTACCATGGCCTGACAAGGTATTTGACAATATTAGGCCATCAGGCATTGATAAAAAACTGCATAGGTTATTTACAAAGTAGTAGGTCAGCTGGTGGACAGGCAAGTGTCTGAAAGTCATTATCCAGGAAGATAGCATTGGGTAGTCCACCTCTACAATGAGGCCAGTCACCAGTGAACTTCCCTCGGAAATCATTCATGAAGTATTCCTGCTAGCCATTCCCTTTTCTGCAGCCACGACCACTGTCAGTGACTTCTGACTGTCTACATTTGTAGATGCTTGCAAATTAGGAGATGACACTGAATCCCACACAGACCCAACAGTTACCAGGATGGGCTGAGACACACATTCAGTTGTTGTTAGAGACACTGACAAATAGTAAATGCCAAGGAATGCATAATACTGTCCTTTTGGAAGCCATTCACCCCTGGAAAATATAGTATTGTCCTCACACCGCACACAGTTGAGCCATTACTCAGGGACTCGTGGACACAGAGAGTGATCTAGACTTTAACTGACACCGATCATTAAGATGTGGGGATTCATTCAGTTTTGTACAACTTATAGAGAAAAGAATGGCATGTAAATCCCAGATTATCATTGTTATACTGTATTTGGTAATCATCACACCTATCATGGAGTGCAATGGCATCTTTGCCCTGTCACTGCAAAGGCATATCTGACAATTGTAAGACCCACAGAGGTTCCATGGTAAACCAATCCATAGTGTAGATAACATGTCCTATGCAGACTGTGTCAAGGCCGTGAATGCATATTCTGTCTCCTACATGCTTTGGAGGGGAGGTGTATGGCTGCCATACAGGGAAGTATGAGATCACACTGTTTACCTCCTGCATATCCAAGACAGGACTAATACATGTATTAGATGTTCTACACACCTACACTTTCACTGTGGTATAAATACTACATGCTGGAGAGACAGATATGTAACCAACACACTACACCCTATATGTAACAGGGTCCCCATGCATGTGCAGCACAATTCTGCTGTAATGCACATCATGTGCAGGTTACACAATGGGATGTGGAACAAGACAATCGTAACTGTTTTAAGACAAAAGTGTGTAATGAACCCAGGGAAATTGTAGATGGCTCATCTCCATCACTACACTTGTAGATGTGTTAGCTCCCAAAACCATGCTGAAGCTTATCAAGGGTATCAGACCTTGTCAGAGATTAGGGATGCATGAGTAGGCTTAATGAAGCCATTGTCCTTTTTAGCCTGTTATACACATATGAAACTATGGAGCCATGCACCTATGGAGCTGTACCTTTCTGAAGACATATTTCATCTGTGCTGACATTCCATCTTGTGTTGTGACATTTATGGGTTTACTGTTGATGTGTACCCATAGCTGTCTCACACAGACTCCTGAAACTGAAACATAAATAGGTCCATGAGACCTTTCACTGTGTTAGTATACAGCCATTATGGCATCATACAATGTAAGGTACACAACATGATGTGGTTTACTCATTACATATGTCAGCATACAGTATCTTTCAGTGAGCAGTACAAGTGGCATTTCAAAGGCAAGAATGGATTGCACAAATACATAGTAATTTCTATAGTCACCCTGTGCATCAGACACATAGCTCTATTTCCCTGCATCAACGATGAGGATGACAGGGATATGGCAGGTATCATAGGTTCATAGGTAGGTACTAAGCTATCTGCCCAAAGGCATTTATAAGCCTAGCCAGAATGTGTTGGCTTTCGCCACCCCCTTAGATTAGTTCCCTGGGCCTCTGTCCAGCAGAGCCACTGAAGTGATCCCCAGGGTAAACTTACTGTTTCCCATCTACTCATCAAGGTTTCTCTTGAAGAGTGTTAGCGAGGAGCTCTGCCTAATGTAGATTGGAATCTTGTTCCAAAGCATGGGAAGTCTCTGTGACAGGAATCTATTCCCTCCAGCACGTCCTATTTATTGTTGCGGTGAAGTTTAGATCCCTAGAGCATGTGGCTCAAGGGGATAGGCTTTTCTTTAGGTGGAGCATGCTGATCAGTTCTGGGTTGGACATGGCCTTGTATGTCAGGCAGAGATCACCTCTGAGTAGGCGCTATGCAACCAAGTACAGCTGGAGTTTCTTCAGTTGAACTGCATAGGGCATCTTTTTGAGGCCAGTGATCCTCTTGGTGAGGTACTTCTGTGGTCTTTTCAGCTGTTGCAGGTGTCTTGTAAGATACATCCCAAATGGGGTGTTGTAATCTATAGTCAGTCTGATGAGCGATGAGTAGAGGGGCACAATGACCTCTCTTGATCTGGATGTGAACCCTTTTGTGATAAGGTGTGCTGCATAGAAGGATTTTCTAATCACTTTGGCAATGTGATTATCAAAGGAGAGTTTACTATCTACTTGGGTCCCCAGATCCCTTATTACGTCTTCTATATTTAGGGGACTACCACCTATGTGGTAGTTTGTGGGTACTTTGTTTTTTCCAAAGGGAATGACTATGCACCTTTTGGCATTTAGCTTGAGGCTATGATTTTGACACCAGGTGTCTGTCTCAGTGAGACCCTTTTGAAGGATGTCTGTGTCAGCCGGAGAGTCAATTATAGCCCCTAGTTTGCAGTCATCTGTGAACTTGGTCAGCCATAGTCCTCCTCTGCTTGCCTGTACCTCTGAGAAGTATATGCCAAACAGGAGGAGTCCTAGGACTGAGCCCTGGGGGATGCCACTTGTAACCGGTTTAGAGTCAGACCTAGCTCCCACAACTTTTACCATGTGAGTTCTGTCTGTGAGCTAGTTGTCAACCCATCTTGTGATGTAGGGGTTTATGTTCAGGCTGGTGAGCTTATCTATAACACCAGAATGGGGAATGGTGCCAAAGGCCTTTGCGAGGTCTAGGTAGGCTGTGTGTACCACCTTTCCCTCATCTATAGCCTTGGTAATTGTCTCAAAGAAGTCCACCAAGTTTAGGAGGTATGATCTGCCCTTAACAAAGCTGAACTGGGTAGGGCCCAGTGTTTGGAGGTTCCCAATGTCTCTGCTAATGAGTTCCATGATGATGTGCTCCATAGCTTGCAGACCAAGCTAGTCAGGCTTATAGGGCGATAGTTCCCAGGGTGTGTTGTGACTTCACCTTTGTGGAGCAGAATAACCATTGTTGTGCACCACACTATGGATATGTAACCTGTGGAGAGGCTGAGTTTGAACAGTGTGTTTAGGTGAGGGGTTAGTTCGTCTTTGAGCTTGTGTAGGACGCAGCCTGGGACTCCGTCTGGTCCCACTGATGCTGTGTTTTTGGCTTTGGAGAGGGCTGTTTTAACCTGAGTGTCTGTGATTTCAGGAGCTCTACATTCTTCTGGTATGGTTATGGACCCTTTTGGGGGTGAGAGGGGGGTGAAGTTTGCACTGACTCTATATGCCAGGATGTTGGCAATATTGGTTGGTTCAGTGTATTTTGTACTGTTCTGCACTAACTCTGAGCAGATCTGAGCATTGCCACTTAGATTCTTGACATAGCTAAAGAATGCCTTGTAGTTATCTTTGGAGTCCTTGGCAATTTTTCTTTTGAAGCTCACCTTGGATGATTTTATAAGGGATGGTAGTTTCTTGCTGATACTGATCAGTGATGTCTTCCCTTCTTGGGATTTTACTCTTTTCTGTACTAGTTTCCTCCTTCTATTGTATAGCTTATTTATGGCAGAAGTCCACCAAACTGGTTTCCTTTTCTTGGAGGAGTGAGTCTTGGTTTTGCTTGGGATAGCACAATCCATGCATTCTTGTAGGTGCCCATAGAATGCATTAGTAAAGGATTTTGCAGCTTGGACAATGTTATCCTATAGCATGGGGCTTTGAAACTTTCCACCTTGGTCTTAAGTAATGTGAAGTTTGCTTTTGAAAAGTTTTTCACAGTGGTTTCCTTGTCCGAGGGTGGGGGCAGAATGTGGATATCCAAAGTTATTTGTTTATGGTTAGATCTAACCAGTGAGGGGTTGACCTCCAGTGTGGAGCACCGGTCGCCCATGTTGGTAATGACCAGGTCCAATATGTTGTCACCTCTGGTGGGAGTGTTGACCAGTTGATCCAGGGCATTTGAGTTTATAAATTCTAGGAAATGTTGGGCAAGGGAGTTAGTACTTGAGTAGTTCTCCCAATTAATGTTTGGGTAATTGAAATCACCCAATATTAGGGTGTTTGGTAGGACCTTTATATTTCCCAGTGTTTCCAGAAATGTGAAATGGGGGTCCTGGGACATGGTGGGTGATCTGTAGCAAGCTACAATTTGAATTGCAGTTTTGCCCGTTGTTAGTTGCACATGGATATTCTCTGAAGCATCATGCTGTGCCACTAACCTGGAGGTGTGAGTATCCTTGATGAATATGGATACGCCCCCGCCTTTTGTATTTCGGTCCGGGTTCTGTGGCCGAAATGTATGGTATAACTTGTAGCCTGGTAGTGCTGGGGTACTCTCTGGAGCCTTAAACCAGGTTTCTGTTACTGCACATATATCGGTTTTCTCCATACTGAGGAGTGCCTCAAGTGCGTGAATTTTGAGGTTTAGACTTCTGGCATTGAGTAGCATCACCCTCAGTTTTTTGTTACTTGTGCTATTTATGGTGGTGGGTTTGTCTTTTGAGCCTTGCCTAAAAACGCACTGTGGGGGTGGCAAGAGCCTTGGCCAGTATTCAAAAGCCTATAGGTGACAGTTGCAAACTGTCTCTAGCGAAGCAGCATGGCTTGGTGAGCATGTCATCCCAGGCGGACAGACACTGGATCCCCTTTGAATGACACCAGAAACTTAGCCAATTGTTGAAATTGATAATTTTTTTCTTCATACTGTGGTATCATTCTTGGTGAGGGCAGGATGCTACTCAGGGTCAGGGTCATACCAGCCTAGGCTACAAGATCAGAGAGCTCTTCCATGTCTCTTTTCATGTAGTCCAGGGAGGTACAGCTCAGGTCATTCACACCAACATGGACAATAACAGAGTTGTATTTGTACTTGTTCTGGAGTGACCTGCATGCCTGTGTTGTGTGGTGGATCCTGACACCCAACAGCCAGCTAACAGTAACCTTCTCCTTATTCAGCTTAGTGAGTGGGACATCAGTATGCCTGACTATAGAGTCACCTATTACTAGTATGTTGGGTATTTTATTTTGTCTTAAGGGCTGTGATTGCATGGCACACTGGTTTTGTGAAGTATGTGTTTCATGATTTGTTTTGGGGGGGTGGAGGTTGCTTGGATGTCTGCTTTGGAGGTCTCTATTGCTTTTGCAGATTTTTATTTAGAGCCTCTGAGTATGTTTTTGTGTATTTATGTGTGTTTTTTGCCAGTGTTGGTTTAATGGGTCTATGTGAGACTGGTGGTGTGATGCAAGTATTTCCCTACTCTGCTTGACTGTCTGATCCAGCCTTGGGTTGAGAGAGCTTAGCCCCCAGTTTGGCTGTATAATTGCATCTCCCACATGTATTAGTCTTTGGTGGTAGGAGGAGAGGGTTTTCTGTGTACATGAGGCAGTTGTAACATTGCCTCAAAATGCCCAGATTCACCAGCTGGACTGGAGAGTACGCCTGAAACTGCCCTTTGGACATGCCTGGATAGGTACAGTGAACTGTTTTACTGAATGTCTGGTAATGTTGAATAGAGAGCCTTGTCCTTCTGTACTGTATAGGAGAGTCTAGTGCTAGGGTTTATAAGTGCTTGCTATGAGTTTTGAGCAAGTGCTGGGCTGAGAAATGAATGTCTTGAGTGCTTAAGTTGAAAGTTTGTCTAGTTCCAAGGGAAAAATTGAAAAGAAGACTTTGTGGAGCCAGGAATAGTTATACCCTAGCTAACTGGTGCTGCCTGGAGTGCAAAACCAGGCAAATGCGGTATTTATAGCAGGGAAATGAAAGAGATAGAAATTAGCCCAAAATGGCCAATAAACCACTAATTTCTGGGCTGAAACAACTCCTCCATGGGCAGATAGGCTGCTCACAGCTCCCCTCTCTCACAGGTGAACAGAGAAACTTCCTTCTATCCAGGTAAGGTATGGGCAAACACAGAGATTTGTAAGACAGCCTTGAATTCAGCACTTAACCTGAAAATTGGACTATACTAGCTTAGAAAGGCGGGCAACAAGTATATATATATATATATATATATATTTTTTTTTTTTTCAGAAAATAAAGCAGATACAATCAAAAAAATCTCTTTAAATGCACAGAAAAGGATACTTATTGTTATATATCTCAGATCAGAGTTGTAGTCAATGCCACCAGTAATAAAGTAGGAAGAAACACAAATACAGTAAACTCAATCCAAGCATCAGTGCGTGGTTCCAACGACAATGAAACGAAAGTAAAAATTCAAAGAATCAAAATTCACCCGTAAAAATAAAATAAGTGCAGTTTTTATTTCATCGAGTAAGCGCTTTCGCCATAGGCTTCATCAGACTCTTATAACCAGAATAAAAACATAGAAAACACTTTTAAAATGTCCAAGAGCTTACTATTGGTCAAAACAACGTACTTGTCACATGTTATGTTAAATTAAAAAAACAAAACTTGATTATAAAACATAAGCATAACATCCTTTCTTGATCAAATTGACAGCATACATTAGACATATGCACTAACAACCTGTATTCCAACTGCTTAAAGAGTAGAAATACAAATCAATACAAACGTAGCCTAACCATTAGTATATCGAAACATTATACAATTTCTTTACGAACTATTGCATAACCTAAAAGCTTGATGTGCCTAGCCAGTGCTCGTCACCTCAGGTTCCGTAATTCAATTGAACTATCTGTGAAGCAGGTCATTGTACTCGATCAACAGTGTATAGAAAACTTGCATTGCTAGAATCACATAGCAGGTGATGATGATATTTCAACCTAACTTATGCGGAAATAAAAACTAAAATACAGTACTAACTATATAGTACTCGCTTCCTATACGCATATGCCTTACTAGGTATGGGATGTCTTTACAGCAATATTTGATATTTCTAATTACTAATGCGTTTAATATAAGATTTCTTATTTTTTATATATTATTATTTATTATTTAATTCATATTGTACCCATGTCTTGAAAGTCAAATACCCTACCTAAGGTCTCTATGTAACATTGCATGGCACTATATCAATGAAGTTTAATGTATAAAAATACAAAAAATATATATAAAAAATATATAAAAGAGACCATATATTTCGGTCTTTCAGAACTGATAATCGTGGTAATAAAACAATAGTTTATACAAAAATAGACCTAGATAATAAGGCACAGTATAAGAAACTCGTTACCATAAGGCATATTATGTAGCTTGTCACTGTCATGTATCCTATAATCCTGCAGTAAAACATCTAGTTTATTTAGATGGTTAGAAAACCTTGAGACATACATAAATAATCTAAAATAATTTTAAAACAGTACTATGTTGGTCTAACTAATAAGCCCGAAATGTATATACATTGTTATACAACATATGGTTATCATGTCCATGTGCCTAAAGTGAACATATGATTGAAACCACAAATAACCCTAGATTATAATGAACAGCTCCTTCTAGCATTAAATGTACCTTCTCCGTGATTGAGTTATTAGAAGAATTCATTGTAGAAGACAATAAATAAGTTTCCCTAGTCATTAATCTACGTTACAAGCGCAAGATCTTCTAAAGAGTATTTTCATACTCCTTAAGCGCACCTAACGTAACTAGAGAAGAGTCTCATCTTCTACGTAACCTTCTACTTTTCAAAAAAGGTTTTAATTGTACTTTGTCATTAAGGCCAGGCAGTCTATCAGATCTTAATCTTATAATCCATCTCGTTTCTTGTTCCAATGTTTGATTAATTATATCACCACCTCTGAATCCTTCAAAAATACATTGGATAACAAAAAACTTGAAGTTGTGATTTATACCTGCTAGTTTTCTATGTCTAGCCAAAGCGTTAGTGTCAGTACCCACTCTCATGTGGTAGGTGTGTTCCCTAACTCTTTCCTTAAGTGATCTATTAGTTTTTCCTATATAATATCCATCACAAGCTATGCAGGTGGCCATATATATTATATTCCTGCTCTCACAGTTCGTATTAGTTCTAAAATTATAAATACGCCCTGTGGTGGGATGTTTAAATTTAGTCTCTTTGTTTATGTAATTGCATTGATTACAATGGCCACATGAAACAGTATTTCTATCATCTGTAGATCTAAATCTTGGCTGGTATCTCGGTCTACATAGAATACTCTTTAAGTTCGGATGTATTAATACAGTGGAAACTCTAAGGGAAAGCACTGCTAAACCCTATTTTGGGGCACATGAAGGAAGAACAGATAATATAAGACCTTCTGCAACTGAAATCAGAGCTAACCTCACTTTCAGTAAAATGAATCTGGAAGTGAAAAGGGCCATGAATAGGCATTGGGGAATTTTAAAATCAGATAGAGATGTCAGTGAGATAGTAGGCCCAACACCACTTATAGCTTATAAAAACCATCCGAACTTAAAGAGTATTCTATGTAGACCGAGATACCAGCCAAGATTTAGATCTACAGATGATAGAAATACTGTTTCATGTGGCCATTGTAATCAATGCAATTACATAATTGTGATGGATATTATATAGGAAAAACTAATAGATCACTTAAGGAAAGAGTTAGGGAACACACCTACCACATGAGAGTGGGTACTGACACTAACGCTTTGGCTAGACATAGAAAACTAGCAGGTATAAATCACAACTTCAAGTTTTTTGTTATCCAATGTATTTTTGAAGGATTCAGAGGTGGTGATATAATTAATCAAACATTGGAACAAGAAACGAGATGGATTATAAGATTAAGATCTGATAGACTGCCTGGCCTTAATGACAAAGTACAATTAAAACCTTTTTTGAAAAGTAGAAGGTTACGTAGAAGATGAGACTCTTCTCTAGTTACGTTAGGTGCGCTTAAGGAGTATGAAAATACTCTTTAGAAGATCTTGCGCTTGTAACGTAGATTAATGACTAGGGAAACTTATTTATTGTCTTCTACAATGAATTCTTCTAATAACTCAATCACGGAGAAGGTACATTTAATGCTAGAAGGAGCTGTTCATTATAATCTAGGGTTATTTGTGGTTTCAATCATATGTTCACTTTAGGCACATGGACATGATAACCATATGTTGTATAACAATGTATATACATTTCGGGCTTATTAGTTAGACCAACATAGTACTGTTTTAAAATTATTTTAGATTATTTATGTATGTCTCAAGGTTTTCTAACCATCTAAATAAACTAGATGTTTTACTGCAGGATTATAGGATACATGACAGTGACAAGCTACATAATATGCCTTATGGTAACGAGTTTCTTATACTGTGCCTTATTATCTAGGTCTATTTTTGTATAAACTATTGTTTTATTACCACAATTATCAGTTCTGAAAGACCGAAATATATGGTCTCTTTTATATATTTTTTATATATATTTTTTGTATTTTTATACATTAAACTTCATTGATATAATGCCATGCACTGTCACATAGAGACCTTAGTTAGGGTATTTAACTTTCATGTCATGGGTACAATATGAATTAAATAATAAATAATAATACATAAAAAATAATAAATCCTATATTAAACGCATTAGTAAATAGAAATATCAAATAGTGCTGTATAGACATTTTACACCTAGTAAGGCATATACGTATAGGAAGCGAGTACTATATTGTTAGTACTGTATTTTAGTTCTCACTTCCGCATAAGCTAGGTAGAAATATCATCACCACCAGTTACGTGATTCTAGCAATGCAGGTTTTTTATACACTGTTGATGGAGTGTAATGACCTGCTTCACAGACAGTTCCGTTGAATTTCGGAACCTGAGGTGACGAGTACTGGCTAGGTACATCAAGCTTTTAGGTTATGCAGTAGTTCATAAAGAAATTGTATAATGTTTAGATATACCAAATGGTTAGGCTACGTTTGTATTCATTTTTATTTCTACTTTTTAAGCAGTTGGAATACAGATTGTTAGTGCATATGTCTAACGTATGCTGTCAGTTTGATCAAGAAAGGATGTTATGTTTATGTTTTTATAACTGAGTTCTTGTCTTTTTAATTTAACATAACATGTGACAAGTACGTTGTTTTGACCAATAGTAAGCTTTTGGATATTTTAAAAGTGTTTTCTATGTTTTTATTCTGGTTATAAGAGTCTGATGAAGCCTATGGCGAAAGCGCTTACTCGATGAAATAAAAACTGCACTTATTTTATTTTTACGGGTGAATTTTGATTCTTTGAATTTTTACTTTCGTTTCATTGTCGTTGGAACCACGCACTGATGCTTGGATTGAGTTTACGTTTAGACACAGCGTGAGTTTCCTGCCTCGACGGAAAGCAGCCCTGCATTTGGATTTGTGTGACAAATACAGTAAAAGCAGATCAGAGTTGTAATCAATGCCACTAGTAATAAAGTAGGAATAAACACAAATACAGTAAAAGCAGATGAATAGAATGCAATTTTTTATATATATATAAAACAATAGAAAATGAACAACTGATTTAAACAAGTTACCCAATTAACCAGAAAAAAGCTGAAAACTGAGCCCTGCTCCAGCAGTCTTCAAACAGACAAGTTCTAACTGCACACTCCTGCTGCTAGGGTGCAGGGCAACCTTCTCCAAAAAAAGATGGCCTGGGTCAGTGCTCAAGTTATACAAACAAAGCTAGATTCAGCAGGCCTGAATCTGCTCTATGCTGCAGCAACAAGGTGCACCATTTTCAGAAAGAAACAATTCAAATAAGCAGGCACAATAAGCCTGTGACCAGAAATTCCCAGCTCAGAAGGGACGAATCCTGCCTCCCACAAGAGTGCAGCCCACACCTTCTTAATGTAAAAAAACTGTCCCAAAGCCCAAGTGCTTAAACCAGAAATAATGCACTTTAGAAAAGACACACTAAGCCTTCAATCCGCAACTCCCAACTCAGAAGGATGTAAGCTATCTGTCCTGCCACAGCAGTGCAGACCACAAACCTTCCTAATGTCAAACAACTGGTCTAACACCAAAGTGCGTAACCCAAAGGCTTAGAATAACAGTTACAATTTAATCAGCTACTAACAAGCAGTAATAAATGCAGCAGAATAAATGCTATTAAGTACTTTTAAGAACAGGCAGCAAGAGCAAAATAAATAAAGTAGGAAGAAACACAAACACAGTATGCAGATGAATAAAGTGCAAAAAATTTTTTTTCCTTTCTGTATTAGGTAGAATGAGCTAAAGACACTAGACTGGGAAGAGTGTCACAGATCAAATATTCAGTAGGGGCGGGCAATTGCAAAGCCAATATATAAAAAATATATATATAAAAGTATAAAAAGAAAACACCAATAGGGAGGGCAAAAATCAACTCAGAAAAATAACACTTTCTACACAGATCAGAAGCCAGCAAATATGATCTTAAATGAATCAAGCAAAAGCAATTAGAATACTGTGGAACTTTGGAAAGAAGTGCCAAGAAAAATCTACTTATCAATTTATATCTTGAGTTGTTTCAGTAGCACTCTCAGTCAGAACTCAATTAGATTCAAGCAATGAATGCAGAGGTAACAAACAGGGAATCTTAATTATACTAGCAAGCTTTGAGACAATCAGATAAAACACACAAGTTGTTTGGCCAGTATTTAACAGAGCAGGATTAAGGGTGGGGAAAAATAGCACTTTCCACTCAGAAAAATAACACTTTCAACACAGATCAGAAGCCAGCAAATATTATCTTAAATCAATCAAGCAAAAGCAATTACAATACTGTAGAACTTTGGAAAGAAGTGCCAAAAAATATACTTATCAATTTATATCTTGAGTTGTTTCAGTAGCACTCTCAGTCAGAACTCAATTAGATTCAAGCAATGAATCACTTGCACAGGATGTTGTGTGGGGGTACAGGAAGCCTAGGCTGACCCAATAGGTTGAAACCATGTGAATGAGTCAGGAAGGGAAGCAGGCAAGATGAGCCATGGAAATCTGCCATGTATGTCTGTAGGTAACCTGATTGTGAATGTGATGTGTGAGTGTGTGAGTGAACATAGTCGAGCACAGTACTAACCCTACATGTATGTATGTTGGACAGCTTTGAACCATGCATGTTAGAGTTGAGAGTTAATTGTTTCCACCCCCAAACATGGAAACTGGCTCTGCCAGGAGTCACATTGGCACCTCCATGCCCAAGGTCAGAAGCCGTGCTAGTACCTGACAGTGATTGCTGTCTGCTGGGACCATGTCCTCCATGGGAATGCCCAGGACCATGAGCCCATGGTCTGCCATGTCTTGGTGTGGAAAGCCCACTACCCTCTGGAAAGCTGGATGTGCTGCCACTACAGGAGCATGATTGTGGACGGCCACATCTACTCTCACCTGATGTAGTTGCTGACCTACATCCACAGGTTCAATGCTCAACTTCAACCAGATGTTCGAACACAGACAATGTGTGTCCCAAGGCAGATAGTGTGCCATCTTTCTGAGACCACCATCTTTCTACTGAGTCAGTCAACTAATCCAGGGTATCGGGAACATGGTAGAGGCAGTTAAGGATGTCAGATTGTGCTTCATCTATAACCTTGACCATTTGTCTGGAGTTCCTTCCGGAATGTGCTTGTGCCTCCATGACAGCTGAAAACATACCCTGATTGACCAGTGATGAGACACCTGCAACAGGTGGTGGAAGGACAGTAGGCCTCCTACAAGCACCCTTATCAATCTGTCTGTGTGGAACCTTGCCAGCTCTTTGGCTATGGCCAATATTGATACTCACTGCAGCCATAGTTTCCACACTTTCCTGTTCAATGCCCCTGCCCTCTGACTATCTAATATCTGTGGCCTCCAGGGACTGGGTATGTGGAGGCATACTGACTGTGTACAGTGATAATAAGGATTGAAGAGTGATGTAAACCTCTGGGACAGATTCAGCCTCTGAAACTCCCACCTGTGCCTCACTTTGGCCACCATCATCATCAGAGTCAGAAGAGACACTGACATCAGGTTGTGAAGGGACAGAGACAAACCCCTCTAGTCACCTGTGATAAAAAAAGAGAAAAGCAGTACATTAATATCTGCACTCTTATGCTCTGCAGTGCTATGTTGCAATATATTTGCTCAATGTTTTCTGGAATTCATAAATTCCAATGCCTTAGATCAACTTGTCCACACCCTCACCAGGGGCAGCAATATTCTGGACCTGGTCATTACCAATATGGGTAACCAGTGTTCCACACCAGAGGTCAACTCCTCACTGGTCAGATCTGACCACAAGCTAATCACCCTAGACATCCATATCCCACCCCCATCACCCATTAAACAAACCACCATCAAAAACTACTCCAAAGCCAACTTCATGCTTCTTAAGACAGACGTGGCAAACTTCACGACACCCATGAAAATGGAAAACAGAGGTACGACTGCTGAGTCAAACACAAATGCACTGTATAAGCACATACACGAGTGCATGGATCGTGCCATCCCCAACAGAACCAAGACACTATCCTCCAAAAAAAGGAAGACAATCTGGTGTTCCCCTGCCATAAACAAACTCTACAACAGAAGGAAGAAGCTGTTTCAAAAAAGAGTAAAATCCCAAGATTGGAGGAACTCCCTGGTCAGCCTCAGCAAGAAGTTGAGATCCCTCATAAAATCCTCCAAAGCCAGTTATGAAAATAAAATTGCCACTGATTCCAAAGACAACCACAAAACATTCTACAGCTATGTCAAGAGTCTCAGTGGCAACACTCAGATCTGCTCTGAGCTACAGCACAATGGCACTAAATATACAGAACCAACCAATATTGCCAACATTCTGGCAGATAGGTTCAGTGCTAATTTTACCCCCTCCCACCCTCCAAAGGGCCCATCTTAATACTGGAAGAATGCAAAGCCCCTGTAATCATGGATGAACAAGTAAAGACCACAATCTCCAAAGCCAAAAACACAGCATTGATGGGACCAGACAACATCCCAGGCTGCATACTGCACAAACTACAGAATGAACTGGCACCCCCACCTAAGTACCATGTTCAATTATAGTCTCACCTCAGGCTATGTGCCTGCTGAATGGCGCACAGTGACGGTTATCCCAATCCACAAAGGGGGTGCCACCACGGACCCTAGAAACTACTGCCCCATTAGCCTGATGAGCCTGGTCTGCAAGGCAATGGAATGTATCATCTTGGAGCTTATAAACAAAGAAATAGGTAACCTCCAAACCCTGGACCCCACTCAGTTTGGGTTTGTAAAAGGTAGATCATGTTGACTAAACCTGATTGATTTCTTTGAAGCAGTCACCAGAGCCATAGTCGAGGGCAAGGTAGTGCACACAGCCTATCTTGACCTAGCCAAGGCTTTTGATACCATCCCCCACTCTGGAATTATAGATAAACTCACTACACTGGGCATAAATCCTTATGTCACAAGATGGGTGACCAACTGGCTCACTGACAGATTTCACATAGTAAAAGTAGCCAACTCCATGTCCGACTTTAGACCAGTGATGAGTGGAGTACCACAGGGTTTGGTCCTGGGTCTTCTCCTGTCCTGCATCTATTTCTCAGGCCAACACAAAAGGTCTTTGGCTGACAAAGTTTGCAGATGACTACAAACTGAGAGCCATAATAGAATCACCTAATGATGTAGACATTCTACAAAAGGGTCTCACAGAGACAGATGCTTGGTGTCAAAGTCATAGCCTCAAGCTCAATGCCAAGAAGTGCATTGTCATCGCCTTTGGGAAAAACTCAGTACCCATGAATTACCACATAGGCGGTAGCTCACTAAACACTGAAAGCATGATAAGAGACTTTGGGACACAGGTGGACAGTAGCCTCTCCTTGGATAACCACATCACCACAGTAGTCAGGAAATCCTTCTATGTGGCACACCTCATCACAAAAGGGTTCTCCTCTAGAAAAAAGGAAGTCATTGTTCCTCTCTACTCATCCCTCATTAGACCACAATTAGAATACAATTCCCCATTTGGCATGTATCTCACAAAAGACCTACAACAATTGGAAATGCCACAGAAATACTTCACTAAGAGGATTACTGGCCTCAAACAGATGCCACACGCAGACCGTCTGAAAAATCTCCAGCTCTACTCCTTCGCATATCACCTACTCAGAGGCAATCTCTGCCTAACATACAAAGCTATGTCAAACCCAGAGCTGTTGGACATGCTACACTTAAAGAAATCCCAATCTCTCCATACCACATGCTCCAGAGACCTAAACCTTGTCACCACAATAAACAGAACATGTTGGAGATATAGATCCCTGTCCCAGAGACTTTCCATACTCTGGAACAAACTACCCATTCATGTCAAGCAAAGCTCCTCATTGGCCCTTTTTAAGAAAAATATTGATGACTGGATGGGAAATAGAAAATTCAACCTGGGGATCACTTCTGCTGCACTTCTCAACAGTGGCACAGGAAAATAATTTTCTTGGGTGGCAAAAGCCAGGAAACCTTTTTGGCTAGGCTTATATATGCCCCAGGGGTGATAGCCTAGTACCTACCTATGAACCTATATGTTAAGTTGTATACACTGTATACAGACCTTTTTAATCCCAACCTCATCTAGTAGGACATGAGGACATTATTTTTCAACAAATGACTGTAGTTACTTGCAAATAAATCCTCTTTAAACAACAATCTCATCAGCAACAATGAGGTACACTGTTGACATTTGTCAACACTCTGCACAGCTGACACATATGGCAATCTGTATTGCCCTGACAATACTGTCACATCTATCAATGTGGTTACACCTACAAGGCACATATATGACTTTAAACTGCACAGTCAGAAAATATCTGTGCAGTTGTCAATCATGCTGCTAGTACATCAATCTAGCCAGCAGGCCTGGGATGACACTTCAGGGAATACATTTCAGTAAATCTACATCTGTAGCAAAACAGTGTTGTGCTAACCAGGAGCAAGACCACTGTCTCCTCCAATACTTGAAAGACCTGTGAAAAGCTGAGGGGGAGGTAAAGCACCACCACATGTTGCACTATAACAGGGTAATATGTCCATACAGCTCACATTTACATTAGTTACTATGTTAATTGTTATGTTGATCAAAATCTGAGCATAAGATTCAAACTGCAGTTAAACTCTTCCTCCCCACAAAAACAATCACCTGACACCCACATAATGCTATGTACTCCTTGACACACTGAATGCTACAGTATTCCAATGCTGATCAAACTAAGCCTACTTGGACGCTCCTCTGGCATGGAAACTGTGGCACCCACATCCATGATATATGACATGATGGATACTTGGGAGCTGTTGTGTGTTCCAAAGTTTGCCAGGAATTCCTCAGTGGCTGAGAGTGGTTGTTCTTCTGCAGGCCCTCCACTGGTGACACAATGATCCCTGGCCACATCTCTTACTCTTCTGCATGCCACATTTATCATGTCAGTTGCATGGTGTCGAACCTGCTCATAAGTCCTGCTCTGATGACCAATGGCATTAACATCATGTACCAGGTCAGCTCACAATGCTGCCCGCTTTTCCCTGTTTTGCCTCCCCCTGGACAGTAGGAGTTCATGGGGTTCATGGAGGCCTTCCATGATTATACCATTCTCGGCATCAGTAAAAGGGTGCAGGCATCTTGCAAACAATTTTCCCTGAAAGACAGCAAAATGGGAACACATGTCAGGATCACATACATAGGAGTACACTATGTAGAGATACAGCAATAACAGAATAGCTGGCAGTATCCGCTGTATGTATGGGAATGTATGTTGATTGATTTTTGGCGCCAAATCTGCTATATATATCATTTAGCAATGGGCATTAATTGGTTCTGAGGAAGTCTGCTATATGTGGATGAAAGCGCTTAACCTGTGTTCGTGTGGTTAAAATAAACCTGTGTTATTTACTGGCTGGTGCGTGGATTACTTGAATTATACTGTTATTGTGCAGCGCAGTGTCCTTGTTCTTTTCCTGCTTGAGCTACAGAGGTCCGGGTGGCTATTTCGTGTTTTTGGTGTTTTGGATGCTTCTTATCCTTCTTTAGTATCCACTGCTTGATCACACATCTCATATCCCACAGTGCACAAACATACTAAGGGTGTGCATGCTACTAAGATACTAGCAATAGTCAGCTATTCCTATTTGTACCATGACAGATACTGCTGTATGATCACACACCCAAAACATGAGTCCATTGTAGTGTGGTCCCTAGGAGTAACCCCCCTAATAATATGTCAAAACAACAGTACCAAACAAAAAGCAGTGTGCTATTACAACTGGCATAAAGGCATATTCCCAGGAGACCAGTATGCCACATTGACAAACAACATTCCACCCTTGTTGTACTGTACTTCCTCTGTAGATATAACAAATATGCACATCAATGACATGCAATCATTACAGTTCTCAGAAAGGCTTATGCTGTAATCCCTATTCCCTCTAAGTATATTCACACATATGCATCATGTTGTAAACAAAAGGGTTACATACCTGATGGAGTACAATACTCCTCTGTTGATATTTGCAGATATATAAAGGTTGTGACAACTCATTTACTGTGTGAAGAAGCTCTTGCACAGACTGGTTCCCTAGCTAGCTGTTTACCTTTTTAACATGGCTGTCATTAATAGGTGATTGGCTCTTAATCAGTCTATGCTTCTGAACTGCTAATTGCAGACAACATAACTGATTTGCAGTATAATCTGCCAATGACATGCAACCAGTGAATAATATATAAGGCTTCCATGTAGATTAGAACCCCTTTCTCATATGTTGTACTGGAAATTACTGGGGTAAAGATACATCATCATAGAGAGTACATCTGTAGCAGCTTCATTTTACATACAGATGTGTGTGCTACTGGCTGAGGCTGAAGATGGAGCTGATGCTGTAGGCAATAGGCATAGGCAGAGACTGTGAACACTTTGGAGGACAGCAAGCTCTAAGAGTAAGTGTGGGAGCTGTGGCAGCCTTATTGTAGAGGCAGAGCCAGATTGAGGGTACCCATTCCACTCCAAATTAAGGCATGTGTTTAAGGTAAGTATGTTAACCAACAGTAGCAGTACCACAATCAAAGGCAAAATGGTTGGTGTGTCCTAGAGAAAGATAAGGGGGATGGATTAACCATTGTCATGCAGTTGGAAAGGTGCCAAGTCATGTTCATAGGTTCATAGGTGTTTACTAGGCTAACGACCACAAGGGCCTTTTTAAGCCTAGTCATGCATCCCAAATCTCTGACAAGTTCTGATACACTTGATAAGGGAGAGGAACCATTTACAGGTTACCTGTTTGCATTAGAGACGTAAGTGCCAAACCAGGGATGAATTTCCAGTTTCCTATACAATTGTCCAAGTTGCACTTGAATTGGGTTAGGGAGGAACTCTGCTTCACATCGATGGGGAGCTTGTTCCATAGATGGGGTAGTCTCTGGGATACATACCTCTCTCTCTAGCAGGTCCAATTTATATTACAGGAAGGTTTAAATCTTCAGAATGGGTAATTCTAGTACTGTTTGTTTTGTGTATATGCAGGAGGTCCATCAAAGTGGGGTCTGACAATGCCCTGTATTCCAGGTATTGATTACCCCTCAAAAGCCAGTAGGAGACAGAATACAGGGATAGGACCCTGAGGCAGTCTGCACAGGACATACTACTGTTTCCCTGTATTCTTTTAGTGAGGAACCTCTGTGGACATTCCAGTTGTTGGAAATGCCTGGTTAGGTACATACTAAATGGTGCATTGTACTCAATGATAGGTCTGATGAATGCCAAATACAGTGGAACAATGACTTACTTGGACTTAGATACCATACCTTTTTTTATAAGTTGTGCAACATAGAATGATTTCCTCACCACTGTAGACACATGATGATCAAAGGCTATATTACTATCTGTGTGTGCCCCTAAGTTCCTGACTACTGGGTCATCTCTAAGGGGTGTGTTGTCAATATGAAAGTTACCAGGGATGGAAGACTTCACAAAGGATACTATTATGCATTTCTTGACACTTAGTCTATGACTCTGACACCAGTTATTTGTCTGTGTCAGCCCTTCCTGAAGAACGTTTGTGCCAGTGTGAGATTCAATGACAGCTCCTAATTTGCAATCATCTGCAAATTTAGCCAGCCAGAGACTGCTGTGTTATATTACTGGGCCACAATTTTAGTACACACTTCAATATCCTGTGGGAATTCAGGGTAATGCATGACCTAACATTATCTGCACTTTCTAGTGTTGTACTGGAAGTAGTTAAAAGTGGTCCTAACTGTAGGCCTTTGTGTTCTATAACTTAAATGCAGACATTCCATCTGTACCGCTTTGGGTGGATATATATAAGTGATAAAACAGACATATACATGACATTATATAACTGTTGATGTCCACATACATGTATTTTCATTGGTAGAGGCAGCTGTAGTTGAACTGAGGACCACGTGGCCCAAATATTATTGTTTACAATGCATTTTTTTAGAGTGAGCTACAGTGTCCCTAAGATAGAAAGTGCATTTTTACATGTTGTAGATATCATTCCATAGTTATCTACTGTTACACACTTGCACTCTACAGATTTTTACAGAATGTCCAGATTTTTCCCTCATATTTTATGCCTGTTTGTAATTACATTGTAGTTTTCCAGCAAATTAGTGTTAAACATTAAAGATTGAAGCCAGATAATGACAGACTTTGAGTTTCAGAATTCCATGTACTTCAGAACATTCCTGCTAAATCAATACCAGTTAGTCTATCATCCTTCTAAGTTTGTGAGACCAATAATGGAAAATTGTTCCTATTTTTGGGTTGTTGTCCCAGCTTTATCTATGGATTTGTCCAGATTGTATGGCTTTTGAATTCTGTATTTTTCTGTTAGAGTCCCAGTTAAAATTCTATTTTTACATTAATGTTTCAGCAGGTGTATTGTTACACGTTGTGCATATGCTTGCATGGTTACCTGCTATTACATACCTTACTTAAATTCATTGTTGTGTGTATGTCTTTAGAATGATGTATTTCCCTAGTAGAGTACTAATTATAGTAATATTTTTCTGTATATGTTTCAGCTGGTTTATGCAGTGCAGCATGAGGCACAGCATCACTTAAACATGCTTAATGATGAAAACTTGAGCATTGCTTATGTTTTCATTTTAACATCTCTGTTATTTAGCAGCTGTTTGGCTTGGTGGGTTGAGCCACTGTCATGCAAGTGCAATCCTCCCGAGCCCAAAATAGGGAGCAGGTGTACATTTAAAATGCGATTAATATTTTTAGAAAAGCATATTTCAATGTAGCACTATTTAGCATAACTAAACAATGTAGCGCAGAGAGCCGCATCACACAAAAAATCTTTAAAGAAAAGAAAAATGCGGAGATAGGACAGTGGTGAAAAGAGGTGCAAGCAGGGGGAAAAACATAATGAAACTCAGGTAAACAAAAGAATGAAGTCCCAGCCACTCATAAAGGTAACTGCCAGATAAACACAGAAAATGCAAAGCATAAAAATTGGCAGGAACACCACAACTTCACACAGTAAAAATATTTATTTGTAAAAATGGACCAGATAAGCGCTTTCCTGTTGTAAAACAAATGCTTCTTCAGATAATAAAAACACAGTCACAACTCAGTTTAAAAACAGTTACATGTTCAATCAGCTATGTTAATTCATCACTTCATTAAACCAATTGGGAACAATCCCTCCTTTATGTATAAAAAATATTTAAACTTGAAAAGACAACTGTGAACTGTGAATTGTAATACTAGGTCAAGTAACTTACATACACATACAGTTGCAGGCATTGCAGAGCCTGTACTTATATTTCACAGGAACAAGTGTTTAAACATCCATGGATAAAATATATTTCTAGTCCCGGATTCTATGCAGATTGTAGTACAGCAAATGGGATTTACTTAGCCGCATGCAAGTCCTGCACAGGATTCTGTGTTGGTAAGACCAATAAGAGCTTAAAAGATAGAATTTCAAGTCATTCTTATGAGATTAGGACCTGCAATATGAACAATTCACTAGTTAAACATATTAAAGAAAATGCTGGACATGAGTTTGTTTTTAGAGTACTACAAATATTTCATGTGAGTCACTGGGGAGGGGGGTCTCACTAACTATACTGAAACACTAGAATGTAAATGAATCTTGAGGCCACAGGCTGATAAACATCCTGATATTAATGCTTGTGTCTCTTTAAAACCTTATTGAAATGAAGGAAATTGGTTTAATAAAGTGATGAATTAACATTGCTGAGTTTTACAATGTGAAAGTGCTTATTTGATCCATTTTTACAAATAAATACTTTCACTTGTGAAGCTGTGGTGTTCCTGCCAATTTTTATGCAGTGAAAGACAGGTAGGGATGTGCAGGATGGGTGTAGGAAAGAACCATAACTATCCATTTCTTCATCAGCAACAACTGTGCACTGTCAAGTTTTAGCTGAATTTGGACTGTCACCCCCAGAGATGGGTGACAACAACCTAACTGTGTTATCAAGTCAATTGGGCTAAAGTGTTTCCAGTGGACACGTGTGCAAAATGGAGAGGTATGTATGGGGTGATTTTTTTTTTTTTTGTAGGACAGGTACCCATTTTTTTAAGATGAGAGTGGAATGTTGGGAAAGGGACTTAAGTACATGTGGGGGAGGTAATTTGTGTAGGCGAGGAAGCATTTTCAGACAGACAAGACAGCAGACAGGATTGGTGTCTGACACAAGAGGGTGGAGAACACCTTGGATGGAGAGGGTGTTGTGGAATCACAGTTCCAAGACCATCCATGAGGTAGCAGTGTGACTCAAGCCCCCGCCCATGGGACTGCTAGCACTGCTCCTTCACTGCCCCTGGGGTGGCAGTGGATGAGGCTGGCATGTGGGGTGAGGCTACCACCACCAGGATGGTGAGCATGTCTTCCATCCACCGCAGGCATGCACCAAATGTTTGTAAAATCAAAGTATGCACCATACCTGGCAGTTCTTGATGGGTGACAAAATCACCCCCTCCACCTTTGCTCTCAGCCTGTGAGGTGGAACTACCTGACGTTGCAGGTAGCGCAGGGGCAGCAGATGAAGCACCACCAGGCTGCAACCCAGACGTGCTGGGCCCTAGTGCCACGGCCAGTGGAGGCAAGGTAGGTGGATCACGTGGAACCAGACTATCTTGTCACACTGTAGTAAATTAGATATAAACATAAGGTAAGATAAGTAATAACCAAACCAGTGTTAGTATTAACATAATGTAAGATAATATTGACTAAGCCAAATACATATTAAGGAATATTATGAGGAATGCAACAATAAATAATGGTAAGTATGTTATCAGCAAACCAGTATGACATAACCCATATGGGCAATATAACAGTTAGTTTAACAGAACATATTAATATCAAACCATAATAACAAATAACAGTAATAAATTAATACATTTCATAATAATAAGTTAGAGAATATAAGGGGTGGGTTGAGGGAGAAAAATCTTACCATTAGTGACTTCACAGATGATATTACTACACAGACTACTAATACATACTTCTACAAGTGTGCAGTTTCACTTTTGTGTACAGTGACTCCAATTTTTGTAGAGATGATGTTACATGTGCATAGCTCTCAACCTGTTAGCATGGGACAGTATAGGCCAAGCACTAACAAATGCAGGTACACAACTACAGGGAACTATTTTACATAGTGTGGTCATAGATTACTACCAAGATGTTCTGTAAACAGATTTGCCAATTAATTGCATTCCAAGTAATGTAATTTATCTGCTAATCAACAACCACACATATGGGGCATTATTTATTACATTCTGAAAAATCATGACAGTTGAGAGGTATGTTCATGTACACTAACTGAAGTAGATAGCCAGAGATTTCTTAGTAGGCTGCCATGGGATTAGAACCCACAAACTCAGGGGTGGCTTGTGCTATCGGGCTGCCGGACTGCAGCCCTCCCATCTAGAAATTACAAAAGAAAAATCTTTAAAACTGGAAAACAAAAACAAAAAAAAACAAAAAAAATCACGAGTCCTGACTCCTCTGCACATATGCAGAGGCATTAGCAGAACTCAGACTGCCTTTATCAGCAGTCCGGATAGAGACAAAGAGGTACCCAGCAATCACTGCTGTGAGATATCCAAGAATTTGTGTGATGACAACCGCACAGAAGATGAGCTCTGGACTGCTTCGGCTGCAGGCAGAACCAATGAGGGGTGAGCTGCTGCTGCTCTTGCGGGCCGTTCATTGCCCAGACTTGGCTTCATTTGTGGATTACTGCTTCAGGTAGGTGTTTGGTCACTCTCTGGATTGTGGGCTTGCTTTCTTCGTGAAATGGTGGTCGCTGGCTGGAGTGTGGGCTTGCTTTGTGATACGGGTAGGTGTTTGGTTGCGAACAGGTAGGTGAAGGCTTGGTCACTCTTTGGATTGTGGTCTTGCTTCATTCGTGAAACAGTGGTCACTGGCTGGAGTGAACAGGTAGGTGAAGGCTTCATAACCAGGACATTTGCTGGACAAAGGGTGTGTGTGTGTGTCATATGCACTAGTAGATTGACTCTGATTTTTTTGTAACTTCTGATCAGTCAGTTGCACCCTAGTGAACTGTCAAGCTGTGCATTGATTATCAAACTATGTATGTTTCTAATGTGTGTATAATATAAACTACAGGAATACACAACATGCCATCTTTTTGCCACAACATGCTAATATTGCATTTGTACACCAGAAATATCTACTCTTCAGCACAAATAACCAAAGAAACCTCTATCGACTGCAGTAAATAAATGCAATTAGTTACATCATTAAAACGAGTTGTTGTTGTTGTAATAAAGATTACTAAACCATATAAGGTCAGTTCACTTTATCAGCTCAAACATATGATATTGCATTTTCTCACATCTTACAGAATGCACAGTACAAAATAAATTGAGCTGCACTACTTCTGTGAATACTCAGCCGGCAATACTAAAATCAAAGCAGTTCCTCAGACTAAGTTACTGGGATTCTTAATTGATGACCAACTCAAATTTGACCAGCATTTCCATCAAGCCATCGTAACAACACACATGAAACTTGGCTCCATCTTCAGGAAGGAGCACTAGCACATAGATAATGCTAGAAAATACATTGACAGATCATACCTATTCCTATCTAGTCTTACTAATTTTAACCAAACTTAAAAAAAGTTAATTAGGAACATGCTATAACAAAGTTGATAAGTTCTCTGTAAAATCCCCATGCAAAGCCTATCATTGCATTGCCTAAGAGTAGTTCTTATCTTAACTTTGTTTTCACAGTGAGACCAACTGGCCAGTGATTTAAACTCTGGTAAATAAAGTTATCAGACTAATGCAACAATAATCATAATGCCACAGATCTAGTGAATTGGCTTTATCTTAAGCCTTCAGTACAGCTGAGTAGAGCAGCTGGCCTGAGAAGGCCTTCATTTCCTACAGCCAGAGGGTCTGGCTTTGCTAATTCCCCACAGACCAGGACCAACTGCATTAAAAGCTGGTCTCCAACTGTTTTTAGGCAGGGCAACTGTAGGGAGGTCCCAGTGTTCCATCTTACTCTAAGAGTTTCATTATTAAGTTTTCTTTCTGGATACCTTTATGTCCCTTTCCCTTCACAGTTTATGTGCGTCCTGTCAAGGTGGGAATTGCAATGCCAATCAAGCAAACATGAACCTGCTTCCACTCACATTCCCATTTCCAGCAAGAATGCAGAGTCCAAAGCTTCATCAGATGCTTGTCCTCTATGAGGTGTCAGCAGTGAAAGCAAAACTTCCTATTTCATACCCCCCCAAGATATGTACGTCAGCACTGGACATTCCCTCCATCCTCTCCCACCTGTCTCCTCCTGCACCTGGGCTGCTAAGTAAACCCAAATTGTTTTGGTTGCAGTCAGGTTTTTATCCTTCCATGTCATTGTTTATCAAAAAGTGAAGCAAGCCTTCATAGGGAAAACAATGCTTGTTTTACAGGAGGCTGAAGGAAGTCTGAAAATATTGTATATTTATTTGGCATTATTTTCATGTGAACTTTATGTAAATGTAGGATAAAAATCAATGCATATATACATTTGACTACTAATTAATAGCAAATACGTTTGTACTAATAAAAAAATCTTGGTTATTTGAAATGTTTTGAGTACTGGGGGATCTGCATCTGTGCAGTACAGCATATGCTCTTTTTGTACCGGGGTGCCCAAAGTACCTTAAATCTGTGGGGAAGGCCCAGTGACTATTTCTTGGAAAGCATATCCACCCAGAGAAACAAACGTGTGTCACATCTGATTTTATATAAAGAGAATGATTCCAGGTAAATGGTAAGAAGGTACATCTCTGAAATCCATACCTCTCAATCATTCCTGAGTCTGGCTGCCCTTTAAAAAATTTGTGATTTTTTTTTTTTTGAGACAAGATGGTGGATTCCACTGAATAAATAATGGCAATCAGTATACTTATGCACTTCCTTTACTTTCGAAAAAGCGTTTTAATTTACATCATTTTATTCTGCCCACATTCCACACTATCAATATATTTTAAAAGTACCCTCAATTTGGGAGCGTTGTCCATAATTATTTTTGACTTTGTCTCTAATTCTGAATGCTAGAGGTTGAGAATTACACTGTGATGAATACTAAGAGACACTAATCCCTGGAGAGCAGCTATAGCTAACAGAAATGACAAAATCAGTTGTACAGTGCAGTAATAGAATTTAGCATCTTGTGATTCATTTACATTGCATTGCCTGTACACTTCTCTACCACAGAACCAAAAGAAAAACAGTTCCATATACTTTTCAAGGACCCCAGACTTGGTAACTAATACCAATGCAAACTTTTAGTAACTTTTCCTAAGGACCTTTCTTTCCATAGGAAATGTGCAAGAAACAGGATGAGGCTTACTGTTTTTTTTCTTTCTCTGTATACCAGACATCTGTATATTGTATGGTTTTAACTTATGTCTAGTTCTTTCTAGACTGTAGGAATGAGAAGAGGTGCTTGTGGCAACTAAAATCTACTGCGAGAAGCTACTAACTGACAAAAAATACACTACCTTCCAGTCGTAATTAGGACATTTACTGGACAAAGGGTATGTGTGTAAAATGCCCCCATTACTATATACTAGTGGCTAGAGAGAACAAATGGAGGTGGGTAGAGATACTCAGGCTTAAACCCTGTACCTTGGATGCAGGTGACAAGGACCTGAATTCCCTATCCACCACCATGTCTAAAAAAAAAATTCAGATTTTTGCCTCCTATTTGTTCTGTTCCTCAGAAAATCTGTGGTGTATCTACATTTTTCCTTGCAAAGTCTGTAGTGCAGTGGTGCACTGGTAGCATTGCTACCTAACAGCTACAGGTTCTCTGGTTTGATTTGTGGCTGGGGTGCCTTCTGTGTGGTGTCTGCTTATCCTCCTGTCTTACAAAGATGTCTGGCATTTCTCCCTGCTCTGCTGAAAATTGTCTTTTGTTCCAAATCAGACTAGTTTCCTGGTTAAATGTTTAAAAATAACAGGCATTTGAATTTCAGACTTCATATTCTTCAGAAAGTATATGGTAACACAAAACTGTTCTAGCAGTTGTCTAAGTTTATAACATGGATATTTGAAATTTGTCCCTAATTTTGGGACTGTATTCCCCCATAATTGGCTTTGTCCAGGTATTTTGTGCTAAGGTTGAGAGTTATCTATGGTGAGAACTGAATTCATTGAATGTTTGGGGGCTGTATTCCCCCCATTATTGGCTTTGTTCAGGTGTCTTGTGCCAAGAGATTGACAGCTTTGGTGAGAACTGAATTCACTAAATGGTAGCCATTTAAGTTCGTCTTCCTCTCTTTCACAAAACAGCTGATTTGGCATAGTGGTGTGTTTCTCTGACTGTTTTGCACAGGGTCTCCTGGGTTAAAGACGTGCAGTTAAATGTATGGTGGTAACACAGCATTTTATTCTAGCAACTTTCCAACATTATACAAGCAATGTTTAAAATGTGTCCCTGGTTTTTGGTCTTTTGTCCCCCCCCCCCAAAATAAATTTCGGCTTTTTCCAGATTTCTTGTGCTGCAAAGTTCAGAGATACAATTGCGTGTTGAGTAGATTTTACAAGGAGCTGAGAGCTGCAGGGGAGCAAAACTTTAGTGCTGCTTATTCCGAGTCTGCTTGTGTTGTTAATAGCACAACAGGTAGTGTACTTGCTTTTGATGCAAAAGGCTGTGGGTTCTACTCCCACAGTAGATAAATGCATTGCTGATACTGTGTTGTAAAGTGGGTGGATGCTGCAGTCCTTTTTGGCAAAGATACCTAGAGTAGTAACTATGAACCTGTTATCAGTTTGCCATACAGTCCCTATTGCGATATTACTAGCTTATTTTTTTAATGTATGCAACATAGACAATTTATTCCTCAAGGGCAACAGGCACTTTATTTGTAGATGAATAAACAATGTCATATAAAGTTGTTTGCTAGCAGTAACCTCTTCATTGGTACAGCTTTCTTTAATGTGGAATTATTTAGATGACTTTTACTACTTCAGAGATTGTGCATATTTACTGATACTGGTGGACTGTAGAAGGTTGAGTAGACTTTTATGATGGAAATGTTCTGAATTGGGTAGTTTTGTCATTGGTGCATGCATCTTGTTTCATTGTTTACTGGAAAAATGTTCAAAACAAAAAAAATTTAAAATGCCATCTAACAACTGTACTGTATTGTACAAGGAATATAATTTAGTACAATCAGTAAGGTGTATCAAAGAGCACATGTATGTTTCATGTGCAAGGGGCCTATGATTTGAAAACAGCCCAAGGTTAATCTTTATCTGCCACTGGCAAAATGTATTTTCTTTGAATGTGTGTTTCAATGCTGTTTCATTGAATGTGAGTTTCAAGGGCAGAGATGTTTTTAATGCTAAGCCTGTTTTCATTGTGAGACTGCATTGCTTTGTTTAGCAAATGTCTTAGTGTTTGTGCTGTAAAATGCAAAATAAAACTTTCAAATGAAATCCAAATCATCATAGAAGTAAAGCAGTATGCACATTAGTGTTTATGGTAAATGGAGTGAAATAGCCAAGTAATGGATCATTGGAATGGCTGCAGGGGGAAGGGCTCCATTCGACCATGATTTTGTGAGGGGGAAGGGCGGCAAACTCAAAGACAGCCCCAGCTGAACTATACCCCCCAACTGTCCAGATTTTCACAGAATGAATAGATTTTTGCTTCATATTTTTGGTTTGTTCCTCATAACATTTGTGGTTTTCTGGAAAATCATTTAGGAATTAAGTCACTAAATAATGACACACTGAGTTTCAGACTTCATAACCTTCAGGAAAATGCATGCTAAAGTAAGACCTATTATTCTATCAACTGTCTCAGTTTATACAAGAGCAATTTTTAGTACTGTTTATATGTTCCCCCAATATATTTGACCTTGTCTGGATTTATTGCATTAACAGTTTGAGAGGCACATGCAAATAAATTGCTTTATAGAATTAGGTATAGCCAAACCTCTCAACTGTCCCCGAATTTGGCTCAAAATGTTGCTCTTGCAAAATTGCTATTTTGCAGAGGGATTATTAGGGGAAGAAAACATGGAGGGTTTACAATTAAGAAATAACTGTAATAATCAGAATTATAGATTACTTTTATTTCAGAAATGCATGTAGATTCTTTTATTTTGTCAGCTGCTCAAGTTAGCAGTACTAATATTAAAAAGTGTCCCTTCTTTGACAGGTTCCCAGCTGTATTGTGTGGTTATTTTATATTTTTGCATCACATTTTTGGTCCATTCTTCATAAAATTGTGGGTTTTTTTGGCAAATTAGTGGTAAATCATTAAAGACTGAAGTTAGAAAATAATGGCAGACATTTGAGTTTCAGATTTCATATCCTTCAGAAAATTCATACTAATGCAAGACCTACTATTCTATTATCTTTTTAAGTTTATAAGAGCAATATTTAAAAATTGTCCTTATTGTTGGGCCTTTGTCCCACTTCTATGTATGGCTTTGCCCAGATTTCTTGCTCTGAGAGTGAGAGGTATGACAAATGTGTCAGGGTCATCACCGTCAGCCAGAGACATTTCAGATTGTGACATACTTGTTGCACCCCACTCCCCCATGTAGTGACTCTGGAAGTGTCCAAGCAAGGCAAGGAGCAGTTATGCAGTGTAAATGTGCAGGGTATCCCCCCATCCAAGGTAAACACAAGTACTACAGTGGCTTTTCATCTGTTCTTGATTTTGCAGTATGGTCTGGTTTCTGTCATATTTTTGTACTGTTGATTTATGCTTATTACTCAAAGTGCCTGTTGCTCTGTATTTTAAGTAGCAATGCTTTAATAACCACCAGGTAAGCTTGTCTGAGATCATAACATGCAAGTAAGCTTTAATAAGCATACTGTTAAAGAATTGCCAACATTGAAGCCTTTCTGCTGTTGACATGCAGAGAATACTTAACTAGATAATGTATAAGCATTGGGTATTGAAATGCATATGACAGTATTTGTAAAAAAGGACAGGATTACATTATTTTAAGAAGCTCATTACACTTGTTGGAGACTTCCAGTGATCTCTGAGGGCTTTACCCGTAAACTAAACAGAATGCCATTCATGTGTGGTCCATAACCTGTACAGTAATCCTTTAAGCAATGTATGTTGAGCTTGTTTCTTGTCTGCTTTTCATTTTTACTTTGATCATGTTTTCCCCATGAAACAAGTAGATAGTTGTCAGGCAGCAGGCCTTTTTTGGATAAGAAACATTTTTGCAAGTGGAGGCATCACAGAGATTGCTACTTTCAGCATGTTACTTGGTACTTTAATAAAGCTGAATATAAATTATAATTAGAACTGCAGTGCAAGGAGAAGCGGTTTGAGTTGAGTGCTGCTTGTTTTTCTTATACTTGATTTTGACTGGCATTCCAGTAATGCATTTAAAAAGTAATTTATTTTTTCATGCCTCACAACCTTTTTGTTTCCATCTAGATATTAAATAAGCTGTCATGCAGCCAATGCATTGAAATATTTTTATTCTTTTACACTTCATTTGTCTTGATTGGACTCCCATAATGAGGGTTTGGCACCCAGGGCAGCATATTTAATTAAAGTTAGTTTTTGTGGTTTTGAGCATAGCTCCTCCCCTTTCCAGTTGGCCACACCCCTTCCCATTGACCACACCCATTCAGCTATCTCCTGCAGCCCCCCTTTGATTTGAAGTCACCAGCCGCCACTGCACAAACTGTGACTCAAGAAAACATGTGCACTAAATTTAACAGTTGATAATTGTCCGATTATAAAAGACATGGCAGTGCATGCAGGAATACTTCACACTTACTGGAAAAGTACTTATCAAGGTACAATCATGCTTTACACTTTATTGATATGGCTCCTAAAAACTGAGCACTTATACACATGGCTATCTGCCCAGAACTTGAGATACCTTACCCACATACCTTGTTCCTAGAGTGGGATGAATAAATAGCATTATTTGACAGGAAATGGGCATAACAGAGGCTTGAAGCTTACTGTGGGTATTGCATTACATTTATCAGACAATATTTTTGCCAATCTTTATTCATTTCCATTTTACAGTTCATTGGTGTCAGACTGGAACACACATGCAGTCAATACAGCTGTACTTCACAGTTATTTGAACAGATTATTTATCAATGCACAATCCTGCTTTACACTTTTGTCAGTAATGTACCTTAGAATCTGGCATTCATACACATGCATATCTGGCCATAACATTAGCTACCTTACCCATACACCTTCATCTTTGAGAAGGTGGACTGTGGAACATTATATGACACAAACTGAGCAGAACACAGACTTGAAACTTACAGTAGGTATTGTACTACATTTATCAGACATTTTTTCAGCAGTCTTTATTCATTTCCATTTTAATGTTGACTGGTGTAAGACTGGAACACACAGCCATACTGTACAGTCATTTAAACAGATTACGTCTCAATGCACAATCCAGCTTTAAACTTTCATTGTTAATGTACCTTTAAATCTGGCATTTATACACATGCATATATGGTCATAATGTCAGCTACCTTACCTATATACCTTGTTCTTCAGGTAGGTGGAATGTATAGCATTATATGGTACAAACTGGCCAGAACACAAACTTGCTATAGGTGTTAAACTACATTTATCGTACATTTTTTTTCAGCCATCGTTATCCATTTCCTTTGTACAGCTGACTGTTGTAGATTAGAGCACACATGCAGTGATGACAAAACTAGTGAGCACTTCTTATTTTGAAGCAGTACATATCACAGCACAATCGCCCTTTATAATCTATATATTACTGTTGCTTCAAGCCTGGCATGTGCAGCATGGACAGCCATGTCAGACCGGTAAGTAATAACCCATTCACCCTCGTCAGTACCTGCATGCAACCTACAGCATATTTCACACAATGAGCACAATAGAACAGTGAATGTTAATCTTGGTAGACCGCACTGATGTTTGTAAGCTATACTAGACAATAATGTATGCATGGTTACTTGACTTAACTTGGTTTACCATTTCATGTAGATACTGACACATTGCTAAACATATTACAGTTCCCAAGTATGTTACACCTGACTGTTAGGACTGCAAACTCTGTAAATACTTTTTTTTTATCTTAACAGTGCATTATACATTAGGTTATTGCTTTGCTTTTTTCCTACTCACCACACACACACACCACATCCTGGCCAGACACCCTGCATGAGACTGCACGTTACAAGTTCACTCGTCTGAAGCTGTTGTAAGAGAAAGAAAGCATTATGCATGTCAGTTTTGCACATATTCAGTTTGTATACTTATAGCTCACTGTGAAAGATACTTACCTATCAGTGGAGTGTGCCCAGCCCATGCCTCTTGGTCCTAGGTGTCCAAAGTTCCCTTCTTCCTTTACTTCAGGTCATCATAGTGGTGACAACACTGCTCTCCAGTGCAGGAGATACCTGTAACACTGGTAAGGTCCCTAGCAAGCCAATCCCAGGCCTCAGACTTACATTTTGAGCCCTGGTAATTGCCCTGCAACAGCCAGGGTTCATAGTTGTGAACCAGGAGTCCAAAAACACTCTGGGCTCCTGAACACCCTATCTCTGCACCTGAAAGTGCGCTCCCTCACCAACACCACTAGCCATATCAGCAGCCAAGTGACAACTCCAATGAATGGTATGAAATTCCCACCTTTTGGCCTGTATATAAGAAGCATTTCCACCTTTACACATCATACTCCAACTTTCAAAAAAGTTGTGCTTCACTTAGCTTCACCCAAACTTGCAAAAACCCTTTTAAGTGAATGTAAGTGAAGCTGCACAGTACGCAAAAGGGGTGTATACATACATATATTTTCTGTAGGTGTTCTGTTTTTCAAATGTCACTGTCTATTGTTTTACATTTATAGACCATCTCTGTTGAGTGGATACATTATTTGCAATGTTTTATTTAGTTAATGATTAACACTGAATAATCAGTGTCACAGCATTTTGGTCCATGATCTTTATTGTGATATTTTCAGAGTTCCTTATTTATTGAAAATACATCTATTAGTACAGAGTACTTTGATAGGTTGTTTTGTTTGTCCAACAGGTGTTATTTGATTCATATATTAAAACACAACGCTGCTCCGGAACAATAAAGGCTGTCCTTTTACCACGAACCAACACTGCTGTTGCAGTCACAGGGAAAAAAACGATGTTCCAACGAATAGTTTAAATAATTTAATGAAAAAATATTGTAAAAACAGAAAAAATAATAACTGATTAAGCACTTTCGTCTCCTTAACGGAGACATCTTCAGAATCCAATTACTCTTATCAGTTCATACATTTTATAGTAAAGCATTGTTAGCCTATTGGCTGAAATTAAACAATTACTTTAATTGAACAAACTATTAGTTTAAACCAATTTAGTTATACCAAATTAAAAGGGCTAGCTGTACACAACTGCTCAGTACCTTATGTTTTAAAAAACAGTATGGTGAACAACAAACACAAATACTAATTCAAACATCATAAATATAATGAATATAACTAGTACACATCCCCGATCACGTGAAGTTCCTTATTGTATCTTAAAATCATGTAAAAGCAATAATTAATCATTGTATAAAATATATATATATATAATATTTCATTGTTTGTGAATCTGTGAACATGTGCATAAATAATCAAATATATACCATAATAATATAAATACATTTATAAAAATATGTATATATAAAAATCTATAGAGATATATCTATGTATGCATCACATGTATATATGTTAATATAATAACATCATAATAAATATGAAATATTAAATAATTATAAAAAATATTAAGTAATATTAAATAAATAAATATATACATATACCTACATACCAAATATTTTAAATATTTTAAATATTTTAAAATAAATTAATTTAAAAATCTTTTGGAGGTGTAAATCTATGAATAGGATGTTAAAATATAATGTTAGTTATTAAAAAAGTTGTTCATTAATAAGAAGTGAATGAATAGAAAAAAAGCTCTGATGTCAGAATGCATTTAACATTTTACTTTTTACTTTTTTCGGGTCCATTGCCAGTAATTTTAGTGCAGGAGTGATGGATATATGGTCATTTAGTCCCTTTCCACTACAGGCATCCAACCTTAACTGCCAGATCATTTCCCTATACTCTAACTTGGTTTTTAGCGGATTTTAAATGTTGGGTGTTAGAGGAGATAGAGCCCATGAATAGAGGAGGTGACTGGGAAACCAAGTTAGAGTATAGGGAAATGATCTGGCAGTTAAGGTTGGATGCCTGTAGTGGAAAGGGACTAAATGACCATATATTCATCACTCCTGCACTAAAATTACTGGCAATGGACCCAAAAAAAAGTAAAAAGTAAAATGTTAAATGTATTCTGACATCAGAGCTTTTTTTCTGTTCATTCACTTCTTGTTAATTAACAACTTTTTTAATAACTAACATTATATTTTAACATCCTATTCATCGATTTATACCTCCAAAAGATTTTTAAATTAATTTATTTTAAAATATTTAAAATATTTAAAATATTTGGTATGTAGGTATATGTATATATTTATTTATTTAATATTACTTAATATTTATTATGGTATATATTTGATTATTTATGCACATGTTCACAGATTCACAAACAATGAAATATTATATATATATATATTTTTTATACAATGATTAATTATTGGTTTTACATGATTTTAAGATACAATAAGGAACTTCAAGTGATCGGGGATGTGTACTAGTTATATTCATTATATGTATGATGTTTGAATCAGTATTTGCATTTGTTGTTCACCATACTGTTTTTTAAAACATAAGGTACTGAGCAGTTGTGTACAGCTAGCCCTTTTAATTTGGTATAACTAAATTGGTTTAAACTAATAGTTTGTTCAATTAAAGTAATTGTTTAATTTCAGACAATAGGCTAACAATGCTTTACTATAAAATGTATGAACTGATAAGAGCAATTGGATTCTGAAGAAGTCTCCGTTAAGGAGACGAAAGCGCTTAATCAGTTATTATTTTTTCTGTTTTTACAATATTTTTCATTAAATTATTTAAACTATTCATTGGAACATCATTTTTTCCCTGTGACTGCAACAGCAGTGTTGGTTCATGGTAAAAGGACAGCCTTTATTGTTCTGGAGCAGCGTTGTGTTTTACTGTGGTTGTGTTGCTACCCTTGACAGTGTGGTTACTAGTTGCCAATTTATTGTTGATTCATATAGTCACAGCTTACCTTTGCCAATATATTTCCTTTTAATATACATTGCACTAATTTATGGTGCTCTTAATTGGTTGAATTTGTTTATATTATATATTAGTTGTTTAGTGCATGTTCTAACCAATGGTGGCAAGAAGTTATTTATCATGTATGACTGGATAATAGAATGCCTTTAATCAGCAGTCGTATTATGAATATATTCATCATAAAACTCATTACGCTGGTTTATAGCATTTTTGACTGGATGAACTTATTGCATCGTCCATTGGTTGTTCAGTGTTTTTCTTTAACTAATGGTGTGGAGAGTATATGTTAAGTATGACTGGATGAAAGAAAGGTTTTATTTCAACCAATAATGACTTTTTGTACAATAGTGACTCATTTACATGTTAACTGTAATTGGTTGGAAGGTCTTTTTTAAGGATTTATGTAATTTCAACATATTTTAGACTTGAAAAAGGTTTTACCTGAAAGTGCTTTACTGTTATGTTTCTTGTTTTATTATTAAAGTTAATCCCCGGGATTCATGAAGCTCGGCGCAAGGCCGGCGTAAGGCCTGCGCCGGCGGTGCATGGAATATCCGGCGCAGTAGCGCCATAAACATATTAATGAGAGTGCACCGGAATCACAGACACGTGCGTAGTGTACGTGAGCGAGCCCAGGTAGGATGCGTCTGGAGGCGTGTCTAAGCCGGCAGGAGGTGAGCAACCTAATGTGCTGACAGCCACGGTCCGCCCACAATAGTAATGGCAGCAGCCAGGTCCCGTGCAGAATGAAACGCACGCAGTACGCATCATAGTCCCTGTTCGAAATTTACGGAGAGGCAAATAGAAGCCACCAAGGCATAAGTGTACCTGTTCAAGGAGCAAAGGATACGCATAAGACCGCCTCCGTCCCGCAATGCACTGTCAGTGTTTACACTCAGTGAAGGTGTACAGTCGCATGTCAGCGCGCCGCACCGACATAGGAGCAGCGACTAAGGTCACCACCTGTCCCACTTTGTTTGGGGCAGTCTCTCCATGGACAGTTGTGTCCCCAAAACGATTAGAAATGGCTGATGTGCTACGAGTGTAGGACACAATGATATCCCGTATGTAATGTAATGGTAGCATGAATTGGTTATTTCTGTAACAGAAATACCGAAATGACACAATAAACAGAATAAGCAAGGAAATTGCCACAATAATAAGCAAATTATTTAGGCAAACAAGTGAATTTCTATGCTATATAGTGACCGTTTGTATGTGTCGGCCTGTAAAGGCAGATGTGAGTCCCGGAAATATCCCAGATCGGAAAATGGAAAAGGTGGAAACCCCAGCAGCGACATGGGCATGGTCACCAGGGTTACCTGCTGTCCCAAAGTGCCATGGACAGTCCCTGATTGGACAGTCGTGTCCCTGCAACAATCGTAAAATGGAAAATGACCTGCGATCCCCTGCCAGAAATACCCGCAATATACATGTAAATAGTAGCATAAAACATATACATTACGGTATGGAACACAGACATGGCATAAGAAAATAAATAAGGAACCCAAACGCTAACAGAATAGGCTCATAGTATGGCAAACAAGTGAAGTTCTGTCTACTGCACTAGCCCTGGGTATGTGTAGTCCTGCAAATTTCGAAGTGTCCACATAACATGCCCCACTATGGGCATTGGAAAAGGTGCCAACCATAATGGTCACAAGCAGTAGTGACAGTACATAGCGGGTAGCTGTGCCGACATAACAACAGTAAGGAAGCAAGATACCCCAAACACAGGCAAACATGTGCATAGCAACATATCCCAGACCCAGCAACATCTCTGTTGCATACACTGGATGGTGTATGATGAAGTGTAATATCCAGAAGCAGAACCCATGCATTCGGATGTACTACACAATAGCCTCATTGTACATGTCAGTCACACCCATGTATACCCCTGCACCCAAACCTGCTAGCATCCGTGTGCAGCCATACAACCACACACAATGTGCATACCTGAACTGTGGTAAGATGATTGTGTTAGGCAATGCCACGCGGGCAAATACGTAGCCCACATGGCAGCAACCCGCCGCAGGTACAGATATGTAAATGGGTGCATGTGAATGTGTGAGCAGAATGTGTACATCCGCATGTAGTATGTACCCCAAACCATCTAGGTTTGCATACGACACGGTGCACATAAGTGTACACATGTGGACAAGTCGGTCGTTGGACCACCGCATCGACGATTATCTTTGCAGTGAAGTCGATCACATATAGCGGAACAGGTGCCTAACACACAGGACATCCTAACAGGGTGCTACAGGCAAAGAAGGGGAAACTGGGACATCACATGTGGAGATTAGCGTGGCTGGACGGACAAATACACACGGTCAAGGTAAAGGATGGAACAACATGCATATGGCTGGATGGATGTTGTTAAAAATATATAGAAACACATATGAAGTTCCAGTTTACACTCGAAATACTATATAATGTATTGAATTGTACCGTACAATATGGCAGCAGAACTAAGCCTGCATGTAATTGGTGAAGCTAAGCTGTACTGTGATGGAATTCTGAACCTGGCAGTAAGCAGGACAGCAGGCTCATGTCTGTCATCATTAAGTATTTGCTGGGTTACAGAACAATAAATGTATGTACATGCATAACAGCACTCCTTCCCCAGAGGAGGATGGCCTTGTGAGCTCAATGGAAGATAGCAGTACAACTCCCTACCAGACAGACAAAGCAACGTATCAAGAAATTAACTGTCCACTGTATCGTAACAGTCTAGGGTCCTTGAAACAGCTACAATCACAAAAGGATAC
>NC_056736.1:501711128-501780985 GCF_019279795.1 Protopterus annectens
CATCAGACAATGTCACACAGGTACACCGGCAGCCGTACACGTCACAGCTTGTTGTCGGCACATCACATGTGGTACACACATAACACATCTCCTGTGGAACATGGTCAATTGTACGGGCATGTCCAGCGGTCACATGCCACAGCTACCCCTATATGACAGCTATGCAGGACATGTGGCTGTACAGCTACTATCACATGTACACGAGCATTGCCCCTTTACCTACATCATGTGGTACTACCTGTTGGGTATGTGCGTCTGCATCCATGCTATGGCCATAGATGACAATTGTACATCAAAATGTGCAATATACCTCATTGGGGGTTGTCATGTGCACATGTTCCACATGTCAATGCATTGTTTGTGTCTGTTGGGTGGTCATTGTCGTGCATGGTTTACATGGCTGCCATAGCGTACTGTGTGTGATTCCAGGTACTTCATTGGGCTACCAGCATTGTACATTTCCACAGCACATTCCAGCCATCATGTAGCCATCTTAGATGACAGTGGGAGGTGTTCCGCCATGTGCACATATGTCACACAGTACGAGGGTGACTGACACACATTGTCAGGACTGGGTTCTGACTGCTGTGGATGTGTGTTATGGTGTTGACAACCATGACTGCACCAGATGGTGTCATCTGGATGTGTAACATTCACAACACACACCTACCTTCACATAGCAGCACATTGTCCACAACAATGGACATTCCTGCATGAACACTGTGTGCAGTATGGCTGTATGACCACTGCATGTACCAGTGGTAGCCACCAGCATGGCTGCCTACAACAGCAGTGTGTATCCTGTGCATACATGGGTTACACCTGTCACAACACACCTGTGTCAGATGGCCCTGTAGTGGGTGACAGTGCAGTCCCACACATCATGTAACAGTATACATTGTGCACCAGTATGTTGTGGACATGTGAACGGCTGTGCTACTCAACATATGCACGCATGACACACCACCTGGTACACCGTGTCTGCCTTGCCACCTGCTATTGTGACCACCCTGTGATGACATTGTACAGGCCACATGGACTGGGACATGTGATGGCTCAATGGTGAATTAACCCTCCGGGTGTGTGTCTAGCCAGGTGTCCTGTAGCCAGTGGTCTGCACACAGGGATACTGTACATTGGCCTACTCTGTCACTGGGACTGTTGACTATGGTCATACTGTACTTATGCAGGCATGTGGTGTTTGTCCAGTCTGACAGTCGTGTTCAACCACACTACCATGGCACACATGACCTGCGGACATCTGCCTAAGGTGTGCAGCCCACATGTACATCTTCACATGCTATGCTGCCTGTGCAGCAGTGTCACATGTCTGTCTCCGGCAGGGCTGTCACAGGCAGGCACAGCATGCAGTGATGTGTGACAATGCTTACACCCTCCACTGTGCTGTACACAAGCACTGCACACACAGTACGGCACGCATGTCATTTATCTGCAGTGCCTGGGACCTGCCTCCATGCCCTACACAGCACACATGCCAGTCCAGATTGTACACAGATCATACCTCCCAGGCACATACCTGGACTGCAGCAAACACGGGTGGGCGGTTCCCACACCACACAGTGATTTACACACATACTGTATATTCCCGAGACACATTGCATCATAGGTAATCCATGTTCAGATACCCATGTTTGGGACCGCTACACACATTGTGACACACGACGGTGAATACACTGTACACCACAGGTTACATGCTGGCCGTGTTGTCATACTGTACATTGCACCTGGGACAGTTGCTACTGCCATGTACTGACAGCAACACGCACTTCCCTAGTATGGACTCCCATGTACCCACACATGCTTGGCCATGCAGTACGCATAGCTGGGTGACACATTACATGACACATACCATACCTACACTACCCTCAGCATGCACCATACCTCCATGTGTCTGTGTGCTATACCTACAGTCATCCCCACTCTGTTTGCTGAACATCCATGCTTCTCAGCCCTGCTAGCCATGCCCTAGACACACGACCATCGCAACATGCATGGTACATACGCTCTACAGCCGGTACTACTGACATCCACTGACAGAGGTAGTTGATGGCATGGCACCCCGTATGATGGACAGTATACGTGACTATGCCAACACATATCACAGTGCACTTCCGCTACATTTACACACTGGTAGGGACCATGCTATTCCACACAGAGACATGGTGGTACTGGCCTTTTCACAGACGCCACAGTGGTATTCCTGTTCCATGCACATGTGCTGTATGGGCACATGTGCAGGCTGTTGCACAGTAGTTATGTTCACATGTGTGTGGTGCATCACTTGACAGTCATGGTGGGTCCTCATGGTGCATCACATACTCCACAGCTAGCTACCTACAACATGACTGGCATACATTGCAGTGTGGGCCCTCACACAGTGTGGTGGTATGTCTCTGCTGTTTGGCTACATCCACATTCAATGCAGCATACAACACTCATGCAGGCATTGCCAACACAGATGTTGCTGGCATCGTGCCTGCCAATGGGGTACCTACCAACAATACACACTCTCACTCACGACAGGGTTCAACTCCATGGCTGGACATTGTATTAACCCTGTGGACACATACATGGTACTGCCATGCACACGTTATGTCCTGGGACACGGTCCCAATGTCACCTCTGTTCTCCGTAGTTGTTGTATCCCGCCACCCTGGCTGTGTTATGTCTCTGCAGCAGCACACTGCATTGACTGCTAGCCCGTTCATGGACGTTGTGTACCGTGACCACCACACTACACATGGGTGGTACTGCAATGCACATATGGGGCTGCATTTGTACACCCATGACTGGGCCATTCAGTATGGCACTGGGCCACACCCTCACATACATGCTTCACACACTCATTGACGACCTCCATGCCTTTACTGGCACCCTTGTTGGGCTTCTGTGCACTACAGCACACCACATCCACATGCTGGCCACCTGTCATACCATTGCATGGGTGGTTGGTGTGGTACAGAGGGTAACAAATCACACATTATCCACTCTTTGCCCTTCAGCGCCATTCCACATTATGGTATTGCCAATGTCCGCATCCAGCATCACATCATACCCTATGTCTCAGGATGTTACACCATGTGACTCCTGTACAGGTCACACAGTGGTGCAGGCATATCATGCTAACTACAACATGTCAGGTACATGTGACATTGCACAGTCCTCAGTCATGTGGCCCCTCATGCTCACTATTTGCTTACAAACACTACATGCTGTCACACAGTACTGTCCATGCCTACATATACCACATGTACATACCTGGCAGCATTCTAGCTCAACCTACTCATACTGCTAACAACCATACAGGTGTCAGTGTGGCAGATATATCATGTGGATGTCATTGCATCAGTTACATCACACATAGTGCATACACATCACCTTTGCATAGTGACAGTCATGCACTGTGTATCACATGGATACTGTCCCTATACATGCATATCACATTGTACATGGTTGCTGTACACACACATGCCCCACATGGTGCTGTGGTTGCCATATTCCACGATGGTGTGGGTACACATGTGCAGGGCCACACATTTCTGGACTGTATGTCTAGCTGATACATTGGGTGCCCTTGTACCTGTGCCATACGCACATGTACACGCGGGCAATGTTACCATAACACATGTGTGGTGTGCCTTACACAATGGATACACCTTTACATGTCACAGTATAGTCATTCCGTGATGTCTACCCGGCTCAGACAGTTTACATATGCAAATGACAGTCGTGAAACACATCTGTACTCACCTGCATACCACTAACACAGGGGTGTCATCTACTCTGCCATGGGCCATGTTCTCCGCATTACTGATGCATGTAGTACTCCTACATGGCGTTTGCAGTGGGCAGGGTGAATGGAGAACTCCTGCATGTGTGCACACATGCCACATTGCCCAGCCTGGGCATCTATGTGACCTCCGCAGACTGGACACACACCGTGCTGTGGGACATAGGTCCTGTGCACATCCCACAGGGACACACTGTGTCACTGGTCATGTGATAGCTCCCTTGCTGGTAGGGTGACACAGACCCATGGTACCACCACAGTGGCAGTACAGTATAGACATACAGTTGACATCCACCTCTGCTGTTCAGTGGACACTACCATGGGGGGGGTGACACTACTGTGTACATTGCACATGTGTTTACACACGGCCCTGCCGGACATCATTGTTGCACACATTGCACCTGCTACAGAACGTTTGGACACGGTTACTTGCTGTTCCCTCCATTTCGGGTACCTATTCTGCTACTACTCTGTCCCATATGTGCAGGCCATACATATCCTGTTTATGTACATAACATTAGGCCATCCCTCCATCATGCATGCTATGCCTGTGATACTGTATATGATTTCTGAACATATCCATCATGACAGCTTTGCATTACACATAATTGACATAGTCACCCCTACTGCGAGGCATACGTGCACGTCGTGCGCACATTCCGTATGACATCGACGGTATATGCCCATACACATGTGTGCTGTGACACTATACATACATGTCCTATCCCTGCTGTGGCACTTCATTGTTGGATATCCACTGCCAGCATCAGCGTGGGTGGTGGCATTGTTCTGTGTTTGAAATCCCTATGGCGGACCTGGGGTAGGGTTACCACCTGTCCCACTTTGCAAGGGACAGTCCCTCTTTGGGCAGTTGTGTCCTGACAAAACATATTACAAATGGCAATTGTCCTGAGATTGTAGGACATAATTATGTCCCATTTTTTATGTAATAGTTGCATAACATAGTTATTTACGTATGTAAAATTCCTAAATGTTACAGGAAACACAATAAGCAACTAAACTGCTACAAGAATACGCTTTTGTTTAGGCAAACGAGTAAAGTTCTACCCTTTGTACTGACCATGGGTATGTGTCCGCCTGTAACATCTGATGTGTGTCCCGAAAATGTCCCACTTTGGCCATTTGAAAAGGTGGCAAGCCTAACCTGGGGTTATCCCGGGTGTGTACATGTTGTCCCACTGCTGTGCACATGTTGTCCACAGTCGTTGGTATGCTCCGCGGCTTAGCATTACATAACCACCTTTCACTACTCTCTGCCTGATGGACAGGTATCTTCACTTACACACACCATTCACATACAGTGCAGATTCGTCATACGTATTATGCATTACACACCAGTACATCTCGTGGGTTCGACATACCTTTCTGGCCTTTGGTTCTGTATTCGTCACTACTTGCTTGATACTCCTTGTTTTGTCTTCACTATTTGTTCGGTATGAACATACGGTTTGAATATCCAGGGAGTCTTCCTTATATTCGTCGTTAAATGAGGCATGTGGGTTCATCACGCCAATAGCTGTTCCTCGGTGTGTACTTATGTGCATATTACCAGTGGTCCTCCTCCATTCGTACGTTACGCGTCGGAACTAGGCCATGGTTCATTCCTCGTGTGGGCGTTGGTTATTTGCAATACCTTCATGGGGATGGTATGTATTGTATCATGTTTGTGTGACTGCATCCGCTATGTGTGGTGTCAGGTACATTTCGCTGTGGTGTTAGCCATGGATTGTGTGTGTTGGGTATGGTATTCTGTTCGATATGTGGGTCTCCATGTCCTGGCGGCGTCTGTCGATGGCGTTGTGCATTCAGATGTGTAACAGTAACATAGCTGTTATATTCCTGTACACAACGGATGCAAGGATGCATCAGCTGCTGCTAGTGTTTCCCACGCGGCTTGTTGTGGGTATGCCGCTGTCATTGACTGCCTGTATGTTTTTGCTACGGTTTTGGCTGTTATCCCTTTGATATGTGCGATGGGGTATATCTGCGGATGTGGGTGACGGGAACGGGGTGTGGGTCTTGCATTTATACATACAAGATATGCTTGTGTGTGTGCTCCATCCCTGCTTGGGGAGCTGCAGGTTACCTGTCTGTTGTTCTGGTAATGTTTGTTTTGTTGATGTCGTGTGGTGTCGGTATCGCCTGCATGTTTGCTTCCTGCACGTATACCTCCTTCACATCGGTTATATATCTGCGGATGTTCGTCCGTGCCTACTATCCATTGGCATTTTGTCACTGATAGTTACGGTGATTGTGGTCCTGTACTTGGGACGGCCTGTATGCTACCGGTTGCCTCCTATTCGTGTGGCGCTTGCTTACTTAACGGTCGTGGAACACACAGCGGTATTTACGGGACCGTAGGTGGCCACGATCGGTGCCGGGATAGCACATGCGTATTTTCGCCGTACATGCCTGATGCTGTGTAACGTTGCCGACGTATCGTGTTGAGTCTACCATACGGTCATGGTTTGTACATGCGTCCTTTGCATCTCCTGTTGGCTATGGTCCTGTGGTACATTCTGGGACATTTCCGCTTTGCATCGTTTTATGTCGCCATGCGCCTAGCCACTGAGGAGATGTCAGTACTACTTTGTGGGTACTGCTGTACATACGGCTATGGTTCCTGTACTGTATGCCTATGCATGTTATTACACTCCGCCTGTGACATGTCACCTACATACACATTTTACAGTGGCACACACATTACACACACACAGCGGAACACACGACAACCTCACCTCACACATACACATATTGCCGCCATAGCTCTCAACCTTCCATTTCGAACGAGGAACACACACATTCATAATGTGGAACAAATGGGCAAAATGTGGAACACATACTAATGGCTTACTAACAACTTCAGCTAAGAAGGTCATAGGATGGTTAAAATATGCTGATTTACTTACAAAGAAGAACCTTTAATGAATTACTATGATTAATTTCTATTTACCAGGATTTCATTTAAATACATTCCTAACAATGAATGTGTGACAGACTATTTAAATGTGGAACTTTGAGGAACTTCGAGGAACATGAACTGTTTTAGACCCCAAATGAGGTTCCTCATAATGATGTACACTTGACAGGTATGATTGCCGCTTCGACCGACGGTTGCACACAGTACCTACGTTGGCGCATCGCCGGCGGTGTGTACCTCCGCACTCATATCCTATGGATATGACACGCATATCCGTTACTGTACCGTGGCCTGGCGATCATCCCGACCGGATATGTATTGATGCAGGTTGACATTTCCATGGCTGGCGTTCCTGCTCTGCCCACCCTCCCGGATGATCGGGTTGTCGTTCACTATGTTTACTATGTGGGGATTTCGCGTCTTACTTATCTGTAAACTTGCATCCCTGGGTTCCATATTAACCTGTTGTACTTTATATCTGTGTATGTGTACATATATTTCTACATGTAATGGTATCTATTTCCGTATCTGTGTATGCACATAAGTACATATGTAGTCGACTTGCGGCGAAGTGGCAGCATACGGCTCGCCGTCTGCTGTAGAACCGGCGGCGGTTGAGGTGTTGGCATTCCATGCTCTGCTGGCTGTTGGGTGTGCAGTCGTTCGGTGGTGCCTTTGTTGGAGTCACACATAGGTCCGCACATACGGTACACATTACGGGCGGACATGTTTGTGTGGCGTCCATTTCACTGTGTGTGCAGGTAAGGAGGTGTCAGTCCATGGGGCCTACGCTGTCAAAGTATGTGCTATCGTTCCCTCTTTGCCAGGGCGTAGGCATATTGGGTACGCCTCCGTCTACCTACTGGGGCTGGCACAGTGTGTTCATGGCGCTGAACGCCCTGTGCCTGTGCTTGCCTTGGCAGTTGTGGCGGGCTTGGTGGCCCTACACCATTATGTCCCTGCAGCAGCTGTTTCTGCAGAATCATATTGTGTAGCATACAACATACTATGAATATGTGGGCACATGTGCCTGGAGAGTACTGCAAGGCTCCACCGGATGTATCCAAGCACCGGAACCGTGATTTCAACATCCCAAACACACGCTCTATGATTATTCTGGTTTGTGCATGTGCCTCATTATGGCGTTCTTGCATGTGTGTGTGTGCATTTCGATGGGTGTCATCATCCACGGCTCCAGTGCATAGCCAGCATCCCCCACAAGGTGACCTTGTGTGATGTCCCCCCTGGCGAATACCTGATACAGCTGTGAGGCATGCCAGATATGGGAGTCGTGGTAGCTTCCAGGGCTGCCAGCACACACATCCATGATAATGCCCTGCTCATTGCACACGACCTGGCAATTGATGGAGGGGTATCCCTTGCGGCTTATGTAGCGTCTACCCTGCTCCCCGGGCGGTGACTTGATTTCTATGTGCGTACAGTCTATCGCACCCAGTACCTCCGGTATTGTGCCACACGGTGGAAGTGGCGCATATTGCTAGCCAACTCCTCCTGAGATCTGGCGAAGTTTATATACTCATGGGCATGTCGTAACATGGCATCCAGGAACTGGTGTAGTACCCTGGATGCTGATGCCTGTGAGATACCCATTATATCCCCGGTTGGCCTTTGAAAGGTACCTGTAGCCAGTATTTGCAAGCTCACACATACCTTTGTGTCCACTGGGATGGGCTCCCCTCTGTTGTCTCTTGTTCTCAGGCGTGGCCGGCACAGCTCCACTATTTGCTGTAACGTGTCCCTGTCCACCCTGTAGCGCTCTACTATCTCCAGGTCTTGCAGCCCCTGGTAGGTCACCCTTGGTCTGAACACTCTCCTTCTCCTATGAGGCCTACGGTAGTTGTCGGCACCCTCCTCCGCAACTCCGTCTGTCTCTGACACATACCTATGCATCACGGCCATGGCGGCACCCAACATATACATATTAAAAGTTCCCCGTGTGTTTACACCCTACGGTGCGGCGTTTGGGAAATCGCTGTGTGTTGTGTGCATTCACACTTTATACTGTTGTGCTGTATACCCGGTGATGTCATTGGGTGTGTCTGTGCAGCCGTATCTGTAGATTATCTTCGGTGTTTTACCGTTGCAACTGCAACGGTATTGCCTTTAGTGTTACATTACAGTTGCCTGCATTGGCTTAGCTTTGCATCTTACATTACTGTTTCTGCACGTTGCACCTACTATTGCCTGCAGTGCATCCTGCAGGCACATGGCATATGATGCATTTTGTCTGCCGCCACCGTTATGCTACCTCTGTACTTGGCTGTGCTATTTCGGTTCTTTGCTCTTTGCATTTCTACTACATCCCCTACTATCTTTGCATTCCTATGCCTCCCCTTTCCCGTTTTGTGGGAGTCTGCATGCAGAGTTGTCAGCTGCCGCCGTCTGCTCTTCCTCGATTGATTGGTGTTGATTGCTCATTACGGCTCCAATTACACTGCTTCCGCATTTCCTCATATTCTCCGCATTACCTTCCTATATCCGTGGTTGTTGACGGGGAGGCCGTCACATGACTGGGTTGGGGAACGTAGTCATCCTCGTGCACATGCATCTGTGCACGCATTATGTACTCTCAGCGCATCTATTTCCTCACACGCCGGTCCTACTGCTGTGATGTGCATTGTACAGCCCATGTTTGCTGGCCTCCAATGTGCTTCCTCCTACAGTGGCACACCCCTCTGCGATTGACATGTATTCCGTGTAGGCCACTCCTCGGTATACTACCGCTGCGCCATTTGCTCCATCCTTACACCGGCGCCGTTTTTGCGATTCACTATTATCTGTCTCATTTGCATGGCATTGACTGCTAATACATGGTTACGGCACCGAACACTGCCGCCACTCCTTGACAACCCTTGCGCTGGGGTTGAGCCTTTCCATACATACTATGGTGTGTGGTGGCTGTGCATCTGATGTGTATTATACTGCTCTTTTAGGACATTCTCATATTATTTCATTGTTTTGCACCTTCTGTGCACATATCCGGGGGTTCTGCTGTGGTTTCTGCGTACATAACATTTATGTCATTATTTACAGTTTGTGCATGTTTTCTTTGGACATTCTCGGTGCCTTTCGCCATTGGCATATTGCACCTGTATGATACCTGACATTGACAGCCTTCCATTACTCCTTGGTCATGTTTGGGTAAATGTAAACCGTTTTTTTTGGTTTACATTGCCGTGCCCTTACGCTACACCTGCCCAACTTCGTGGATCGCTATTTGCCTTCATTTGCATGGTGCAATACCGCACACAGTGTGTTTAGCATACCTACGCCGGGGGCGGCGCAGGTCAGGCGCACGCCGGTAGTGCACATGGGATTGGTTCATACCTGAATCGCTCGGTGGCCATATTTGGCTTTATAACGCCGACGCTATGCGGGCGCCTGGCGCAAGGTTCATGAATCCCAGGGAATGTCTTTTTAAGAGCTCCATTTCCTTTTGAATTTTTGGTGCCAAAAAGGTTATTTAAATGTGAACAGGAAGTACTCCATTTTGGTTCTGAGGAAGTCGGATTTTTAACAGATGAAAGCTCTAAACCTTATTTTCAATAAAAGATTCGTTTTTATTATTACGAGTGGATTAAGCCTGAATTTTGGTGGAACATTAGTATTGGCTATACGTGTGTTATACTCTGTTCGAGCTGTGCAGAAGTTACTATATTTTACCAGCTAGCCTTTTTCCTTCTATAGCTGCTGACCTCACAAGACATAAGTGGAGAGAAAGTTTTAAAACATGAGGAGAATAAGTCTGAAATGACTTCCCTGCTTAGTTTAGCAGAAGCATATCAGTGTCAAGCAGGAATGGAAATCAAACCACAAGTAGATAAAATCAGGCAGCGACTGAATGTGCCAAAAAACAAAAGAAAGAATATAAGGTGAAGGATCAGATGAGAAGGCAAGAAATGTAGAAAAAGCATAAATATAGTTGCAAGCATAGAAAACACTTGGAACAACTTCATGTTGATTAGGATCGTGGAGGAATGGTTAAGCAGAGGTGAATTTAAACCAAAAAATGAAAGGCAAATATTGATGTCCCAAGATATTGGACTACATACACATTGGTTTACAAAGTACAGTGAACATATGGAAGAAACAAACAAGTGTAGGTTTTGTAAAACAGAATTGGAAACAGTCACACATCTTATTGCTGGTTGTGATATATTAATGGCTAAAGGACTGAATACTGAAAGACATAATAACGTGGCAAGACTGTTGTACTGGGAATTGTGCAAACATTATAATACTGAAGTAGCTGAAAAACATTGGGAACATGAGCCACGAAGCATTATTGAAAATGATGAAGTTTATATCACGTGGGATCACCCATTACCAACAGTTCAAAAATAGATGGGAGAAAACCAGATATAGTAGTCCATAAACAGAATACAAAAGTAGCACTGATCATTGAAAATGCTACACCAGATGACTACAGTGTCTTACGTACAGAGAGATGCAAAGTTATAAGATACCAGAATTTGCAGGCAGAAATGAAGGCATTGTGGAAAAAAGATACCCAGACAGTTCTAATAGTAGTAGGAGCAACAAGTCTTATAAAAAGAATTTACAACTGTACTTAGAAATGTTACAAATGCATGTAACCCTGTATGAGTTGCAGAAGAAGTCATTACTGGGCACTTTACAGGTACTGTAAAGAGGATTTCTGGCAAATATCAAAGATTGAACCAATACTAATTTCATGAATTTTAATCATACTTTGACTTAGGAATGGGGTCCATTGCTGTCATAGTATTAGAAACCCAAAAGACTTGGAGAAATTAATAAAAAGTGATGCATGAGATGGGTAGAATGGTGGATGGGGGCAGTTAGAAAAAGAGAAAGATGAGAAGTGTTGTTTCAGGGGGGTATGAAGAGGGGTGCATTGATTCAAGTGCATGAGGGAAAGTTGTTAGGGGGTTCAATGATTTAAGTACAGGAGGGGAAAAAGTGGTAATAAGCAATAAGAAGTTTGTTCTTTCACTAGAGGTCTCAACATGGTGATGAACATGAACATGACCACGATTGGGTAAGGTATTCGTTGAGCTGGATTTTATAGCATGAGTTTGTCAGTTATTCTTACTTGTTTAGGAATAGTGTTGCAGAAATGGGAGATTTAACATTTCTTTAGTAGTGCTTAGTAGAAATTTATCAGAAGAATGGAGGTCCCCTGTGCATGTGTAGGGCAATAATATGTTTTTTAATACAGAACATTTTTCAGGATAATATATCAATCTAAATGGCTTAACTAGCTGAGAGTATATCATGTAGTTGCTAAGCTCTAGCCAGTTTAACTGTTTTAAGGCTTTGCAGTGGTCAGTTTAGTGTGCAGTGCCGGTAGCAAATTTAGCTACTTTGTTGTAATTGGAGGCTAGTGTGGATTTTAGTGGAACCTAGATTTCTATGAATAGGTGAGGCATGTAAGAGGCCTGGAAGCAAATAGGATGAAACTAAGGTTTTTCTTGCTGGGACTGTCAGGTACTGTTTTGGCTTGTTAAGGGATCCAAAATTCTGGTCAGTCCTTGTAATAGTTTGAAGAATATGTTGATCAAATTTAAGATCATTATCTATTATAACACCCAGTAATTTAATCTGTGGTGCATTCTCAATTTTAGTATTATTTGCTGATGTAACTAAGAAGGACTGTTTTTTTATAGAGATATTGTTTTGGGGAGAAGAGCATCAGTTTTGTTTTATTGGGATTAAGGAGTAGGTTTGAATTTTTCAGCCAGGTTTTGATTGTAGAGAAAGAAATTTGAGTGATTTATTGGAGTCTGGATGCTGTGGGTGCTGTATATGTTAAAGTTGAGTCATCTGCATATTGCACTATATTTGCTTGGTCTGTGGATGTGTGAAGCTTTTTAAAAAAATATATTAAAGAGAACGGGTCCTAGTACTGAGTCCTGAGGGAAACCTATGATAACTAGAAGAGAGGAAGAGAGGTTCTGCTGCCATTTGACTGCTTGTTGCCTTCCAGATAGACAATATATCTATTTGCACATTCCACTCCTCCCAAATAACAGCTGAGCAGACTAAGGGCAGGATTCAATAAATTCTACATGGCTTGCTAAAAGTGTGCACATCGATGCACACATGATAGTGCACCAATTTGTATTTAGTTAGCAGCTCTACATGATGTGTAGAGCCACGGAAACTTGGTAAATATTGTGGCATGCTAATTACTGTAAAAGCAGCTGAACTGTATGCTAATCATCCAAAACAAGATGGCAGAGCTATTCAGCAAGCTATAAAGCAATCGTGTACACATTTGCCCTGTATTTCAAAACCTATTGTAATACAGCCACGGAAACAACACTGAAGGGAAAGAATGCTAGGGACTGCTCCTATTTTTCTGCATGTGTCTGTGCAGCAGGCTTAGGTCTATGCTGCTGCTGCTGACAGAACTTGGGCAAGGAGGAGAAGGGTATTTAGACCTCATTAAAGTTTTCATGGCCTGCATGAGCTGGAAATAGTAAAGCGCTACATGGTAGATAGAGATACATGCCAGGAACTCTACAAAGTCTGTTATCCTCATCTGAGAGCACGGGTAAACCGAGAGGAACCAATATCTGTGGAGACCAAGGTATGTGTAACAATTACAATATTAGCTACAGGAACATTTCAGAGACCCACAGCAGACATGCTGGTGGGAGTGGGTATCACAGACATCAGCATCCAGAATCCTACACCAATTCTTGAATGCCATGCTACAGCATGCCAGTGACTATATATATTTCCCCCATACCCCTGGGGATAGAGCTAGAAGTGTGCAGGAGATTTACCCCATAGCATACTTTCTTGAAGTCTTGGGTGCCATAGACTGCATGCACATCAAGATCAAAGCACAACCTGAGGAAGAGGGAAGAGTATATATCAACAGAAACAGGTTCCACTACATTAACTACCTGGACATGTGTAATGCTAAAGGAATCATCCTAAATATGTGCATTGGCAATGCCAGCAGTTACCATGACTCCCATATCTGGCACAACTCACATCTCTATTTGAGGTTTTCCAGGGATAATATCCTACAAGACCATTTACAGGGGGACGCAGGGTATACACTCAAACCATGGGTGATGATGCCCATCAGAAACTCACATACACCCATGCAGAAACACTATAAAGAGGCACATGCTCAAGCAAAAAATATCATAAAGCATGTGTTTGGGCTGCTGAAGTCATGGTTTTAGTGCCTAAATATGTTAGGGATGCCCTGTAGTATGATTTCATACTTGTGCTGAAATTATCATAGTCTTTATTATCTTACACAATATCATTCTGTGAAAACAGCTGCAACAGGAAAGCCAAGGGGAAGGGGCACACATCCCACCACCACCACTGGCAAAGTCACCATATCCAGAAAAAACAAAAAATAGCATGCATGGATCACACTGGCAAAATCACAGACAGTTTATTGAAGTAAGTGCTTTCGTCTGGTGATACCAAACTTCAGCAGACACCATTAACAGGCACAAATTAATTTACATATACTTATGTCACAAATCAATTAACACAGCAGCCAATCATGAAAAGGCCTCATCAAAAAGTCAACATATTTAAATAACTAGTGAAATAAATTTGAAAACATAATAGCATTTCATGATAAACATGACAATCTGTGTTATCCTATGCAATATCATTCTGTGAAAACAGCTGGAACAGGAGCACCAAGGGAAAGGGCCTCACATCCCACCACCACCATTGATAAAGTCACCATATCCACTTGCAGGTGAGGAGTCAAAGGGGGATCCCCCAATTGCTTTGGGTGTAAGGAGAAGTAGGTGTGCAAAATATGCCCTCACTTTGGCCAAGAGGCAATGGACAGCACATAAGCTGGACACCTAAGAGGTACACCTTTCATCCTATGGACATAGATACAGGAAAATTGATGCCAGGCAATGCTCACAACATTCACTTACCCATGCAATGGCTGTGTACTGATAGCATTAGACAGATTCAGTCCCAAATGACAATATTTGCAACTGCAGGGCTATCAAGGCACATGTTGAACCTGTAAAAGAGAAAAAATGTGTAAGAATAAGAATGAATGGCAGACACCTGAATACTGTTACTTGAAAATGTACCAAAGTAGAATGTGTGTGAGTTTTCCATCAATGACATCAATATGTTACATGACTGACTTATGTAATATATATATTTATGCAGTTTATCTAATTTAGCTAACATGACTCATGCATCTGAAATACCCACTAGAGAAAATTTAGCCCAAACTCTACTTATCCCAACATTCTCACACGTGAAGCAATAAGCATGACTACCAGCCATATCAATGATTTCAAGGTAGGAATCACAACACTAAAATGCTGCAATAAATCAGAAAAGGTTTCCATATAGCATCATCAATACATATTCTAAGCAATCATTTAGCTTCCTACTCTGTACATCATACAATATACATATGTAACCCTGAATCAAAAATATAGAAATAAGGTGATGGCACAGTTATCATCATTTGCACAAGGTGGGGGTGGGGGAAGAAGGCCAAGGCAGACACCAAAGCAGTGAGGGTGTGTGAGTAAGCAACACAGGCAAGTGGAAATGTAGATAATATCAAAGAGCCACTGAGACAGGATGACCAGCAACCCTTATTAATGCCGCATGTAGCTGGTATGTTTGGGTGTCTGTATGGGCACTCTATATGAAATGTGTATGTGGGTGTCTGCATAAACACAGCCAAGTTCTGTGCTAGCACTACATCCTCTCATGTCAGGCAGGTGTGAGCCATGCATGGTAAAGATATCAGTTCATCATCACCCCTGACTGTGAGAACAGACTCTGCCAGGAGTTTCCCTGGCATGTCCATGCTCATGGTCAGATATGATGGTATTACCTGAACATGAGGGATATCTGCTAAAAGAGCTCTCCTCATGACTATGCAAAGGTCCATGACCCCGTAGCCTACCATGTCTAGGTATGGACACTTCAAACACTGATGAAGCAGTGGATGTAGTGCACTACAGGAGTGGGATCAGGTGCTGCCACATTGGCTAACACCAGATGTTTCAGCCCTATGGCCATGTGGATGCTGCGCCCTCCCAGCAGATGTCCCATCACAGACACTGCATGTTCTTTTGTTGCATACAGGCAATCTACTGAATTGTCCCAGAGGAAAGCTCATCCAGCAGATATCTCTCATGTTCAGGTAGCATCATCATGTCAGCTTGTACCACATCTAAAACCATATGCATGTCCAGAGGCCCTAATGGAATGTGCCTGTGCCTCCATGATGGCCCTATACATATGTTGAGTGGCAAGTACCGACAATCCAGCATCATGTAGAGGGAGGACAAAAGGCCTCCTCTGAGCACCTCAACCAACCATCCTGTGTGACACCTTACCCACTTGGCTATGGTCAGAGCCAACTGGCACTGAAACTGTAGTAACCACACTACTGTGATTAACTGTGCCACCCTAAACCTGTCTGATATCTGAGGGCTCAGTGAAATGGATATTCGAAGGCATTCTGACTGTACCTGAAGGAAATATAGGGGATATGTGAGTCACAACCTCTGTGTCAGAGTCAACCTCTGCACACCCTGACTTTGCCTTCACCTGACCACCATTATCATCAGAATCTACTGACACTCCGACATCAGGTGATAGGAGTCCTTCACTTCCACTGTCAGGATCATCTGTGATCATAAGCAACAAACACAGGAGTGAAACTACTACTCTCATAAATATTAACCCAAAATATCTGAACAAAAATGTAACAATATTTGCACAATTGCAAATGCTATATCAATACAGACACTCATTAGATACTTACATACATACATACATACAAATGTTTCAAGCATGGGCATTAATGCCCTTCTAGCTTGCCAATATACCAAAACACTTGCTCCCGTAATAAATATCCAGGCTGTTCTTAAAAATATCTCAACTAGTACTTGCTTTAACATAATGTGTAGTCTGTTCCAAGCATCAGCTACTATGTCAGGGAACCAATTAGTACACTTCTCATTCTACAGAATCTTCTACACAGGTTATCTGATGATTCTCTAGTACTTTTTGATAACCCCAAACATTCCCAGAGGTAGTTGTCCCTAAATGCCCTATATACCTGAATAAGATCTCCTCTTGAATATTTGTAAGAGACACTGTACACGTTCAGATATTTTAGTCTTTCATAATAACTTAGATTTTCACATCCATGGATGCCCTTGGTATATTTCCACTGTACTCTTTCCAGTTTATTCATGCTTGTTTTCCTATATTGCTTCCATATTGTTATTCCATACTCAAGTTTGGGTTTAATGTAACTAACAAACAATGACTTCATTATGTTTGATTTCCTAGACTTTATAAATCTTTTTATACAGCCTATAGTTCTATAACTATCATTAGCCAATTGGTTGATATGATTAGAAAAACTTGTAGCTGAATCTAATATACCCAGGTCTTAAATGAGCCTACAGTTTCAATCACTGCATCCTGTATTAAATATTCACCTTTCAGTTTATGTCTTCCAAATCTCATATGCTTAGTTTTTGATGTATTTATCAACATCTTATTCTCCTGTGCCCAAATGGTCAATTTAGTCAAATTATTTTGCAGACATGCCTTATCTGTAACACTTGTAATTAGTTTACCCAATTTCAGGTCATCAGCATATAGACTGTAGAACACCTCAGATGAAAAAGTAAGGTATGAAATATACAATCTAAACAAGTAAGGGCCTAGGACAGATCCCTGTGGGACACCTTGACTGTAACCAAGGATTTCACCTGTCCAACTGGTGTGTGATACTTGCCATGTCCTATTTGTAAGCCATGCAGCTATCCATCTTATCAACAGTACATCAATACCTAGTTGTACTAATTTATTGATCAGTGTTTTGTGCATGACCCTGTCAAATGCTGAAGTTAAATCTATGTAAACCACATCACAGCACAATTTTTCATTCATAGCTGTTATTATATTGTTATAGAACATCATGTTACAGGTGGTAATAGATCTATTTTCGACATATGCATGCTGATATATGGTTTCAAGCCCCAACCTATCCAGTTCTGACAATAACTTATCAAGTATTACATTTTCCATTATTTTTCCACAACTTGAAAGTAAACTTAAGGGTCTATATGATTCTGGGTTTGTCCTACTCCCCTTTCCCTTCTCACACATACAGATAATATATATCTAAATAATGGTTAGTAAGAACAAAAACAATTTTTTTTACTATGTGCAGATATCTCAAAATTTTGCGGGGAGGATGGGCCTGGAAGAAAGGAAGCAATGAAAGGATGGGAATTAATCATCAACATGGGAGGAACACAGGGACAGTGAATACACAATCACCTAAATGCCCTGTAAAAAATAGCTCTAACTGAAACTTGTCGGAGTCATCCACCTACCACCATGTCTACTGAACAACTCTCTTTTATAACGGTATGACTTATCAATAGAAACAGATAGAAAAAACATGTATCACAAGCAGTAGCAGCCAAATGATATCTACAAACCAGTGTAATGTTTCCATATGTAAGCTTACCTGGAATCTGCTCCTGGGACACATTTGACTTCCCAGCCGCATCAGCACTGACATCAAGCACATGGTGTGCAAGCTCCCCTGAGCCATTGTCATCTATGACAGTTGACAGGAACTCCTCATTTGGTGTCAGTGTTGGCTTGGTAGCAGGACTACCCCACTGTAGCCCGGTGTTCTTGGGCAACTACAGGCACCCTCCTCTGTGCTAATGAAATCATATCAGTGGCCCAATGTCGCACCTGATCATAATTGCAGCCATGACCACCAACTGTGCTCATATCGGCAACTAACTGGTTCCAAATCTCCTTTCTGGCAGCCATCCCCCCCCCCCCCGGCCTCTCTTAAGCAGGAAGACTCCATGTCATCAAAGAACCTGGGTGATGACCTCATTCTCAGTATCACTGAAAGGGGGTTTTCATGGATTTGTAGGCTTGGGTGTTATAATCCTATGTGACATAAAACAGAGAAGGATAAAACACATTAATATCACATAAGTAATGTATTTCTTCACAAAAATAACCAGACTTTGTATCATTTGTCAACATAAAGCACTTGAAACACGCTTCTCATTTAGTACAACAGAATGTTAGGTGGCTCACTGACCCCCCCCCCAACAAAAACAAATGTTTGTACAAACTAAGGAATACCATATAAGTGATATATATGTTTTGAAGAAAATCATCAGGCTTTCTACACATTTTTAACATAAAAACACTTGAAACACACTTCTCATTTAGGACAGCATAATGGTAGGTTGCATCCCCACACAATCCAATAAAATATGAGGGCTTGTAAAAGCATCCATTCTGTCTCAACATTTATATAGTGAAGACTGAAAAGTTATGTCATCAATTACTGGGTGACAATTATCATTGCTAAATAGTAAAGAAGTTAATTTAGCAATGGCAGTCAATTTTCATGGTGCCCACCACAACTGTGGATGTTGCCCTGATCTGTCTGAGAAGCATAACATCAGTGTCAGTGACATGTACATTACATTTCTCTCCAATGCTTTAATAAATTTCAAAAGCAAATGTTAAGAACATAGTTGTGCTAAAAGTATAGTAATACCTACCAGAACTGCCTTTGCCAACAGTGAAGCATAAGAAGTGAATACAGATAATTTTTTCTCCTGGCTATATAAATACATTTCTAACAGTTTATAAAATATAAAATGTCCTTGAATAATAGAAATATACTTTAGCAAAATAAATAGCTTCTCTGCAGAGAAATTACCTTAAAAATACTAATCTTTTGTTTTGTCTCAATACACAAGTATTCTTACCTTCGAATTCCCTAGCTACACAATTACCTATTTTATAGTATAGATTCAACCCTCTAAGCACTGTAAAGATGCAGATGAGGTATGAATCCATTAGAATTGCTGAATACCAAACTTTTGGCTTCATGTAGTAGATGCACCATTGTTAGGTTCTAATGGCTTGCAACTGTGAATGATTAGTGTGAGTGAAGGAAAACAAAACAGCAATTCAGACACCCTTCCTTGCAGTGGATGTGTCAGTGAAGATACACTTACAAAGTATGTAACTGACTTCAGTGAGCTTTTAAATAAAGCAAAACATGACTATGTATAACTTTTGCCCATAATATCACAAATATCCTGTCATTGATGAAAACTGCTGTTCACTGTTATGTATTTTTATCACACCTTGAAAGCAAAATGATAGAAAATGCATTGTAGACTGCATGTCTGATATTACAGCAGGGATGAGGGAAGGATGACCAGAATACAAAGAGAAGACAGAGCTGCATTTCTGCAAACATATTCATAAATGCTTGTGTGCTCACTCATTGTACTAAATATGTTGGCCACACATCTTCAACCAAGAATGTCCAAGTGTATGAACTGTTAGTACTGGATAGGAAATGTGAATTGTCTGTATGCACATGATTTTACTGGTGTTGCAAAGCTGTGTCTGTGGCAAAGAGAGATAACCCACTTTAACTGGGTTTTGTAAATACAATAGTCTGATGTGCAGCATGTGGCTTAGTGCAAACATGGTTAACTGCCTAATAATTAAAAATGTAATGTCATTTGCCTTATGAAGCTCAAATGTGTAGTGGCATTATGCAGCGTTCAGTGACATGGATGGTAATGACTGCAGAAATTACACAGGTTGCCAGAAAGTCTTTGTAGCACAAGGTGTAAATATGTTGAACTAAACGAGAGAGAAGCTAGATAAAACAGGGTTGGAGTCCCACAGCAGTCATTTTTACTGTGGAATGATGATAATAATTACTTATACAAATAATGCATGTTCACAAATGCCTTTTACATTAGTGTGCTGCCTACCTATGTGCAAACAGTGTCCACTGCTTATGGAAAAAAGTGTAAGATTTAATTTGGTTCACCATCAGCACTCTGGGCAGTAGCAAGTGTGGAGAATATAGTCGCTGCCTTGCTTTCCCTGTGGCACCAGATATAAGTGCAATGAGTTCACTGTCAGAACACAGATGAGCTAGGGTCCTAATCCAGCATAAGCTGCTTTTTATTTAGGGTGTCCAACTATAAATTTTCCCAAATATATGATTATAAAGGTAATACTACATACTAATAGCTATGTATAGCAGGTTGATTGAGCATAGACATACTTTTGTAGGTATCATCTGTATTATGTAGGTAACAGGTTTATCATAACAGTGATGATTATGTAATAAATAATGCAATTGCACATATGCGATAGCCACGGTGGTGCAGCGGTAGCGTTGTTGCCTCATAGCAAGAGGTTTTCCCGTTTGGTTCTCGGCTTGGGTTGGGAGTGCCTTCTGTGTGGAGTCTGCATGTCCTCCCCGTGGTCGAGTGGGCATTTGAAAGACATGCATTGAATGGGCATGCCTTCGTTGAAGGTTGAGCGTCGGGCTGGCAACTCAACACCATAAAAACCAACTGCCAATCATTAGCAGACCGGAGTTCTGCTGTGGCGACCCCTAACCGGGAAAAGCCGAAAGACAAACAACAACAACATATGTGATGGATACAATAGTTTACTGACAATCATCTAAAACCCTTCCATAACACAGGTATAATTGTTATGTGAGCTGTGTACCACAAAACATAAATCTATTACTAAAATTATGAAATCCATCAATTTCTAGTATACTGTCAGACATTTGTCCTGCATTACAGATGCGAATGTATAAGCCAGGACTTTTTAATGTCACACACATACAGTCTTAATAGAACTATAGCATCAGTCAGTCTTTAAACAGTATATCTGTGATGACCATGAGTGCCAAACACTTTTTCTGTGGCAATGAGGAAAAAGCACCTATGTGGAAATATATGCTTTCCCTTTGTTACATAGGTTTGAAACCCATACTGTACAAATAACTTTTAACAGAGTGTTAAGTCCGCACAAAAGTCATCCCATTATTACCTCCAAAGTCATGGCGTAAAAGCTAAGTCATTTAGCATTTCAGTGTTGAACATTGAACAAAGTATGAATATGCATAGTAGCAAATATGCCATAAATCAATGGCAAGTCTCAGATTAACAGTGATATTTCATAAACTCCCTTCCTCTTTCTTCTGAAATGTTTCTCATCACTTGCCATCACGCAAAACTGGTTGGCATGGTTGTGCATGCTTGCACACTGGTTGTAAAATGCAATATCACAAATTGACAAGAAAACACTTGTACTGCTGGTGGACAATCTTTGCACACATGGCAGGAGATGGACAGCATGGTGCCAAATTCATGGCACAGAGGTGGGGTGTGGATATGTCAAAAATATTTGTTGCACTCCTTGTGAAGCTTTGCATCCACAAACTGCTGCAAGGGGACTGTACTGGATCTCAGTATAAGGCTGAGACTTGGAACAGCCTAGCCAAGGCTGTCTCTAGTGCGATTGGCATACCACACACTGGGGAGCAATTACACTGACCTTAAATGGTGCAACCAGGCACAATTGGCTGGATCAGTTTAGAAATACTGACAGTTGTGTAATTATACAGATAAAGCAACTTTAAATGTTATGGACAGCTGTAGGTAGCCAAGACTAGTATTTATAATGCTTTCATGTCTCTTTTTCTCTCTTTCTTCATTTTGCAGCTGCACAAGAAATTTCAGCGAACATGGAGGAACAAGCTGAAAGAATGGAGAGACTCAGAGATGCAAGGGGTATGTATGCAGTACAAATAAACATGATTGTATTAAATATATTGGTATTCTATAGATCAATAGCAACTCAAGCATGCAGATGTTAACTGTAACAGCAAGCATGCATGCTTTCCTCTGTAGCTGCTGGCAGTTGTGTTTGGCAAGTATAATACTATATTCAGATTATGTGGGTTCAGTTTCCACAAATATCCTATACAATCAAACTCAACATATATCATTTTTAAATTTTAATTGCAGCAATATTGGCTTTAATGTCATGTTGTTAAGTTATTCTGTAGTATCTTTAAAAGTATATATGGAATATCAGCATAATCCAAGGATTATTTGTAACAGTTTGCAATCATTTTTGGGATTTGGAATGCTGTATAGCTAATATAATAATAAAAGTATATTTATTGTAATAAAACATGAATGTGACATATAATGGTTCTAATGATCTTTTTTCTTTTTTTTTTTCTCACCCCACCCCTTAATTCTTTTTTTTTTTAAATGGAAACACACTGTTCTGATGTCATGTCTTTCTACCAATAAACCAAATGTTTTCAGCACAGGGAGGACGACCAACTGTTGTTGCTCAGCCTGCCTACCCTCCATCAATGCTGCACCAACACCGAGCACCTCTGGGATCAACCTAGCAGTACTGCCTCTGCAGCCCCTGCACCACCTAGCCCATCCACATCAGGTAGCATTGACACAGCTGCTGGTACATTGGGCCTCTCAGGGAGTATTGGTGGAGGCAGTGATTACGTCATCCACTAGGAGATGCCAAGGATAGAATGTGATGTCATAGAATCTGGCCTTTTGCCTGGAGAGGTTGCTCATTAACATATAAAAGAAATACTCATGTCAAACAGTCTAACAGAGAACCAAGGAAGGGAAGAGTGATAACAGTACTGAGGGTGAGGACTAGACTTTCACTGCTTGATAAGCATGTGCCTCCAATGCCCCTCCCTATCCTCCACTTATGGTTTCCCCAGCCTTTTGTGTCCATCACCATCCCTTTGTCTGTCTTGATTGCCCTGTTTGTCTGTACCTACTTCCTAACCCACCTACCTACATGACCCTCAAATTCCTATGTATTTTCCCCAATATTACTTTCTTTTTGAAATCCCCCTAAAAAGGGTACCTGTCCCACAAAAAAAAATTGTCCCATACATATCTTTCCACTTTCCATATGTGTCTTCTCAACACACATGATTTTGTCCAATTGGCTATACAACATTACTGCTGCTATCGCCCATCTGTGTTCTTTCTATACATGCTCACATTATGGTGTTGAAGAAGTGGATATCTATGTATCTTTCCTGATTCCCTCCAACAAATTCCTTTACTTTCTTCCCTCTGATGCCACCCCCCACCAATTTCATCACTTTCATATTAACCCAGTTTTTACACAATTAATCTGGTCAAAAAAAATAGAACCACAGACCAAACACATGGTCAGAAATAAACCATAAAATACTTTCACTTTTGTCCTCTGCATTCATGCAGAGTTTGACATCATGCACCAATGCTGAGTGGCAGTGAATGGCTTTACACATCCTATGTCAAAACCTGGTGAGATGTTGTCATTGTCCACACTAGTGTAAGTCATCCTTGCACAATGCTTATTAAGCTGTTTGTGCTAAAGGAACACAGAGTTAAACCAAAGTAAAAGCTCCACTTTGAAACAGTTACTCTGACAGTTGTTTAAACTGATGAATGTAATAAAATGCAAATTCCTATGTAGTGTGTTGACATAAAACACTTGGTTGATTTTTTTTTCCAGTAGCATCAAGGGTTTGAGTCCAGATGTAACTCACATAATTTCTCAGTGTGATGCTATATGTGTATGAGATGTTTAATCACTCACATCTTACCATTTGCCAAAGTTATGAGTTATTATAGAGATATATTGAATAATGCTCAAAATGAGTGTTTGAAGTGCCATCCATCCCCATGACAATCACATATTTATCCAACCTTAATAATAAATCCCTAAAACCCAATGGAAAGGTGCACCAAAATACTATATAAAAACAAAAAATTGTCCATGCATCAGAAGTAGCCTCTCTGGACAATTAGCCATACAACAGAAATAGCCACTCAGGACACTGATAAATGTTAAGTGTTTTCATTCCTTTTTTTCATCAACTTCATCAGACCATATATGACAATCCTAAAGTGTATCTTGTATATATAACTTACTTTAAATCAATTATCCAATTAAATCATCAATGCAAAACTGATTAAACAACCCCCAATAAGTTAAATGGTCCATCTTACAATAATTTGTTTTTAGTAAGCACTAAATGTTTATGACATCATTCAAACCGGGCACTTTATCAGCTTTTTTATGCAAGTTGCCATTTAATTCCTTAATTTCTAATACTGACAATAAAAGACATTTGACCAACACTGTCTAATACAAAAAACTAAATTTGTTAAAATTACTACAATCAGAACCATGCTTAGCTAATGTATCTGTAACATCTTTTTTCTTGATAGCAGCATGGTGTTCATAAATCCTTTGGGAAAGTGCTCTAACTGCCCCCCCCCCCCATAAAAACTTTCACAGATAGAACAGCTGGCTAAATAAACTGATCTAATACTTTTGCAGTTGTATCTTTGTTTAGCAGTAATATTCATCCTTAGATGTTTAAAGCTAACACTGTATATAGAGTTAATGTACCTACACTGTTTACAGTTTAAATCTGGATAGGTCCCAACAGGACCAATACCTGCAGAAGACAAATTTTAAACACTATACTCTAATAATACCTTAATATTGGAGATGGTTTTGTAAATAAACTGTGGATGGTCACCTACACTTCAAACTAACTCACCATTACCTACAATAATTTTCCAGTTATCATGTACTACTTTCTGTATTTCTTTGGAATCCACACTGATAGGGACTGGAAAAGTAAGACACTTTTCAAACCTACTACTAATCTTATCCAACTCAATTTTAGGTTAACCCTGTCAAGGAACATTTTAATTAAATAGCCTACTTCAACAAAAAATGGGCATCTTGGCTAATTAGCCTACTTAGACAGATAATCTGCCCCTTACATTGTTCTATTTCATAAACTGTGGATGTTGACTCCTAAAATGTAGGTAATTATTGGTAAAGTGCTGGTGAAACATTTAGAATCTACAACAATAGTAATATTCAAATCTAAAAAAATAACAATCTATGTCAGCAATAGCAATATTTTACCCTTTATTACTATACTGTTATTAATTTGCTTCAAAAATAATTCAAAATTACCCTCACTACCTGTCTAAATAAAAAATGAATCATCAATATATTTCTTATTAAATGTGGCAAATTTGAATAACTCGAGCTTAGATAAAACTGCTCTTTTCCACCAACAGAGAACCAAAATAACAGATGCTAGGGCCATTTTGGATCCTATAGCCATACCACATTTTTTACCAACAAATAAAAATGTTATTTGTTAACTCTATATCCAGCAATAAACAAATAGTGTGCATTTTAATATTGTCAAAATTAGTAAAATGACATAAATTCCTGATATGATCAATGCTTAACATTTGGTCAGCAGAGGTGCACAGTGAAATCACTTTGTCAGTGACTAAGAACTTTTCATTACTTTGGAACTCATAATTTTTTAAAAAAAAATCCAAGAAAACCCATGCTTTCTTTCAAAATATATTCTGTTTTCCAAGTCAAATGGTTTAAAATACCACCAAGGTATTAAGCTATAGTGACTTTCTTACTTTGTTGCTATGAAACAATAGGTCTATGTGGTGGGTTGGCAGGATATTTATGTATTTTAGGAACACAGAAAATTGCTCCTAACTGGGATTGCTCAGCATTAAGAAACTCAGAAAGCTAAATCAATATAACCCTGATTAAAAAGATCCAAAAAATAAATTGTCACCCTTTATAAAACTCTTCTTAACAAAATCTTTACTAGCCAAATCATGATTTTGTTTGTCACTGAGGAGATTAGGCATAGCTAGTTTATAATTAGCACGTTCCATTATTACTAGGCCATTGCCTTTATCATCTTTTATAAATGTAATATCCTTTAACTTCCTTATGGAAGAAAGTGCCTCACTCTTAGATTTGCTTAGATTGTGAAACCTGTTATTAGGTTTGTTATCCAATAATATATGAAAATATTTTTCACAAAGTTCAGAAAAAAAGCATTTAAAGTGGGCAGAAGGGACAGGTTAACAGTTCTAGGTTTTCTATCAGTGTTATTAGGTTCATAATTCAGGATAACATTCAATAAATACTTTAAATGTGATTTTCTAACAAAGAGCTTTAATTCAAGCACTAAATCAACAATAGTATGTCTTTTAGCTGGAATAAAGGTGAAATTATTGCCTAATACACTAATTTGATCACCAAAAAGTGTTAATGTGCTTACATTATATGCCTAGCACAATGGAACTATATCTGATGTCCTCTTACCCATTTCCTTGTTTTGTATGTTTTTGCCCTCTTGGCAAATGCCTTCACCTTTACTGCTGGAAGACGAGAGATGAAAGGGGAAAACAAATTGTGCTGCTCACCCCTTTCATTACCATTTTTAGTCACTGTAACATTAAAAGGATTACCTACCTTAGCGTTATTACCAACAAATTTACTAACATTAACAAGTGGAAATTTATTAGTGTCCAACAATTCATTGATTGACTGACAACAATGGGAGTCGAAGCTAATGGTGTAGTCTTTGAATGGAACCTTTTAGTTGGATAGGCATTGTTCATAAAATATACTGAAAAGTCTCTCTCTACCTTCTTCTGCTTTTTAGTGATAAACATTGTTATATGTCTTTGCAACTTGGCCCCAATACTGTTATTTTACTACGTTTGACAAGATTAAAATAAATGCTGTTTGTTTATTGTTCAAACCAACAATCCAAATATCACAAAGAGAACTAATGGTACTATGTATAAAATATTCCACAGAGTTCCAAAATAAAAATAAAAAACACTAGGACCAGCAGGTTGAAGTGCATAAAAGTAAAACAATTTAATACTTGAGACTAAAAACAATAAAAAGCATGAAATGGATAAGTGCTTTCAGGGACTTCCCCCTTCCTCACATCCATCATTCTATATTCAGTCCACTTTCTTTAACAGAAACCATGGCCAATAAAAGTAAAGTCAGTGTGGGCGCCTACACCCCTTCAATACCGGTTTTAAAGGGACAAGGCCATTTAATCCTGGAGGCCGATCAGCCTGGAGCACCACTATCCAATATACTTAATTTTTCTCAGTATCTTTGATCAAACCACCATCTCTTCACAGTTCACTTTTTGTACATGTAAAACCATAAATAAAAATAATGATCTGAATTATCCTTTAGATGGCTATAAAGTGCATTATGTTTTACCTTTAATCTGATCTCACTTAAATGTTGTAAGATCTGATCCTTCAGTGGGCAGTTAGTCTTGCCAACATAAAAACATGGACAGCATGTACACTTAGCTAGATATATAACATTTTCAGTATAACAATCTGCATATAAGTGGGGATGATAGACCTTTATGGACACAGGACGTCTAAACACTTTTTTCAGAGCTTATTGAATTGCAGGCTTTAAAATGCCTACAACAATAGGTACCAATTCTTTCCATTGTTACAAGATACTGCCTTGATGGATAGATGTTTTAACATAATAATGTTTTCAAGTTCAAATTATTATTAAAAGAAAAAGATGGTGATTCACCCACAATTTTTCTACTGATATCATCAACCAGCAAAATCTTCCAGTTGTAAATTATCTCACAAATCGATTAAATATCACTGGTATATTTCAGATTTACACATAATTTATGGTTGGCATTCATATTAGAATCTGAACATTTTCATAATAACCCTCTACATGACCACAATGTGCTATCAGCAATGCATAATACATTTTGCGGATGTGCAGTGCACCTAAGTGAGGTTCCACGGTGAGTCCCAGTAGTGTTAGCTGCAAAACCTCATGGATAATGAATCTGTGTACAGGACAGCACTGGCAGACAGCTCCCATATCTCTCAACCTCTTAGAGCAAGAAATCTGTATAAACCCATTAAATAAAGTGAGGCAAATGCCAAAAACTAGGGACAGAGGGCTGTATTGCCCTTATAAACTTAGAAAGTTGACAGAATAAAAGTTTATATATTAGCATGCATTTTCTGAAGACTGAAGTCCAAAACAAACGATCTGTCATTATTTAGTGACTTTCATCCCAAATGATTATTAAAAAAGCACAAACTTTATGAGAAACTCAGCAAAAAATATCAGCCAGAACACTGGAAAAATTGCCAGAGCTAGTTATATATGTATACTTTGGCTTTGCTCCTACTCTTTTTTTGTATGTTTGCCATGTTTGCTTGATGCACTGCAGTGTTTGACTATCCTTACCTCATTTGCCCACTGGGACCACCCATGTATCAGACATGACCCAGATATCATAAAATAGAAACCAGGTGCTTTCACTTGCTATTGCTGATTAACACCGGGCATAGCACAAACCAGGTAAGTGGGGCTATGCTACCCTCATACCATCAACTTAACAATGAATAGTAAAATACTTGACTTTGTGCAATTAATCTTGTGGTGACATGTGTTGAGTGTTGGACTGGATGGCAGATGGTCCTGGGTTCTATTCCTAGGTATGCAAACTTTATTTATATTGTTGCCACATTGCAACTTAAACAGATAAAGTGGTACTCTAACAAAATAACCATGCAATTGCATTGGTTGAAAGTTATTTGCTGATACATTCAAAAAAGCTGTGCTGTTTAGCATTGCACAAACCAATACACTTGTTTTACCATCTTTGCGTTGTGATGTTAAGTGGTGTGCAGCTTTTTCAAATGTATCAAAATGCAGACAATATGCACTCTCAGTAAGCACAACTGGCAGGAAAACATGATATTTAAATGTGAATTGGGGGGAATTACACATTAAACATTGAGCTTGAACTTGTGCAGATATGTCAGATGTTGGAGAGGGTGTGGGATTCAGAGTACATAGTCGGGCTGTCCAGGAGGCCAAGGTGTTTATTGGGCTCCAGGTTAAGGATTATGGGCCCCACCTCATGCAGGAAAGGTATACTGGCTCACATTATAAATCCAAAGCCTGGTCTATTTTGCCAAGGGCTCTTTCCAGTGCGACCAGTATCTGAAGCATTGGGGAGCAATGTCATCACCATTCTGATGACTTCTGCTACAGTAAACGGGATACCCTTGATCTGTGGATCAGGGAGTGTCAGGAGGGAGCACCCCAGAGAAGTGTATGTATGAATTTTATTTAGTACTTGTAAATATTCATGCTGGTATTCATAATGCTTTTTTCTTTTTCCTGTGTTCCACAGCTGCAGAAGAGAGGGTCTTGAATGTGAGGTCCCATGTAAGGTGATTGGCCAGGATGCAAGAAGCATGTGGTATGCAAGTATAATTATATAAATTACTTTTATTGCAATCTTAACAATTATAGATGGATTAGTTGCTATATCATACAGGTATATGAACTTTGGAATGCATATCTGAACTGTGAAAGCAAGTATGCATGCATTACTCTGCAGCATAGCTTTCAACAGTACTTATTTTTGCTGAATACTCAAATTTAAGAATCACTGTTTTGGTCTGCTTATTGTAAGGTATATGGGTATCTGGCAAGTAATTTATATTGAAGTCAATAAATAATGAATATCAAAATGTATGTTAACAAAAATCCTATGCAACTATCCATATGTGTAAGAGCAATATTTGAAATATGTTCCTATTTATGGGTCACTGTACACCAATTATTTTATGATATGTCAAGATATCCGGCTCTAAAAGGTGGAGTGGTATGGCCTATAACACAAAGAAACAGTTGCACATTCTCAAATAGCAGTGGACATGAATCTATAAAGTGTAAAAGGAAGAGTGCTTGCATTATGTTGTATTCCAAAGGAAAAGATTGGTATTACAGTAGTCACTGCTTGTGGGTTCTAATACCACACTTTCCAAATTTAAAACTCAGCTGATTACAATACTGTTTTAGCTTGTCATCTATAAAAATACAGCACTGTTACTTAATCATCATTATAACATTTGAAGTGCAGACCTCTAGACCTGTGGCTTGAATGGCCTGCTGTCAAGTGTAATCACTGTACATTGTAACCACTGAACATTGAAGGTGTTATAAGAGATCTGGGGACATAAATTGACAGCAACCTCTCCTTCAACCACCACATTGCCACTGTGGTCAAAAAGTCCTTCTATGTGGCACATCTCATTACCAAGGGTTTTGCATCCAGGAAGAAAGAGGTCATCATCTCTCTCTATTCTTCCCTCGTTAGGCCAGTCATTGAGTATAATGTTCCATTTGAAATGTACCTCACTAGACACATGCAACAGCTGTAAAGACCACAAAAGTACCTCACAAAGAGGATCCTAGGCCTTAAACACATGTCCTACATGGACAGACTAAAAAAACTGCAACTATTCTCTCTCTCATATCGTCTACAAAGAGGTGATCACTGCTTGACTTACAAAGCCATGTCTGACCCAGCTCTGTTAGAAATGCTACACCTAAAGAAATCTCAATCCCTCCACACCACACACTCCAGAGACCTCAACCTCATTACCACAATCACCAGCACATGCTGAAGGGACAGGTTTATAAACCAGAGACTGACCATGCTCTGGAATAGACTTCCCATACATGTCAAGCAGAGCAGCTCACTGGCTCTCTTCCAAGAGAAATTTTGTTGAGTGGATGGGAAATAGAAAGTCCACCCTTGATAGAGGCACTGGGAACTAACATCAGGTGGCATGATGCAAGGGCACCTCTATGGGATAAGCTTGTAAAGGCTCCAGGGCCATTAGCCTAGTACACACTATGAACCTATTAATATGGAACATGAATATATGCAATATACGCAGCCATGAATGATTGCTGGATGCAATATGATCTGTACTATAGCGTGTATGTGTTAGGGACAGGGTAGTATTCCAAGTAACAAAGAAACTACTTAGTAGCTGGTAGCTGGTATGTAACAGGATAGAATAAATTAATTGTGGAAAGCTTTGTATATTATCTTTGAAGTCACTAATGTTCTCCTTTTTTTCTCTCACCCCACCCCATCCCTTCTCTTCCTTTTTTAATGGATTTCTTATTTTGTATTTTTATTGTTATTATTATTATATTATTTATCTAATCATATCTCTTCTTATTATATTATTTTGCATTACTTCTGTTTTGTTTTGTTTATTACGTATAATTTTATATCGAGTTGTTGTTAAATACTTTTTCATACTTATTATTTATCACTGTGCTCATAATTACATTATTTAAAACTATTTATAATAATTTATAATTGGTTCTTTTTATTATTTTAACTTATTTTGGTTTATGTTTTATTTCATTTTTGTTTTTAATTTTATTTATGATATTACTACAGCACAGCAGGGTAGGCTGTTTCCTCTTGATCCACCTATACTTACCCCACTGGCTGAAGCACGAAGGGACAGCCCTTCTGGTCTGTTGCCTGGCAGCACCCCCCCCTGCCCCTGCCCTACCTGGACTCTCAGGTAGTTCTGCCCCAGAGGCTAGGCCTGTGGTCCCCTCTGGAAGCAGAAGTAGAGGAGGTACATTAATCACTCAAGTGGAGTTGCCAGGTATAGTGCATAGGATTGTGCACCAGACAGTGGACACACATCTATGCTGGATGGAGAGCCTGCTTTCCATCCTGGTATGGCCATAGGTGCAGACATCAGCCACTGCAGCCAGTGGGCAGTGATGGAACAGGGCTTTCAGTCCGATGGACGTGGACTTGAGTCACACTGTTACCATACCTGATGTCCGTGGGACCTTGACCCCCCCCCATCTCATGACAAACATGACATTCACCTCCCTCTTATGTCCTTCACCAGCCCTATCTCTTGTCTTATATGTCTTGTCTGTCAGCAAATGCTTGCTCACCTTCCCAACTTCCCCTATGCCCCTTCCCCAACATCCCACTCTCTCCTTAATAAAAACAGGCACCTGTCCAAAAAAACAAAATATCATCCCATACTTAGCTCTCCATTTGACACAAGTTGGTCCAATTGGCCTCACAATGCAATTATGTTATTGTCACACCCCCTCCCCTCTTGGAAGGGAAAGTCCAAGTTCAATTAAGGATCTGTACATGTGATCAGTTGTTACTGTTGAAGAAATGGATAGATATGGTTCTTACCTACAACCTTTCTGCACATTTGTGCCTTCCATTCACTTTGTTTTTCCCCCCTGCTTGCTCCCCATTTCACCACTTTTCTGTCTTCCCCATTTCTTTTCTTTAAAGAATTATTGAGCGATGGTGTGCATCACGCATCATCACTAATCAATGGAAAGTGGCAGTAGTATCACTGAATGCATGTAAAAGTATAATACACACTTGTAAAATTATGCTAACACCCTATTTAGAACCCAGTACCATCTGACTTCATCAACAATGCATTAACGCATCCAGCCACAGATCAGTTAACAGATGTATATTGTAAACAATCAATGCTAATTGTTACATATTCTAAATAAAGCATGTTTGTATGATCATGCAGCATTGCTCAGCAAGTCTGATAAAATATTAATTCAATAATTGGAACATACCAGTCAACTTGGTAGAACAATACATCTGGACACAGCCATACATAAGCCATCATTAAAGAGGCATGTTATAAATATTGCACTTATAAACTTAGAAACATGATAGAGTAACAGGTACTACATTATTATTAATTGATTTACTTAAGTAGCAAGTGTATGCAGCAGCAGTTTAGTGTGCGATTATCTATGACATGTGTAACATACACCTGCTACTCAACTGACTCTGTAGCACTATCTGTTAAATGCACTGATGGTATTTTGTTTTTGTTCAAATACAGGTGTATCTATCATTTCAAATACTTGTATGTGTAAATCAAGATAATAAATTGTGATGTTTATGAATCTGTGTCATCAGCTATTTATGTACTCAGCGCAGTAATTATGAAATGTTTGGTGCTAGATGGTACTGGTATCGAAGAAAAGTTAATAAGCCTCTTTTTACATAACCATCATGCAATGATTCATTAAAGAAAATAAATGAGGAAAATAGGAAAATGGTAAAACTGGGAGCAAGCATGAGGAAGTAAGTGAAAGGAAGGCAGGAATGTGCAGGAAGAGTGAAGGTAAGAACCATAGCTATTTCTTCAACAGTAACAACTGAGCACATGTACAGATTATTCTATGAATTTGGACTGTCACCTATAGAAAGAGAGGGGTGACAACAACTTAATTTCTTCCTACATGCTGGCAATAGCAGACAGAGTGCCTGAAAGAAATAATATGTACTTAAAATAATAAAATAAAAAAATGTATTCCAACAAGCAATCCATCACCATCCCTCTGTCTGTCTTGTTTGCTCTGTTTGTCTGTACCTGCTTCTTAGCCTACCTACCTAAATGACCCTCACATTCCTATGTCTCTTTCCCAATATTCCTTTCATCTTAAAATCAAAAAGAAAATGGATACCTGTCCCACAAAAAATTGTCCCATATGTAGCTTTCCACTTTGCATATGTGTCTTCTCAACACACTTGATTTTGTCCAATTGGCTATACAACAGTATTGCTGTTGTCACCCATCTGTGTTGTGGTGACAGTCCAAATTCATTCAATTTTCTATACATATTCACATTACGGTGTTGAAGAAGTGGATATATATAGCTCTTTCCTGATTCTCTCCAGCAAATTCCTTTACTGCTTCCCCTTTGTTCTTCCCTCTGCTGCCACCTCCCCCACATTCAGCATTTTCCTATTACCCAATTTTTACACAATTAAACTGGTCAAAAAATACAATCACACACCAAACACATGGCCAGAAATAAACCATAAAAAATGTTCACATTTTGTCCTCTGCATTTGTCTGGAGTTTGGCATCATGCACCAATGCTGAGTATCAGTGAATGGCCTTATATGTCATATGTCAAAAGCTGGTGAGTTTTTGCCATTGTCCACACTAGTCTATGTTATCTTCACACAATGGTGCTTAAACTCACTGTGCTAAAGGAACACAGAGTTAAACCAGAATAAAAGCTCCACTTTGAAACAGCTGCTCTGACAGATGTTTAGACAGCTGAATGTAACAAAATCCAAATTCCTATATGGTGTGTTGACATAAAACACTTGGTTGTAGATTTTTTTTTGCCAATAGCATCAAGGGTTTGATTCCAGATGTAACTCACATTATTTCTCAGATGCTATGAGATGCTTAATCACTTACATCTTACCATTTACCAAATGTATGAGTTCTTATGGAGATATATTGAACAATGGCCAAAAAAATAGTATTTGAGCTGACATCCATCCCCATGACTATCATGTATTTATCCAACCTTAATAATAAATCCCTAAAAACAATGGTAAGGCACACTGAAAGACTAGATAAAAACAAAATAATTGCCCATACAACAGCAGTAGCCACTCTGGACAATCACCCATACAACAGAAAAAGCCACTCGGGACACTGATAAATGTTTAGTAATTTCAGTACTTTTTTTCAAGAATTTCATTAGAACAAATGACAACCCTAAAGTATACCTTGTATATCTAATTCACTTCAAATCTTCAAATCACTTCTTTGGAATCCACACTGATAGGGACTGGAAAAGTAAGACATTTCTCAAACCTTCTAGACTTGGATTCATACTCTTTAGGAATAGAACTACTAGTTAAAAAAGGCAGATATTTACTATGCCTTAAACTAGTAACCTCATCCTTAATCCTACCCAACCTAATTTTAGGATAGCTCACGTCAAAGAACATTTCAATTAAATAGTCCACGTCAATAAAAAATTTGCATCTTGGCTAATTTGCCTACTTAGCCTACTTAGATAATTTGCCTTCTTATATTGTTCCATTTCATAAATTGCAGATACTGACTACTAAAATATGGGTAATTATTGGTAGAAGTTTTCTTTTTATGTAAAGTGCTGGTGAAACATTTAGAATCTACATCAATACTAATATTCAAATCTAAAAAATTAACATTCTATGTGACCAAAAGTTAACCCTTTAATATTGTCATTAATTTGATTCAAAAATAAATCAAAATAAATATCACTACCTGTCCAAAAAAATGAACCATCAATATATTCTTATTAAATGAGACAAATTTAAATAACTTGGGCTTAGATAAAACTGCTCTTTTCCACCAACAGAGAACCAAAATAATTGATGCTGGGGCCATTTTGGCTCCTACAGCCACACCACATTTTTTACCAACAAATAAAAGTTATTTGTCAAAATTAGTAAAATGGCAACAAAGATTCCTGATATGATCAATGCTTAAAGTGTAGTCGGTAAAGGTGCACAAAGAAATCACATTGTCAGTGACTAAACGTTTTGGAATTCATAATTTTTTTTTTAAAAATCCAAGAAAACCCAAGATTTTTTTCAAAAAATATTCTGTCTTCTAAGTCAAAGGGTTTAAAATACTATCAAGGCAATAAGCTATAGTAACCATCTTATTTTGCTGCAATGAAACAGTAGGCCTAAATGGTGGGTTGGCAGAATCTATGTATTTTAGGAATACAGAAAATTGTTCCTAACTGAGGTTGTTCAGCAAAAAGAAACTCAAAATGCTAAATCAATATAACCCTGATTCAAAATATCCAGTAACAAATAGTCACCCTTTCTAAAACTCTTCCTAACAAAATCTTTACTAACCAAGTAATAATTTTGTCACTGAGCAGTTTAGGCATAGCTAGTTTATAATTAGCACTTTATATTATCACTAGGCCATTGCCTTTATCATCTTTCATAAATCTAACCTCCTTTGACCTCCTCAGAGAAGAAAGTGTCTCACACAGATTTGCTCAGATTGTAAAACCTGTTATTAGGTTTGTTATCCAATAATATATGAACATCCTTTTCACAAAGTTCAGAAAAAACATTTAAAGTGGGCAGAAGGAACAGGTTAACAGTTCTAGGTTTTCTAATCAGTGTTATTAGGTACATAATTAGGGATACCATTCAATAAATACTTTAAATGTGATTTCTTTACAAAGAGCTTTAAATCAATCACTAAATCAATCATGTTTAGCTGGAATAAATGTGAAACCCTTCCCTAATACACTAATTTGATCACCGGAAAGTGTTAATATGCTTAAATTATATGCCTAGCACAATGGAACTATATTTAATGTCCACTTACCCATTTTTTTTTGGATGTCTTTGCCCCCCTGACAAATGCCTTCTTCTTTACTGCTGGCAGATGGAAGATGAAAGGGGAAGAAAAATCATGCTATTCATCCCTTTCATTATCATTTTTATTCACTGTAACAGTAAAAGGATTACCTACCTCAGCGTTATTGCCAACAAATTTATTAACATTAACAGATGGAAATTTATTAGTGTCCAACAATTCTTTGATTCACTGACAACAGTGGGAGTAGAAGCTAATGGTGTAGTATTTGAATGGAACCCTTTAATTGGATAGGCATTGTTCACAGAATACGCTGAAAAGTTTCTCTCTACCTCCTTCTGCTTTTTAGCAATAAACTTTGCTATATGCCTATGCAACTTTGCCCCAATGCCATTATTTTACTAATTTTGACAATATTAAAATATATACTATTTGTTTATTGTTGGATATAGTGTTAACAAATAACGTTTTATGTTTGATGGTAATAGCAACAAAAATGTAGTTTGGCTTTGGGAGCCAAAATGGTCCCAGCATTTGTTATTTTGTATCTCTGTTGGTGGGAAAGAGCAATTTTATCTAAATTGAATTTCCTTAAATTTTTGTCTCTTTATAGGAGGGGGTCTACCTGATAACACCAACACGCCAAAACACTGACAACGAAATAACCAACACAACAAAACCGAAAAAAAAAGAAAGTTCAAAAACACAAAACTTCACATGCCCGACAAACCACAATCCCGACAATCAACAAAACAAATACCTTTCCCGAAAAACACACACACAACACAAGCACACCAAAAACCTTACAAACCTACACTAAACCTTACGTACACAACTATCTATGCACTAACCTTAACCCAAACCCTGACCCTAAGGTCCATCACTATTGCACACTTACCTTACCCACACCCTAACCCTAACTCACTTAATCCACCCCTAACCCTTAACTCTGTCACTATCGCACACTTACCTTACCTGCACCGTAACCCTAACTCACTTAACCCACCTGTAAACCTAAAGTTCATCACTATCGCACACTTACCTGACCCGCACCCTACCCTAACGTCCATCACTATCACACACTTACCTTACCCCCAACCTGACACTAACGTCTGTCCCTATCACACACTTACCTTAGCATGTCGGTACTCTCAGCATCGGGATTCTCAACTATCGGTCTTCTCGGTTGTCGATCTTCCGGTTTCGGTGTTCTCATCGTCAGCGTTTAGAACTTTTGGCAGTTTCACGTAGACCCTATAGGAGATATATTGATGATTTATTTTTTTTTTATTTGGACAGGTAGATAGATTGGTTTTGAATTATTTTTGAGGAATTATTTAGAACAAAGAGAAGCCCTTTGGCAATTAAAGCTAAAAGTTGACAGAAATTCAGGGCTAAATGATATGGTAAATATAAAATATTTTTAAGGAACATAAGGCGGTATTTAACTAAATGAATATTAGTTTAAATGATTTATTTTGTATTTATGAATGTATTATTAAGAATGTTTTCATTTTTTCTTTTTATTTGAATAATTGATAAATTGAATGAGGTGTTTTATTGGTTAGCTTTTGTTATAAAAAACTGTGTTTGACTAAGAGTATTATTCTGATGAAGTCTGAAAATGAAAACATTTAATAAAAGGTTTGGTACATTAAAATTTGCTTGAGCCTGCTTCAGTTTTGCCACACGGTTCCAGTTCCTTGGCTGTTTTCTTGTGTTTAATATTGATATTAGTACTGGTCAAAGTTTCTGCATTTAGTTGGTTATTTGTCCATTTCAACCAATGGCCAAAGCAGCCAGAGATCCTTTAATGGATGTCAGTATTTGTTCTACCCCTAGAACTGATGATTCTGGTCTTTTACAAATCTAGTTAAATACCATGTGATATATCCAAAAGAAATTAAAACTATTGGTTCCTAACAAGATTGTTAAGAATGTTGATTATTCCAGGTCTGAAATAATAGAGTAACTGCTGTTGAGTATAAAACTAGTTGTAATGGAAATACTGAAGCAAATAGGGGCAATGTGTGCAAAGAAACTGATTTTCAGTATGTGGATGTTGTCTCTGTATCGAATAGTAAGTTTGATCCTTTTTCTAGGTCTGGCTATATATTAACATCACCAGGAACTGTAGAATATAAAGAATTATGTGAAGAACTTTGTAAACTGCTTAAAAATACAAGATGTTGGATTTGTAGAACAAATACTTTGAGAGGTACATTGAACTTAAAATAGCTCCCAAGAGGGATATGATTTTTTAAGTGCGCTAATGGGATTGGTGTAACTGATCCCTTTTTTGATACCCAAAATAATTCTTCTACAACACAGGCATTGAATTTTTTGAAATTATTAATTAATTACAACTCAAATGTTATGAATCCCATTAAAGAACAAATTCTTAAGGTGGATCAATATGTACAGATTCATTTTCCTAATAAGTTAATGGAGTAGTCTGAGTATAGTTTAACTTTAGAAGAAGTTGAACAACATGAGATTTTATTTTTTTCTGTAAAAATAACAAGCAGCTAAGAGATGTAGCAGCTTATGAGAATAATTCTGTTTATTCTAACTTTGATCCTGCTGTTAAAAGTAACAATAAAAGAACTAATTTTAAACAAACTTTATTTACTGTTTCCAACAAAGGTTTTCACCTTAAAAGTAAAATAAATGGCAGTGGGAAGCACCAATCAGAAACTCCAAATGGCTCAAGAAAGTACCAGCATCATGATGTCAGGAATGAATCTTTTGCTACAGTTCAGGAAATTCTCAATGGAAGCAAACAGCAGAGTGAAATGGAGACTGAATGTACAGTAACAATTGAAATAAAAAGTTTTTCAGGAGGGTAAAATAGTGGAGCATGACTGAAAACTTTTTTAGTGAGGAAAGAGGCCAAATAACAGAGAGTGAAAACAACGAAGACAAGGGGGTGAGCAACTTTAGATTCATCAACGGGCAATTAATGAGGTACCATTAATTTATCTAACTTTGTTTTACATTCCAAACATGAAAAGCTATTAAGTCTGGGACTTAGTTTTGTTCCAATGAAGAGAGCAGATGTGACTAGAACCATGTTAGACCTTAAACAGTATATTGCAAAACTTAATTTAAGCTATGTTTTAAAAGATGTTGAAGTAACACATTCTCTGTATGTTAAACCTTCTTGTTACAATCCAGTGTTAAATTATACTTTGAAAGTGTTTGAGACTTTATGTGAAAATGATATTAGAGAATTGTTAAGCCATAAAAATAAAAAAAAAATGTTTTTTAATTTAACTTATGAAAAAAGAGAAGCTTTGAAAGAACTTAGAAATAACAAAGGGTTAAGGATTATGAAAAGTGACGATGGGGATGTCTAGTGTTGATGGATCAAGATCGATATGTAGAATATATTCAGAAAATGTTAAATAATGAAGATGAATATGTTTTAGTTCAAATGAACAACATTCAGAGATATTATAGAGCATTAAATTCTTTTTTTGTATTAAGGTTTAATGAATGGCAATTTAGACCTTGCAGTTAACATTTTTTCTATTACTGAAAAAACAAGGGTCGGAACCCTATTTGAAATTCCCAAGGTACATAAGGATCCAATTGCTCTCTCTTTAGACCAATTGTCTCTGCCCTTAATTATATTACTGAGGATATTTCCTTGGTAATTGATTCTTTATTGAACCCTATGTTACAAAAATTACATTCCTACATTAAGGATTCATGGGACTTTTGGATAGGGCAAGAGAGTTTCTTAACAATTTTAATTCTGATACCATGAAACACATTATATTTACTGTGGATGTTAGTTCCCTATTTACTTCCGTTCCCCATGATATTGGTGTGAAGTATGTGAGAGAGTTTTTAAACATGTTTTCTGGTCTCCCCAGCTATACAATTAATTTTTATTGTGATATGATTGACATATTATTAGACAGCAACTAGTTTTTGTTTAATAAGACATTTTACAAGCAAATTAAAGGGGTAGCCATGGGAGTCTCCATCTGCCCTTTCATTTCTTAATATAGCCATGGGCTGGTGGGAACATAAAGTGTTAAATTATGTTAAAATATTGTTTGGCATATGCTATTATAAGAGATTTGTTAATGATTTTTTTTATTATTACTGAAGATACAAAGTAAGTAGTTAAACAATTTGTAGATGAGTTAAATGTATAGTCTGAATTTTTTAAATTTGTATTGGGGATTGTGGAGTTAAAGTTAATTTTTTAGATGTTTCTCTTAGATGGAAAGATGTTTTTAAAGTTATGGAAAACAGTGTTTATAAGAAAAAGACATTCGTTTATAAAAACATAACATTCCCAAAGGGCAGTTTATTAGCGCTAGTAGAATGACTAGTAATGACAGCAAAGTTAAAGCAGAATTTAACCTCAGAATTATTAAAAATAGGGGTTATGAAGAGAAATATTTAAAAAGTTTAGCTGATAAGATTTTAAGTAAAAGCTATATCTCTTATCCACCTATTTTAAAGTATCCATTTTTAAGTCATAAAATCATTCAAACCAACTTGGATTGTGAATGTGGGTTATTTTGTAGTTTGGATATGACTATAGATAGTGGCAATATGCATAGAATAATATAGAATAACTGGAAAGTATTAGAGGGGATCAAGGAGTTATTTAAAGCAGTAGATACAAACCCTAAGTTTGTGTCCAAAAATAACTGTGAGTTAAAACCTTTATTACAGAAATATAGTACTAGGTATGTACCTAAAAGCTGGTATACTGAAAAACCAAATGAAAGGTTTAAATGTGGAGGATGTAATATTTGTAGGTATATCTCAGAAGGACCTTTTGTTTCCCTTCAGCATTTGTCTTATACTCTAAAAGTACCTGGGGATTTTTGTTGTAAAAGCAAAAGGATTGCTTATATCTGTGTACATATTAGATGTTCAGCTTTTTATATAGGTATGACTACTAGGGCCTTATATGAAAAGGTGAGAGAACATTTATATTGTATGAAAAAGAAAGACCTTAAAAATGCCCATTATAAACATACTTTGGAATGTGAGAAATATAAAAAATGTCTTTTTTCTATTCTTGAACTGGGGGTGATAGATTTAAGGGGAGGAGACTTTAGGAATTATTTAGAACAAAGAGAAGCCGTTTGGCAATTAAAGCTAAAAGCTGATAGAAGTTCAAGGCTAAATGACATGGTAAATACAAAATGTTTTCTAAGGAACAGAAGGCTATATTTAAATAAATGAATATAAGTTTCAATGATTTTTAATCTGTATTTATGCATGTATTTTTAAGAATGTTTTCATTTTTTTTTCATTTCATTTGAATAATTGATTAATTGAATGAGGTGTTTTATTGGTTAGGTTTTGTTATAAAAACTGTGTTTAACTAATAAATATCATTCTGATGAAGTCTGAGGACAAAAGCATTTAATAAAAGGTTTGATATGCTAAAATTTCCTTGAGTCTGCTTCAGTTTTGCCACACAGTTCCAGTTCCTTGGTTGTTTTTTTTATGTTTGATATTGGTACTGGTACTGGTCAGAGTTTGTGCCTTTCGATGATCTGTACTATAGTGTGTATGTGCTGGAACAGGGTAGTATTCCAAGCATCAAAGAAACTATTAGCAGTTGGTATTGTTAAAAGTAAAATGTAACAGAATAGAATAAATGAATTGTAGAAAGCTTTGTATATTACCTGTAAAGTTACTAATGTTCTCCTTTTTTTTTTTCACACACCACTATTCTCTTCCTTTTTTTATGGATTTCTTATTTTGTATTATGATTTATATTGTTATTATTATTATATTAATTGAATCATATTTCTTGTTATTTTATTATTTTGTATTACTTCTGTTTTATTTATTATGGATAATTTTATATGGCTTTTTTGTTAAATACTTTTTCATTTTTATTATTTATCTCTGTGTTCATAATTATATTATTTAAAACTTTTTTATGATAATTTATTATTGTTTCTTTTTTATTTTAATTTATTTTGATTTATGTTTTATTTAATTTTTGTTTTTAATTTTATTTGTCTTTACTGCAGCACAGCAGGGTAGGCCAGTTCCTTGTGATCTGCCTACACTTACTTCACCAGCTGAAGCACCAAGGCCCAGCATTTCTCAGATGCAGCCTGGCAGTACCCCACTCCTGCCCCTGCCCTACCTGAAACCTTGGTAGTTTTGCCCCAGAGACTAGGCCTGTGGTTCCCTCTGGGAGCAGAGGTAGGGGGGGGTGCATTAATCACTTAAGTGGAGTTGCCAGGTGTGGTGCATAGGATTGCGCATGAGACAGTGAGCACATGTCTATGTGAGATAGAGAGCCTGCTTTCCTTCCTGGTATGGCAGACTGGCCATAGGTGAGGACATCAGCCACTGCAGCCAGTGGTGCAGTGATGGAACAGTGTTGATATTCCAATAGGTGAAGACTTGAGTCACACTTTTAGCATGCCTGATGCCCATGGGACCTCGATCCCCCCACTCCCACCCCAACCATGGTGTTCACCTCACTCTTCTCTTCACCAGCCCTGTCTCTTGTCTTGTATGTCTTGTCTGTCAGCAAATGCTTCCTCACCTTCCCAACTTTCCTGCCTCAGACTTGCCTATGGCTCTTCCCCAACATTCCACTCTGTCCTTAATAAAAAGGGGCACCTGTCCAAAACAAATATATATATATATATATATATATATATATATATATATATATATATATATATATATAGATATATATATATATATATATATATACCACCTCATATATAGCTCTCATCTGATACACTTAATTTGGTCCAATTGGCCTCACAATGTAATTTGGTTGTTGTCACCTCCTCTCTCCCAAGTGGCAGTCTAAACTCAGTTACAAATTTGTACATGTGCTCAGTTGTTACTGTTGAAGAAATGGATAGATATGGCTCTTACCTACAATCTTCCTGCAAATTCCTGCCTTCCTTTTAGTTTGTTTTCCCCCATTCTTGTTCCCCATTTCACTACTTTTCTGTCTTCCCCATTTCTTTTCTTTAAAGACTTATTGAGCGATGGTGTGCATCATGAACCATCACTAAGCAATGGTAAGTGGCAGTATCCAATTAAAAGTTAATAAGCTTCTTTTTACTGCACCATTGTGCAATGATTCTTTAAAGAAAAGAAATTAGTAAAACAGGAAAATGGTGAAATGAGGTGGGGGGAGTGAAAGGAAGGCAGGAATGTGCAGGAAGGGTGTAAGTAAGAACCATAGCTATCCATTTTCTCAACAGTAACAACAGAGCACATGTACAGATTCTTCTATGAATTTGGACAGTCACCTCTACAGAGAGAGGGGTGACAACATAATTGTGTTGTGAGGCCAAATTAAGTGTGTCAAGTGGACAAGTGTGTGAAATGGAGAGCTATGTATGGGATGATATTTTCTGGGCAGGCAAGTTGGGAAGGTGAGAAAGCATTTGCTGACAGACAAGACATAAAACACAAGAGACAGGGTTGGTGCAGTACATAAGAGAGGGGGTGAACACCATGGTTGGGGTAAGGGTGGGGAGATTGCAAACTTATGGACTTCCATGTTTGGTGATGGTGAGAATTGAGCCCACACCCACTAGACTGTCATCACTGTCACCTCACTGTGCTGATGGCTGCAGTGTCTGACATCTGTGTGTCCTTCTGCTATTCAGGACAATGATGGAGAGCAGTGTCTCCACTTGGTGTAGGCATGCACCAATTGTGTGGCACACAATCCTACGACCAGACCTGGCAGTTCAGCTCAGGTGACAAAATCACTGCCTCTGCCTCTGCTCTCAGAGGGAACCAAGGGCCTATCTTTGGGCAGAACTACATGAGGGTCCAGGTAGGGCAGGGGCAGCATAGAGGGGTGCCACTAGGCTGCAGCCCAGAAGTGCTGGGCCTGATGCTGTAGCCAATGGAGCGAGTGTAGACAGATCTGGGAACTGGCCTACCCTGCCATGCTGTAATAATAGCATAAATAAAATTAAACTTCACAAATGAAATAAACATAACACAAAATAATGGACAGAATAGCACTAAATAAAATTTAAATATATAAAATACTGGTGCTGCGGTAGTGTTGTCACCTCACAGTAAGACTCTGTCTGGTTCGATTCTCAGCTAGAGCGTCTTCTCCATGGAGACATGCGTGAATGGGTGTACCTTCGTTGAAGGTTGTGTGTCAGACCTGACAACTCGGTACATAAAAATCAACTGCCAATCATTAGCGGACCGGAGTTCCGCTGTGTCGACCCCTAACCAGGAAAAGCTGAAAGACACAACATAAAATAATAGATAATATAATTACAAGCACAGTGATAAATAATAAGAAATGAAAAAAAAATGTATTTAACACCAAACAATAGAAAATTATACATAATAAAGAAAAATGAGTAACAAAAATAGTTATAATGAAAAATTTGATTATATACATAATATAATAATAATAACAATACAAATAATAATAAAAAAGAAATACACACCAAAACAAACAAAGAGAAGGGGTGGGGTAAGAGAAAAAATAAAGAACATTAGTAACCACATAGATAATCTCCACAGTGGTGCAGCAGTTAGCGTTGCTGCCTCACAGCAAGAGGTTATCTGGTTCAAGCCTTGGCTGGGGTGACTTATATGCGGAATCTACATGTCCTCCCTGTGGTCGTGTGGGTTTCCTCTGGGGGCTCCAGTTTCCTCCCAAAAACATGCTGTAGGTGGATTGGATACTCTAAATTGGCCCTAGGTGTGACTGTGTGTGTGCCTTCTGTGGAAAGTTGGGTGCTGGGCTAGCAACTTAACACTGTAAAACTCCCCTGCCAATCATGAGTGGACAGGTGATCTGCTCTGGTGACCTCTAACCAGGAAAAGAAGAAGTAAATGCACAGATAATATACAAATCTTTCTACAAATAATTTACCATATTCTGTTATATTTTACTTTTAATGGTACCAAATGCTAAAAAAATTCCTTTATTACTTTGAATACTACCCTATTGCTAACACAGACGCACTATAGTACAGATCATATCACATCCAGCAATCATTCATGGTTGTATATAGTCCACATATGCATGTTTCATGTACATTGATTACATTTGACAGCAGACTATCCAAGCCACAGGTATAGAGGTCTGCACTTCTAATGCTATCATTATGAATATGTAAAACTACTGTATTTTGATTGATGACAACCTAAAACAGTATTGCAAAGAGCTGATTTTAAATTTGAGGACTGTGGTATTCAAACCCACAAGCAGTGATTAATGTAATACTGTACTTTTCTTCTCGAAAACAGCATAATGCAAGCACTCTTTCCTTTTAGACTTTATAGATACACGTTGTCTGTTATAATGATAACAATCTGCAGCATACTCTTGTTGTCCCTGGTTTATAGGTCTTATTTTACATTGCAATATTGATGTCAACTTAAAAAAGTACTGTATAGTTTGAAAGTGTGGTTTTCTAAATGGCAACCCCTGTCTACTCTGTAATACTGGGCTGTTGTTTTACCTAACATACTAATGCATGCATACTTTTGCTTTACAATGGACAAGTGAGTTTAGTGGATGTTGCAGTGGTGCAGCAGTAGCATTGTCACCTCACAGTAAGAAGTTCTCTGGTTTGATTCTTTTGTGGGGTGCCTTCTGTACAGAGTCTGCATATCCCCCCTGTGTTTGTGTGGGTTCTTTCTGGGTGCTCTGATTTCCTCAAATGTTACAAAGACATGCATCTGGAGCATTTCTCCCTGGGCCTCTGCTAAAAATTGGTTTTGTTCTAAGTCAGACATTCCTGGTTAACAAATAATAAATAAAATAAATGCATACTCAATGTGATACTAGTGTTTACCACAATAAGCTGTATTTACTCCTAATGCTATTTGGAAGCATACATACCACTTTCATCTCGCATCCTTCTCAATCTTTTTTCATACGTTTGCTCATTCAGTAATTGATCCACATTAGTTGTAGAAAAAAAGAGAACACAGCATAATACAATTAAGACCACCAATCATGAACAAATGCAGATTCTGCCTCTTACAAACAGTGTCTGTAAGTGATAATTACACATCTGTGAAGTGCCATCAGTCCTACATTCCTCGATCCAATGGTTGAGGGTAAACCACTTCCTCATCCTGTGGTCTCAGTAGTGATTCCTACACTATTCACCAGGGTGGGGGATACTGGTAACACGAGACAAATCCTGGGCCAAACTGTTCCATGCATCTGATTTGCAGTTGGAGCCATGATAGTGCTCTGGCAACAGTTGGGGACCATAATCATTCACTAGGAGTACAAGAAACACTTTGGACTTCTGCACACTCCACCTTTGAGACCAAAATCTCAGAACCTCTCCCAAAACATCAGCCATGTCTAATGCAGATGAAAACTGATGTATAATGAGTTTTCCTGCCAATTCCAGTTATGACAGATGCTGAGAATGCACACTGTTGGATTTTGCAACATCTAAAGATAAAGAGAAGATAACCAATACATATATTATCATATCAGTACATAAATGACAATTTATAGGTTCATAGGTTCATAGGTTGGTACTAGGCTATCAGCCCTAGGGCCTATGCAAGCCTAGCCATAACAATTCCCTGGATATTTCTTCCCACAATATTTAATTCCCTGGACCCCTGTCTAGCAAAGTGACTGGCATGATCCCCAGGGTGAATTTCCTATCTCCCATCCAATCATCAAGGTTCCTTTTGAAGAGGGCCAAGGAAGCACTCTGCTTGACATGTATGGGCAGTCTATTCCAGAGTATGGGGAGTCTCTGGGTCAGGAACCTATCCCTCCAGCATATTTTGTTCATTGTGATGACAAGGTTTAGATCCCTGAAGCGTGTGGCTCTGTGGGATTGGGATTTCTTTAGGTGGAGCATGTCCAACAGCTCAGGGTTTGACATGGCCTTGTATGTTAAGCAGAGATTGCCTCTGAGTAGACAATATGCCACAGAGTATAGCTGGAGTTTTTTAGATGGTCAGCATATGGCATCTGCTTCACGCCTGTGATTCTTTTAGTGAGGTATTTCTGTGGCCTTTCCAGCTGTTGCAGATGTCTTGTAAGGTACATACCAAATGGGGCATTATACTCTATAATGGGTCTAATGAGGGATGAGTACAGTGGGACAATGACCTCCTTTTTTCTGGATGAAAAGCCCTTTGTGATGAGGTGTGCCACATAGAAGGATTTCCTGACTGTTGTGACGATGTGGTTATCGAAAGTGAGACCACTGTCCACCTGTGTCCCTAAGTCTCTCATCACACTTTTGATGTTTAGTGTACTGCCACCTATATGGTAATTCATGGGTACATGTTTTTTTCCAAAGAGGATAACTATACATTTCTTGGCATTAAGCTTGAGCCCATGGCTCTGGCAGAAGGCATCTGTTTCTGTAAGGCCCTTTTGTAGAATATCCACATCATTTGGGGATTCAATAATGGCTCCTAGTTTGCAGTCATCTGCGAACTTTGTTAGCCAGAGTCCCTTAGTGTTGGCTTGTACTTCAGAGAAGTAGATGCCAAACGAGTGGTCCCAGGACTGAACCCTGAGGTACTCCACTTGTCACTTGTCTGGAGATGGATTTGGAGTTGGCTACTTTTACAGTCTGGGTTCTGTCAGTAAGCCAGGTGGCAACTCATCGAGTGATGTATAGATTTATGCCCAGCTTAGTAAGTTTATCTATGATTCCATTGTGGGGGATGGTGTCGAAGGCCTTGGCGAGGTCCAGATAGGCTGTGTGGACTGCCTTACCCTCGTCGACAGCTCTGGAGACTGATTCAAAGAAGTCAATCAGGTTTCAGGAGACAATCGGAAATTCACAAACCCAAACTGGGTGGGGTCCAGTGTTTGAAGGTTGCCAATGTCTTTGTTTATAAGTTCCATGATAATGCGTTCCATGCCCTTGCAGATCAGGCTTGTCAGACTGATGGGACAGTAGTTCCTGGGATCCAAGGTGGATCTCCCTTCGTGGAGTGGGATAACTGTAGCTGTGCACCACTCAGTGGGCATGAAGCCTGAAGTGAGGCTGTGTTTAAACATGACACTTAGGTGAGGTGCCAATTCATTTTGTAGTTCATGTAGTACACAGCCCGGGATGTCATCTGGTCCCATGGATGCTGTATTCTTAGCTTTGGAGAGAGTGATTTCTACCTGTGTGGCCATGATTACTGGAATTTGGCTATCTTTTGGTATTGAGATGGGCCCTTTAGGGGTGAGAGGGGGATGAAGTTGGCACTAAATTGATCTGCCAGGATATTGGCAATATCCTTGAGATCAGTATATTTAATGACATTCTGTTGTAGCTCAGAGCAGATCTGAGCATTGCCATTTAGATTCTTGACATAACTATAGAATGCCTTGTGGTTGTCTTTGGAATCTTTGGCAATTTTATTTTTGTAACTAGCTTTTGAGGATTTTATGAGGGATCTCAGCTTCTTACTGAGGCTGGTGAGGGAGTTTTTTGCATCCTGGGATTTTCCTCTTTTCTGCAACAGTTTCTTCCTTCTGTTGTATAGTTTGTTTATAGCAGGGGAGCACCAGATTGGCTTCTCTTTTTTGGAGGAGAGCATCTTGGTTCTATTTGGGATGGCACAATTCATGCATGAGTGGATGTGCTCGTACAGTGCCTTAGTGTAGGAACTTTCAGATCCCGTCTGCATGGGTGTCATGAAGTTTGTCAGTTCTGACCTCAGTAGCATGAAGTTGGCTTTGGAGGAGTTTTTTATGGAGGTTTCCTTACTGGGGAGTGGGGGTGGGATGTGGCTGTCAAGGGTGATTTGCTTATGGTCAGACCTGACCAATGAAGGGGTGATCACTGGTGTGGAGCATCTATCTCCTATGTTGGTAATGACCAGGTCTAGGATATTGGGGCCCCTGGTGGGACAATGGATTAGTTGATCCAGGGCATTGGAATTTATGAATTCCAAGAACCGTTGGGAAAAGGTGTTGGTACCCGAGTAGTTTTCCCAGTTAATAGCAGGGTAGTTGAAATCACCCAGTATTAGGGTGTTTGGTTGTATCTTAATATTTTCCAGTATGTTTAGAAAGGTGTAGTGAGAATCTTGGGGCATGGTGGGGGGGTCTGTAGCAAGCTACAATTTGGATTGCAGTCTTATCTAGTGTTAGTTACACCTGGAGAATTTCAGATGCATTGTGTTTGGCAACTAGCCTGGAGGTATGAATATCCTTGGTGAATATGGACACTCCTCTACCTTTAGTGTTTTGGTCTTGGTTTTGTGGCCGAAAAGTGTGGTACGAGTTGTAGCCTGTTATTGCAGGGGTGCTCTCTGGAGCCTTGAACAAGGTCTCAGTTACTGCACAGATATCAATGTTCCCCATTTTTAGGAGTGCATCGAGAAAGTGCATTTTCAGGTTTAGACTTCTAGCATTGAGTAGCATTACCTTCAGATTTTGCATGCTTGTATCTGTTATGGTGGTGGTTTTGTCCTTTGGACCTTGCATAAAAAAGGCACTATAGGGGTGGCAAGAGCTTAAGCCAGTAACTTGAATCCCAGGGGTGACAGGTGCAGACCATCTCTGGCAAAGCATCATGGTTTGTCGATCATGTCTTCCCAGGCAGACAGATACTGGATCCGCTTTGAATGACACCAAAAGCTTAGCCAATTGTTGAAGTCAATCATTTTGTCCTTATACTGTGGTATCATTCTGGGCAGAGGCAGGATGCTATTCAGGGCTAGAGTCATACCTGCCTGGGCCACATGATCTGAGAGCTCTTCCATGTCTCTTTTTATGTAGTCCAGGGAGGTACGTCTCAAGTCATTCACTCCGACATGGACAATGACAGAGTCATATTTGTACTTGTTGTGGAGTGACTTGAGTGCATGCATTATGTGGCGGATCCTGACACCCGACAGGCAGCTGACTGTAATTTTCTCCTTGTTCAGACTGGTGAGTGGGACATCAGTATGCCTGACTATAGAGTCACCTATGACTAAAGTGTTGGGTACATTGTCTTGCCTTAGGGGCTGTTGTTGGGTGGCACACTGGTGTTGTGAGTTATGTGTCACTTTGGTTGTGACTGGTGTTTGTTTGCATTTCAACTTCGGAGGTCCTTGTTGCTTGGGCAGATTAATGTTAAGGGCCTCCGCATATGTGGGTTTAGTGTTGCTATGTGTGGGTGTTGATGGTGTGGGTTTTAAAGGGCTATGAGTTGCTTGAGGTGTAGTGCAGGGGTTAACCTTCTCCGCTTGACTGTCTAGCACAATCTTGGCCGGAGAGAGCAAGTGTAAGTGCATCTCTCGCAGGTTGTAGTGTTGGGTGGTAGGAGGAGAGGGTTGTCTGTGTACATGAGGCAGTTGCCGTATTGTCCCAGTATGCCCCGATTCATCAGGTGGACAGGAGAAATCACCAGAAGCTGACCCTTGGACATGCCTGTTTAGGTGCTTTTTTTGTAAAGTACAAGAGCTGTTTTCCCTTACCTTTGCAAGGTACTTTGAAATTATAGGCTGTTTAGTGCCTACGATTAATTTCTCCTTATTGACAAAGAGAGTTGAGTGCTTGTATCAGTTTCAGGCTTCCTAGTGATTTCCAGCAGGTTCTAGAGCAAGTGCTTGACACAGGAGTTCAGATTTTAGTGCTGCTACTGAGAAACCAGCTAGTTTTAAGGGAAAGTTTAAAGAGCAGACTTTCTTGCACCTGAAATAGTTTAACTGTAGCCCTACGGTGCTGCACGATGCAAAAAATGCACAAACACACGCGTTTTAAGCAAGAAAATTGAAATGGATAGAAATCAGCCAAAAAAAGGCTAATATAATTACAATTTCAGAGCTGGAAACCACTCCTCTAGTGTTAGGCAGTACAATGCTTACCACTCCCACTGGTAAGCAGTAGGACTTCCCTCTACCACAGCAAGGTCTGGATAGCTCTGAACACAGAAAATAAAGCCCTGAGACAAGCAAAGCCTGGGATCTGGACTGGCTAGCAAAGGTGGGAAACGAGCAAACACGATAGTATTTTTTTATTTATTTTTTTTTGTTAAAACAGGCAAAACAATGCAAGTTAGAGTGTCATCCAGCAGGAAAATATTTACGATATACTAGGTCAGCTGCTATAATGATGGATGACTATACTGTGAAGTGGGACAACACTGAAAGAAGACAGATGTCAGCTGTACTAGAACCCTGTACTTTATCCATGACAGTCCAACACTCACGGCTGTTGCCAGTAGAACGATTAAAGAATACATGTATATGTTTAATTACATTGCTATGTAATACAAGGTCACATTAGTAAAATACAAGTTGCAATTCTTTTATCAGAATCCAGGACCATGTAAACTTCAGGACAGCACTTAACATCTGCAGCCACAGGAGAATTTACATGAAAATCTAATACGTTAATATTTATCCTGAGGCTCTCACTGTTACATGCAGAGCAACGGTGCTTAGAGGGTTTGCTCTATGCAGATTGACATTAACAAAATGCATCCCAGGCTTATTTTTAAGATGTCTGGCTCCTATTTGTTACCTAGGTGGTCCACTTCTACAGTTTGTGCACTGCTGCTGTGCGTGCAAACCAGCTGCATATAGCTGATGCTATTTGTACTATGCGCAGCAATACACAAACAGTGGCTACAAATATTGAAATAAAAATAAGTAATAATAGGCAGAAATTAAAATCAATGTATTACATACACAGCAGACTATTTACTACACAGAAAATAAGCTTACATAGGTCTACAATCCAATTCACCATCCAGTGCACATGTCAACCACAGGATGGGTGCCTTAACCCTTTGTTTCAAACATACACCTTTACAGCAAGCATCAACAGTCATCCAGCATACCTCTCAACCTGTTAGAGCAAGAAATCTGGACAAAGGCACAAATAATAGAAGGACAAAGCCCTACAAATAGGGACACTTTTTAAATATTGATCTTACAAACTTAGAAAGTGGATAGAATAACAGGTTATGCATTAGCATGAATTTTATTAAAGGTATGAAGTCTGAAACTCAAATGTGTGCCATTATTTCCTGACTTCAGTCCTTAAAGATTTGCCAGTGATTTGCCAGAAAATCACAGTTTTATCAGAAACAGACCAAATATATGAGTCAATAATCAGGGTATTCTGAAAAAATCTGTACAGTTGAGAGGGATGTCCAGCACACAATCAAACTGAAAATAATGTACACTCATAATAAAATATTACATGTTACCTGTACATTTAGTGAAATGTTTCACTTTCAAAATACTGCACTTAATGATTACACTCCTGTTATAATGTTTGCTTGCAAATATGCAGTACTATTTTACATGTCTGTGTTCCTTGGTCATTCAGCAGTTATCTGTCCAGTACTCTGGGACATACAATGTGTACACATTCTATATCATTGCATTAACAATGTCAAAGGATATTAACTAGGGATAATATGATATGTGGCTGTTAACTAAGGAAAGACAGGTTGGATGTCACAAACAAGTACTGACTGTTCTTTTGGGGGTGGGGGAGCAAAGATGTGTGTCTGCTATAGCACTAACAAGATTGTGTTGGTCTGGTTACTCTACTCATCTGGTACCTACCAGTTGTATGATTTAGTTATGGTTGAGAACTGTTATCTCTAATGCATCCCTAGTGTAAATGTATAGTGATGTCAGGAGATGACTTTAGCATCTGAGGTACTGAGTCAGTGTGCTATGGCTTGTCTCATAGCCAGTTCAAGGACTTACTGAGCATTGCTATGTCTGTCTACAACCACATCTGCTGCTGGTCCTCCTCTGAGTCATCATTGGGCTGTGACTGTGGTGACCTTGGCATTGTTGGTAGGATGTATTCCCTGTCTCCTCGATGATCCTGCTGCAGCTGTTTCCACTATATTAACTTGAGTAGCATAGCACATACTATGAGCATTTAGGGACATGTCAATGGAGTGTAATGGTACCCTCAGCCAGAGGTATGTACCCACTGGTGTTGTGAGTGCACTAGCTGAAAAACATGTTATATGGCATTACAGGTTGGACTGTGTGTCTCATTAAATTGTTCCTCTGTGTGTATGGTGTACGCGCACGCGTGTGTGTGTGTGTGTGTATGTGTGTGTGTATCTCTGATGGGTTTCATCAGCCATAACTCCAATGCATAGCATGAATCCACATCTAAGTGAGCCTTGGAGATATCCCCAATAGCGCACATCTGGTGCAGTTGAGAGATGTGGCACATATGGAAGTCATGCCAACTACAAAGGTTGCCAGCACACACATTCTACATGACATTACATATGACTTGGCAGTTGTTTGAGTGGTAGACCTTATAGTTAACGTAGCTGTTACCTTGTTCCCCAGGTGTTGTTCTCTTGTGTGAATGACTGCAATGTATGGCACACATTAATGGAGAGTAGTGTGATATATGTTACAATTACAGCATACTTGTAACCCTCTCCTCAGAACTTATGTTAAAATATACGTGCCCTCTGCCATGTTGTAACACAGCATGCAGGAATGTTTGGAATATCCCGCATCCTGATGCCTGTGACACACCAAGCATGTCCCCTGATAGTCTGTTAAGAGTACCTGTGGCTAAGAAACTAAATTCAATACATACTTTAATTTCCACTGGGATAGGTTCCCTGTGGTTGGCTCTGAATCTGACTCAAGGCTGCCAGAGGTCCCACAGTTCCTCTACTGTGTTGTTGGCCTGTAAAATCTTCACCCTTTCTGTCTATGGCTATTGCCAGCAGCAGCAGCATTGGCTTCAGCCTGTAGCACACACAACGGTATGTAAAAAGTAGCTGCTACTAACAGTCTGTCTGTGCTTACATTGTATCCGTACTCCACTATTTTCTCACTCCACATATAAAAAATGACATGGAGTTTACATTGATGCCTTATATCTTGTTGAGTAGCTCAATGGGATTGGTTGATTAGCATGCAGTTCAGCAGTATATGCTGCAATTAGCATCTCTGATGCACAGACTAGGCCAGATGCAATCAATTACTAATGTACACCATTATAAAAAGGCAAATGTGTAGCTAGGCAAACCAATGTGGATGAGAGTTATTTCAAACTGAGTTATGCATTTCTTTTGGAAAAGTGTATTTCGACTGAGTACTATTGTACTTCATCGGGTATGTATCCATTTTGTTACCTAAATAATGCATATGTTGGAATGTACTTTGGAATAACGTGAAGTAAATCAGTAAGCATGTGTTAGAACTGTACTCATGACATGGCCTTGTTTTCCAGCCATCTGAGAGGTATATAGGATGTAGAGTAGGCCAAAGGTATAATGCTGTGTGATAACTATGTGCACATATTTCATGGATAGGATCTTTGATAGCACCTTTAATATTACATTGTTATTTGGATAGCACAATTGTCCCTTAGCCTGTTTCTTTGTTCTTGGTGGGGGTAGATGAGTTTCTGCTATGGCACAAACTAGAATGGACTGTTGTGTTGGGTGTGTGAGCATAAGTGAGTATCTGTTATGGCACAAACAAGGATATTGTTCATCTTGCTGCTCTCCTTGTTTTGTACCCCCCTTGTTATTTTTTGACCACTGTTAAATCTTTAAATTGGAATCAAGTGGTGAATACTGAGAGCCTTCCTTTACTGCTTTATCTTTACACAGTTTATTTGTACTTATGTGATCCTTACATGTTATCATTATTTTGTCTTTCAGTAAACAATATGTCCACTAGCTGTAGACCCCTGTTTTCCGAGGCAAAGAATAATCTCATAATTGAAGTGTTACACCAACATCATGCAGTCCTGATGCCCAGAGGGTTTGAAAATATGTTAGTACATGCAGCCCTGTGAGACTAATTGGTCCAAAATTCAATTGGGCAACACAATCATAGCTATGAGCAGGTGTGACAAAGAGCCACAGACATGATTCATGCCGCAAGGAGGAGTGCATCAGAAGTGGCACATGATCATCAGTTCACCACTGGTGGGCCTGCAGCAAAACACCCTCTCACTGCCACCTAGGAATTCTTGACAAATATTGACACACAGAACAGCTCAAAGAAACCCATTAGCCAATCCATTCTGGACATGGGTGCCACTCCTGTGTCTCAGGAGGATCTTCTAGGTATGCTTTGTTAGATCATCAGTAGAATACTATTGCATTCATTCTGTAATAGTGTATATAGCTTATATGTGCGTCAGGTTGTTCTTTTGGTGGAGGTATTTAAGATAGCTGCAGTTTTAAGCTCATTTAGAAGTTGTCAGCCACATTCTTGTTAACATTGCAGTTACTGTAGATATAGATTATTAAAAGTATTACCCCCCTGTTATACTGTTAAATGTGGTGCTGTTGCCATTACCTCTTCCTTTACTTTTTAAAGGACTACCAGGAATTGACAGATGTAGGGCTCCTGCAGTTGGTAGGCATAATACATTTATGTCAGTACTGTAGATAAATTCCAACACATCTGCTAAAGTGCCATCTCAGACCTTTAGTATGGATGGCTGTACTGTCTGCATATTTGTCAGCTGTACAGATATTTGCTGAATGTGCAGATGTTTGACTCATACCTCTAGCCTGTATTTAAAATCATAGTGATTGACTTGCAAACTCTTGACAAATCATTCATGATTGGAGACATAAAATAATGACAGGGATCTCACATTCAGACTGCATACCCTTCAGAAATGTCATGGTAAACCAATAGGTTTGTAAGGGCAGTATATCACAATAGTACCTATTCTTGGGCCTTTGTCCACCCATTATTCATGGCTTTGTTCACATTTCTTGCTCTAAGAGGTTGACAGATATAAATAGTGACAACAGTGTAAATAGCTTAACATATATTGCAGCATAATAGTGTAGGTATTAATGTATTCCTGTTTTCCTTCCTTTTATCACAGGTGAAAATGGAAGTGGTTCTGTGTCCCCAACACTACCTTATGTCAGTGTCTCATCAGACTCTGATGATGATGATGGTGGCCAAAGTGAGGCATAGCTGGGGGTTGCAGAGGCTGATTCTGACACAGAGGTTGACATCCAGCAACCCCCTCATCATCACCAGACACAGCCAGTATGTCTACCCAGTTCACTGAAGCCATAGATATTATACTGTTGGGGGGGTGAGGCACTGACCAGGGAAGTATGGCTACTTTGGCTTCAGTGACTGTTGACACTGGCCACAGCCAAACTGTTGGTGAGGTGCCACCAGGTGGATTGATAGAGGTGCTTGGAGGAGGCCTGCTGTCGCTGTCCCACCTGTTGCAGGTGTCTCTTCACGTTTCACTCTATGTATGTTTAGGGCCATCATGGAGGCACATGCACATTCAGAAAGGAACTCAAGAAGAATTTTGTTGATTCCCTGAATCAACTGAATGACACACTGGAACATGATGTGTATGTGAGGGAGCACAGAGTATCTGTCATGGAACACACATTGTCTGTGGTGGAACATCTGCTGGGAGGGGAACATCAGTCTAATGGGTGTAGGTCAGCAACTACATCAGCTGAGAGCCAATGTGGCTATGCCCGATCATGCTGCCATAGTGGCAGTACATCAACTGCTCCACCAGGGAGTGTGCTGTCCAGACCCAGACACAGCAGGCCACAAGGTTGTGGTCCTGGGTGTTCTTGTAAATAAAGCACATCCAGCAGACATAAGTCACCTTCAGGTAGTAGTACAGCATCTGACCTTGGGCTGTGCCAGTGGAACTCCTGTCAGAGCCAGTTCTCATGTTCAGGGGTGGAGATGATGAACTGTCAGCTGTACCAGGCACAGCTCAAAGCTGTCTGACATACAGACACATAGGGCTAGCACATAGCTTGGCTATGTTCATGCAGACACTTGCACACCAATGTCACATAGAGGGTACCTACAGACACACATGCAACACTAACATGGTCCATCTTGCCTGCTTCCCTTGCTTACTCAGACTCACTCGCCAACCTATTGTATCGGCCTAGGCCTACAGCACTCCCACACAATGCCTTGTGCAAGTGATGATGACTGTGCCACATTCCTGTTGTCTATTTTTTGGATTCAGGAATACTAAAGCCATGTGCCTGATGCATAGGGTGACCACCTATATTAATATGACTATATTACTTCCATTTTTGCTGTCAAACTGATAATTGTACCTGTCAGTTAGATTGCACTTAGCCATTTAGACAGTTGCAAACATAATAATTTAGCTACTTTATAGTGGATGCTTTTGTAAAGGCTGTGAAGTCAGACTATTAAATGTGTCTTATTAATATATCTAGCTTTCTCTTTAAGGATGTTTTAGTACAAATTTATAGGTGCACATCCAAAGTCAGTCCATCAGATACAGAGTGCAGGACTGTATAGCAGCACTGAAGGCAAATCTCATCAGAATGGTAATACAATATAATGTTCTTTTTTATGTTCATCATCATAGGTTCCAAGGTTCATAGGATACGACTAGGGTATTGACCTGATGGTGTTTAGAAGCATAGCTGTTACATCACAATATAATATTCAAAGGCAGATATAATGCATGTCCAACTTTTGTCAAACAAGGACCACCCATGTCCAGGAGAGAATCAGGAGTGATCCATGGCAGATAACATTTACACATCAAGTCATCCAGCCTGTGCTTAAACAGGGTAATAGAGGTGCTCTGCTTGACATGGACTGAAAGCCTCCTGCAGAGGAGTGACCACCTTTGAGAGATGTATCTGTCTCGCCAGCATGTCCTATGTATGTTATAGTGTATACTGAGGTTCCTGGAACAGGTAAATCTAGTCTCACATTAGTTACAGATGTGCAGCATTTTCATCCCATTTTGGCTACTGATAGCCCTGTAAGGCATACATAATCTGCTCAAAGCTGTCTATATGATACTGGACACAGTGACAGCTACTTCAGTCTGCCCGCAGAAGACACATGTTGGAGACCCTCTGATGTTTTATTACTTAGACATGTCTGAGGTTTGTCAAGTTGGTGCAGGTGTCTCATACAATACATATCAAAGGGAGGATTATATTCATTAATACAGCTGATGAGGGATGAATGTAGGGGATTGATAACATATTTTGCTATTGATGTAATGCCATTGCTAATCAGATGTAAGATATATAACACCTACCTCCCACAGAAGACCCAGGTTGCCGTCGACATGTGTTCCAAGGTCTATCAATACAGAAGTGGGGAATAGTGTGCTATTGTTTATTTTATAATACGCAGGAACATTTATTATTACTACAGGGTATGTTGATGCATTTTTGTTCAGTTGATATAACACCCATGGCTTTGTCAGCAGTTAGTGCCACGCAAATAGTTTTCCACAGACTCTCTCTTTTGTTCAGGACTTCTGAGATGTATATGTCAAACATGAGGGGCCACAGCACTGACACTTCTGTTACCACACAGGTGACAGGTCTGCTGCTTGAGGTGAAGTCTTCCACTGCAATTGAATGTCACTGTTCTGTGATCCCATTTGCAAACCAGCTTTTAACATGGGATTTGATATGTACCTTGGTTAGTTTCTCACTGAGACCGAATGTTGGATTGTGTCGAATGCCTTGGCCAAGTTACGATAGGATGTGTGCACAGCTTTAACTTTGTGTATGCCTCTGGTCACAGTCTTGAATCACACCAGGTTTTGTAGCCACAAGATACCCTTGAGAATACCTACCTGGAACGTATCTAGTGTTTGGAGGTCACCTATGTCCTTGTGTCTGAGATACATGCAAATTGTTTCCATTGCCTTACAGCAGAGGTTGCATAAAGTTATGGGTCTATAATTACACTTGGATTTTGCTGATCATCACTTCTGTGGTTGAAAAATGGTCATTGTATTCCATTCAGTATGGACAACACCAGTATTCAGATTGCGGTTGACTATGGTGCCTAGTGGAGTAGCTCACTGTTGAAGCACATGAAGAACACAGGCAGTTATGCCATCTGGTCCCATGGAGACTGTGCTCCTACTCTTAGAGATGGCAGTGATAACTTTCTCTTTATATATATATCAAAGACTGGAGGTGATATTGCACACATGGTTTGTAGTAGGTTTGGTGATGGTAGCAGGGGACACGTTTCAACTAAACATGTCTGCTAGCATTTGGAATTTACACTGGGTCAGTGTGTGTGCTACCATACACAATTAGTTCCAAATACATCTGAGTTTATATATATATATATATATATATATATATATATATATATATATATATATATATATATGTTCATAGGTTCATACTAGGCTATCTGCCCTAGGGCATTTACAAGCCTAGCCAGAGTTGTTTGGCTTACGCCCCCTTTGAATTGAGTTTATTGTGCCCTTTTTAAGGTTAGATTACTGTGCCTCTGTCCAACAGTGACACAGAAGTAATCCCAGGGGTAAACCTACGATCACCAATCCACTCATCAAGATTCCTCTTGAAGATAGTCAGTGAGGGGCTCTGCCTAACATGGACTGGGATTCTATTCCAGAGTGAGGGGAGCCTCTGGGTTATGAATCTGTCCCTCCAGCATGTCTTGTTTATTTCTGTGCTGAGGTTTAAGTCCCTTGAGCGCGTAGCTCCAAGGGATTTGGATTTACTGAGGTGAAGCATTTCCATTAATTCCGGGTTGGACATAGCTTTATACGTCAGGCATAGGTCGCCTCTAAGTAGGCGGTATGCAACTGAGTAGAGCTGGAGTTTCTTTAACCGAGCAGCGTATGGCATCTGTTTAAGCCCCTTAATCCTCTTTGTGAGGTACTTTTGGGGTATTTCAAGTTGCTGCAGGTGTCGGGTTAGGTACATCCCAAATGGGGCATTGTATTCTATTATGGGCCTGATGAGGGATGAATAAAGGGGTACGATGACCTCCCTTGATCTAGATGTGAGTCCTTTCATGATAAGGTGGGCTATATAGAAGGTCCTTCTAACCACTTTGGCAATGTTTGTCAAAGGAGAGATTACTATCAACTTGGGTACCCAGATACCTAATTACTTCTTCCATACTTAATGGATTACCACCTATGTGGTAATTTGTGGGCACTTTGTTTTTGCCAAAGGGTATGACTATACACTTTTTAGCATTTAGCTTCAGGCCATGGCTCTGGCACCAGTTGTCCATATCTGTGAGACCCTTTTGGAGGATGCTTGTATCAGCTGGAGAGTCAATTATGGCTCCCAGTTTGCAGTCATCTGCAAACTTGGTCAGCCACAGTCCTCCCGTGTTAGCCTGTACCTCAGAAAAATATATACCGAATAAGAGAGGTCCCAGGACTGAGCCTTGTGGGATGCCACTTGTAACTGGTTTCGAGTCTGACATGGCTCCAGCAATCCTGACCATGTGGGTTCTGTCTTTGAGCCAGTTTGCAATCCATCTTGTGACGTAAGGGTTTATATTTAAGCTGGAGAGCTTATCTATGATGCCCGAGTGGGGGTATTGTGTCAAAGGCTTTTGCGAGGTCAAGGTAGGATGTGTGGACTACGTTCCCTTCATCTATGGCCTTGGTGACTGTTTCAAAGAAATTGACCAGGTTTAAGAGGCAGGATCTGCCCTTGACAAAGCCGAATTGGGTAGGATCCAGAGTCTGTAGGTCCCCAATGTCATTGTTAATGAGTTCCATGACGATCCTCTCCATAGCTTTGCAGAACAGGCTAGTCAGGCTTATGGGGCGATAGTTTCCAGGGTCCGTAGAGGCACCACCTTTGTGGAGTGGGACCACTGTTGCTGTACGCCATTCTTTGGGTACATATCCTGTAGTAAGGCTGAGGTTGAACAGCAGCTTTACGTGAGGGTTTAGTTCTTCTTATAGTTCATGTAGGACACAACCCGGGACACCATCTGGTCCCATTGATGCTGTGTTTTTTGCTTTGGAGAGGGTGGCTTTCACCTGAGCATCTGAGATATTTGGGGGGCAGCACTCTGCTGGGATAGTTATTTGCCCTTTTGGGGGGGGTTGCACTGAACCTGTCTGCCAGGATGTTAGCAATATCTGTGGGTTCAGTGTATTTTTTGTCATTTTGGATTAACTCTGAGCATATCTGGAAGTTGCCTCCCAAGTTCCTAACATAACTAAAGAAAGCCTTGTGATTATCTTTAGTATCCTGTGCTATTTTTTTCTTGAAGCTGGCCTTGGAGGATTTTATGAGGGATCGTAGTTTTTTGCTAGTACTGATCAGAGATGCCTTCCCTTTTTGGGACTTTGCTCTATCATGTAGTAGCTTCCTCCTTCTGTTGTATAGCCTATTTATGGCTGGGGTCCACCAGACTGGATGCCTGCCTTTGGAAGATTGGGTCTTGGTTTTGTTTGGGATAGCATGATCCATGCATTCCTGGAGATGCCCATAGAATGCATTTATAAAGGATTCCGCCATTTGGGCCGTAGTTTCCACTGGCCCGGGGGCCTTGAAGGATTCAACCTCGGTTTTGAGAAGTGTGAAGTTCGCTTGTGAGAAGTTTTTCACTGTTGTTTTCTGGGCTGGGGGTGGGTTCGGGATGTGGATATCCAGTGAGATTAGTTTGTGGTCCGATCTTACCAATGAGGGGTATACCTCTGGTATGGAGCATAGAGTCCCCATGTTGGTGATGACCAGGTCCAGTATGTTTTCCCCTCTTGTGGGGGTGGTGACTAGTTGTTCCATAGCATTTGAGTTTATAAATTCTAGGAACCTTTGGGCTAGGGTGTTGGGGCTTGAGTAATGTTCCCAGTCTATGTTTGGGTAGTTGAAGTCACCCAATATAATGGTGTTTGGAGAGATCTTCATATTCTCCAGTGTTCTCAGGAAAGCCAAGTGGGATTCCTGATTTTGAGATGGGGGTCTGTAACATGCTACAAACTGAAGGGCAGTTTTGCCCATTGTTAGTTGCACATGGATGGTTTCCGATGCTTCATGCAGCACCACTAACCTGGAGGTGTGGGTATCTTTGATGAATATGGATACTCCTCCTCCTTTTGTGGTTTGGTCTGAGTTTTGGGGCCAAAAAGCATGATATGAGGTATAACCTGGTAGTGCTGGGGTGCTCTCTGGAGCCTTGAACCAGGTTTCCGTCACTGCACATATATCAATGTTCTCCATACTGAGGAGGGTTTTGAGTGCATGCATCTTGAGGTTTAGACTTCTGGCATTGAGCAGCATTACCCTTAGTTTCTTATTCATTGCGTTGACTATGGAGGTGGGTTTTTCCTTTGGGCCTTGCCTAAAAAAGGCACTATGGGGGTGGCAAGAGCCTTTGCCAATATCCAAAAGCCCAAGGGTGACAGGTGCAAGCCTTCCCTAGTGAACTGATATATATATATATATATATATATATATATATATATATATATATATATATATATATATATATCAGTTGAAAGCCTTATGGTTATCCCTGGATATGTTGTGTAAATTATTAGCATAGTTGCTTTGTGAGGGCTTTTGAAAGTGTCTTATTTGAATGTTTATGCCAAGGAGAGTGGCCTTCTAGTCCTGGTTTCTCAATGTTGTATTTGTAAACAGCAGCTTCTTTCACTTACTGTATAATGTAGTAATGACAAACATCCACCAGTATTGTTTGTATTTTCCTGAGGATCTTTGAGCCTATCAGGAATGGCTGTGTGTATACATCTGTGTAGTGTAGATGTGTAGACAGGGCATCAGAGAGTAACTTACTATATATGTCATTGTCCTTTGTGGAAACTGTGGCTTAGAAGTAGATCCCTTAGAAGGGTGTAGTTACCTTCGATGATGTTTTTGAATATGACTCCTCCTTTTGGATGGTCAGTAGCTATATCTACTTCAAAACATGCTGCCTTATGGTTGGATTAACAGTGCAGGCACTAAACATGTGTCATTATGTTGTTCGCTCATACAGGTCTGGAATATGAGATAACCTTGTGGGGTGGTGCACTATTTCTTCCATGACATTCCATTCACAAACTCGAGACAATATTGTGCATGTAGTTTGTTGTCTTATAATTATCCTGATCAATGGATGAATAGTTTCACTCACCCCTGCTTGGGTTGTTTTATTCTATTTTAATTGCTCCATGTAGTAATAAACTGGCTGTGTGGCCTTTCATGTATATGGAAAGTGACCTATTAATGGTGATAACCTGAAAGGGTTTCCTATACTCAGTACATTGGATGTAGAATAAGTTCATATAGTTATCTTCCCTAACTAGGTGTAATTATCTTCAATGTAAATAGATACAACACCTCCTGTGGTTCACACAACTTCCATTTGTTGTCTGGATGTTTAGAAGGCATTTTAGCCTTGCAAGCACAAAGTACTTACTGGAGCCTTTAACCAGGTTTCTGTGACTGCACAGACATGAACATCTTCACTGTGAAGTGTGCTTACAGAGAGTACAGTTTAAGATGTTAACTCCTAGGGTATAGCAGCATGACCCTTCCTTTGTTGGAGTTGTACAGTTTTACATTGGTAATTCTGCTTTTGTGACCTTGCCTAATAAAGGGATTATGATGCACTCAAGTGCCTTATGTCTGACAAAGCAGCATGCTCTATCCACCATGTCATCCCACACTAAAATGTACTGTATCACCTTAGAATGACAAACTTAGGCAAGTTCAGAAAATCTGTTGTTCTTTATATAGTGGTATCATCCTAGGCTAGGGTATAATACTGCTCGAACATAGGGTCATTCCTGGCTGGGACCCATATTTAGATAGCTCAGTCATGTCTGTTTTCATATATTTCATATAGCCACGTCTCAAGTTGTGCATACCAAGATGAAGTATGCTGGATTAAGAGTGGGAATTGTTGAGAGACTTGATTGCATGTGTGCTGTGAAGACTATGTCTGCCACACAGCTGACGCTAAACTTATCCTTGTTTAAACTGGTGAGTGGGGCATTTGTACATCTCACTAAACAGTCAACTGTTATGCAGACCTTTGGAATAGATGCCCATTGCCGTAAGCACTTTTGTGAGACACTGGTGATAATATTTCTTATGTATATTTTCTGCTTTGGGTGTAGTGTTAGAGGTAGCATGATTGTGTTTAGTATGTGCCTGCTGTTTAGGTTGGTTTGTGGGGAGTACCTCTGCACATGATGGTTTGTGTTGGGTGCATATTATAAGTAGGAGTCAAGGCATGTGAGCAGAAAATCTTTTTAGTGTTACTCTTCTGTAAGCAAGAGAGCACTGATTCCAGATTTCTACTATAGGTGGACCTCTTGAAAAGAAGTGTACTTCAGTGATGTAGGAGATACAGGCTGTTCAGTGCACATGAAGCATTATCTGCACTGACTCAAAAGCTCATGTCAGCTATACTACCAGGGGAAACAGAAGGAAAATTATAGGTAATAATGGGAGGTTTGAACTTGGTATCTGCATAGATTATGCAAAAAGTAGGGTTATATGTGAGTGCTTTTTTCATGTGACTAACCTATGGGGTGTACATTACAAGGTCCTTCATAAGGTAGATCAATACTTCTGTTATTGATAGGTAAGTGGGTAAATTACTGCTTGTTAGGCAACAGATGTTCTGACAGCTAGATCTGCTCTGCCACAGAGCAGCAGCCGATTGTATTTTAAAGAAAGTATATTGACATTTCTGCATGTATGAGGGAAAGAGTGTTACAGCCCTTGCACACAATCCAACAGAACAGGTAATGCAAAGACACACTGTTAAAGCCTAAACTGAGTCCAGACACACTAACCTTCAATTAGATACTTCTACTGTACACTCCTGCTACAAGTGTACAGATAGGGTTTCTCCAAACACAGATGTCATCTTCATCTTCCTATTCTTTTAGGTAGTACCATTAGAGGTCACTACAGCAGATCATCTGCTTCCATTTCTACCCATCCTCTGCATCTTGTTCTGTCACACCAAACACCTGAATGTCCTCTGTCACCACATCCATAAACTTTATCTTAAGTCTTCCTCTTTTCCTCTTACCTGGCAGCTCCATCCTTAACATCCTTTTCCCAATATACCCAGCATCACTCCTCAGTACATGTCCAAACTAACATAATCCCACCACTCTGGCTTTGTCTCCAAACTATACAACCTGAGTTGACACAGTTAATACTCTTGTCCATCCTCAGCACATACAATGCAAATCTTAACATCTGGAACTCTGCCAACACCTGTTATGACTCCTATCTTTTTGACAGTGCCACCGTCTGTAACCCATATAACATAGCTGGTCTCACTACCATCTTTTTGACCTTCCCTTTCAGTCTTATTGGTACCTGTCTGTCACAAATCACTCATGGCACTCTTTTCCACCAACTCCACCATGCATGCACTCTCTCTTTCACCTGTTTTCCACACTCACCATTACTCTGAGCTGTTGATCCAAAGTATTTCAAATCGTACGCCTTTGTTAACTCTACTCCCTGCTAACTCTACTCCCTGCATCCTCACTATTCATCTATCCTCTCTCTCATTCACACACATATATTCCATCTTAGTCCTGACAACCTTCATTCCTCTCCTCTGTACAGCATATCTTCACCTCTCCAGGGTCTCCTAAACCTGTCCCTACTCTCACTAAAGATCACAATATCATCTGCAAGCTTCATAGTCCATGGGGACTCCTATGTGATCTAATGTGTCAACCTGTCCATCACCATTGCAAATAGATGTCATGATGTTTGTGCATACAATAACAGGAATGATAATGTTGTCTGTCTAATGTAGGATGAGGTGACATCTACCCATCTGTCATACCAGTTTGTGACCATGGCCTGTTGGGATGTATACATATCCTATAATCTGATATCACTGATGACATCAGCAGTGTCTGTTGAGGACAAGAGGGCAGTGTCCCATAGGCTGCTGTAAAATGCTGTGCAACATCCACCAACAGCTCACACATATACACAGTCAGTTGACTACAAGAAGAATAGAACCCCTACCTATATAGGTCTACATATAATAGATCACAGTACTTAACTCACAAGCCACAGCACAAGTCTGATGATTTTTTTTCAGGACTGCAGGTGATCTTATAGTAGATGACATCAGCAGTCCACATGGGGACCAAGAGTTTGGAGGTCTGCTTCAACTGGATGTTTTTGAAAGCACCAAAACAGTGCAAAACCATGCAATTTGAGAAGTCAGTGTGGGCTACACACTTACACCTTTCTTTATGGAGATACACGCCAAGTTGGCTGCAGTGAGGATAGAACCTCTACCTAAATAGGTTAACATACTACAAATCACAGTACTTAACACATGTATCACAGCAGAAGCATATTTTTACTAGGACTGTAGGTGATCTTATAGTAGATGACATCAGCAGGCCATGTGTAGGGCAAGAGTTTGGAGACCTGCTTTGACTGGATGTTTGTGTAAGCACCAAAGCAGTACAAAACCATGCCATTTGAAAAGTCACTGTGTAATACACACTTACATCCTTTTTTATGGAGGCACACTCACCAAGTTGGTTGTATTGAGCATAGAACCCCTACCTATCAAGGTTTACATACTACAAATCACCATACTTAACATATGCACCACAGCACAAGTCTGATTTTATCATGACTGCAGGTGATCTTATAGTAAATGACATCAGCAGGGCATGACAAGCCCTTGCTTTTAGGGTGGGATCTTGGCATAATGGTTAAAGTATTTACTTTATATTCACAATGTGCAGGATTTGATTCTCACATGGGGTAATTGGCTAGGCTTAAAATGTCCCACAAGGGCAGTTAGCCTAGTACAAACCTATGAACCTATGTGGGGGACAAGAGTTTAAAGGCCTGTTTTAATTGAATGCAGAAGAACCAAAACAAAGCAAAACCATGCCATTTTTTGAAGTCAGTGTGGGATACACACACACCAAGTTGGGTGTAGTGAGGATAGAACCCCTACCTACCTAGGTTTCCATACTAAAGATCACAGTACTTAACACATGTGCCACAGCACAAGTCTGATTTTAATAGGACTGCAGGTGACCTTATAGTAGATGACATCAGCCGGCCATGTGGGGGACAAGAACTTGGAGGCCTGCTTAAACAGGGTGTTTGTTCAAGCACCAGAACAGACCAAAACCATGTCATCTGTGAAGTCAGTGTTGGATACACACTTATAGCCTTTTTATGGGAGCACACACACACACACACACACACACACACACACACACACACACACACACACACACACACACACACACACAGACACACACACCAAGTTGGACTATAGTGAGGATAGAACCCCAAATTAGACTACAGTGAGGATAGAACTCCTACCTATCTAGGTTTATATGATATAGGTCACAGTACTCAATGCACACACCGCAGCACCACTCTGATTTAAATAGGACTGCAGGTGATCTTATAATAGATAACATCAGCAGGACACATGGGTGACCTGTGTTTAGAGGCCTACTTGAAATGGATGTGTGTGCAAGCAGCAAAACAATGGAAAACCATGCCATTTGGGAAGTCGGATTGGGATACACACTTCCACTCTTGTTTACACACACACACACACACACACACACACACACACACACACACACACACACTTGACTGTGGTGATATTAGAATCCCTATCTATCTCTGTACATGGACTACACAACACAGTACTTAATGCATGCACCACAGCACAAATCTGATTTATGTAGGACTGCAGCTGAACTTATAGTAGATGACATAACCAAGCAATGTGTTGATGTTGAGCAACAGCTTGGGAGGCCTGCATAGTCACATTGCTTCTTAGTTTCATCTGAGGCTAGTAGCCTAGCAGACAAATACTGTTTAGTAGCCTAGCTGTGTAACAACAATACTCTTATTGACCATACTTGTCTGTTTGCATTTAGATGAGCAAACCTGTGAGCACCATCAATTGGCCCTGTCCATGAGGGAGCACACAACATTAGATATTATAACTTGTACAGTGGTTGGTATATATGTGAAAAAAAGCAAGGAGACCCAAGGTTGTTGTGATTGTTGGTGTTTTTTGCTGGTAGGAAAACAAATGAATGCCTTGTCAATATATGTATATATACTTATATTGTGCCGTCAAGTTGCAATATTTCCACATGTAGTCTTAGGGGAGACATGGGGTCTGAGAATAATAGGGCACTAAAGACATATATATAGTACAATATCACAAGAAGCATCGAATTTGCACTATGGTTAACTAAGTGTACACACATGGGCATTTGCCTTTTTTACCTGGTTGATCATATGCAAGCAGTGCACAAATGCAAGGTACATTTGAGACTTACTATAATATATACTTGCTACTACAGCCAACTCCTATCTCTATTCCAGGCCAGGATTTCCCAATTTCTACAACAATAATTGAATGTATCTGGTGTATGTGGTTGGCAGTGTGAATTTAATCCTATTTCCTCTTTAACTGTTTTTGCAATGCTGCGCTCCACACAAACCAACTAAGCCATATCAAAAAGGTTTTATACATGCAGAACACCATGCAAATGTAGAATTAAAACAAGACAAAGTTGATAACAGTATGGGACACAGACACAGTCTATAAAACACACAACCTATTGCTAGTAGACCTCCAAAACTTCTACTTATATCAGGATTATCACCCTCAATGGCAATACGGCTTCACTAAACAGAATGGCTGCCTTAATCCTTTTGGCTACAGAAGCAGCTTGCCAGAATTGGGGTCATTCATCACACAACCATCTGCATAAAAATATACACTGCTATTCATCAGTTACGTAAGACATACAATGTATGAACAAATCTATATTATTGCCTGGAAAATGTGGGGGATAATAACTGTGACAAACACCCATATACCGTGGGTTTGGGGGTAGCATAGATGAGTTACTGTTATGGCAGTTACAAGGGGACACTCCTATTTTGGGGGGGTGGGTGAACAAACCACATTTACTGTTAGGATACAAACAAGTCTGAAGTCAGACACTGCAATGTGTAGCCTCACTTTCGAACTTCTCTCTTGAATGATGTACCACTAATCTGAGGCAGTAGAACTGTATGAATGTTTCATGCATGAGGCCTACTAATTACAAATGGACACATAATAGTAAAATAAGGGTCTGTAGTCACGTCTTAGTCTAATTTCTGTTCAAATACACTATTTATTTGCATGAAGTACCAAGTTCATAAACACAAGTATATCTCATAATACTCTTCAAGAATACAGTGTAGGTTAAGGACCTACCTTGCAAATGCAGCAGTTGACACAACTTTAGTTCAAGGCTGACTATCTGATATAAGCAGTACACAGCCAATACATGAAATAGGTACAGGTTGTCTGAGTTGCCTGACATCAGTTTTAACATATGCATGTGAGTAGGAGAAAAGTATTAGTCCCTATGTCCCTAAGTGGTCAGTGAATGTGCTATGCATTGTCTCTTAGCGAACCCAAGGGCATACTGAGCATGCCTACATCTGCCTACATGGACAGCAGTTGTTTTGAGTCCCTATGTCCCATGGTATAATGCTGCTAC